>NC_045631.1:24922734-25235623 GCF_009829155.1 Mustela erminea
GATGGAGAAGAGGGTGAAGATCAGGGTTTTTGCACAGAGTGTAGGTAAAAGCCCTAAAAAGGGAATATTTCTACCCAGACATCTTCCACCAAAATCCTAACCATCTGCTTATCTGTCTAGCGAGGACCCCTGGAGGGCTGCCAAAATGATTAAGGGCTACATGCAGCAACACAACATCCCCCAGAGGGAAGTGGTCGATGTCACGGGTCTCAACCAGTCCCACCTCTCTCAGCATCTCAACAAGGGCACCCCCATGAAGACCCAGAAGCGCGCAGCCCTCTACACCTGGTACGTCCGAAAGCAACGAGAGATCCTCCGACGTAAGTGCTCTAATCCCCCCTGGACCTCAACCTGGAGTGACCTTTTCCCTAACTCTGACCCCTGTGGGATGCCTCAGTTTCCTCTACATCGAGAAGGCCTGCGGAGCATTTGGCAGATACAAGGAAGCTGGCAGGTGGATTTGGTTTTCGTAGTTACCATACAGCGGATTGATTTCCGTCATTTTCTTCTTCCATGGTCCCTTACTACTCAGCCAGCTGGCTTGATGAGTCCATTAGTGTGTGCAATGTACATTGAATTTTCTGGTCCCCGCTTCCAGCATCCTTCTCTATGAAACCAAGTAGGTAACAGTGGACTGTTGTCCCCAAACTAAACCAAACAGCTCCCCTTGCCGCAGATCAGAGTTCTCAAGGAAGATGTCCTGTAGCCATCCATACCTGTTGATCACTAATACTGTTCTTTTCCTCCCCTCTGGAGAGCATGTACAAAACAGAAGATAGCTGTAGATACAGATACAGTCAGAACTCAACCCTGTTTCCAGGAGCAGGAGCACTCTCATCCCAAAGCAATTTAGGATGATCCCAGACATATGTCAATATCGACACAGTTTTGAGACTTCAGCTGATGACCCTGTCTGATGAGGAAGCCGCTCTGGCTAAATCAGGACATAGCAGCAGTGTCTCCATTTGGGACACTGACCAATCAGTTACTGTCATTCCCACTTCCATCCCCAAATTTCCTTCCTGTCCCAAGATTTCTTCCACTCAGTAATACCAAGAGATTTTTGTTTTAAAGCGTAGGGAAGTTTGAACTGCATTTGAATGATGGACTGTTTTTATTTTTAGGAGAATATGCTTTTACATTATCTTTAATTATTTTGATCTGGCCCTTTTCCCAGGAAAATTTTGTATGAGTTTTCCACTTTTCCCATCCACTGTTCTCTGGGCCATGGGCTCCTCTCTCTTCATCAGGATACTAATTTCCACCACTTTCTGGGTTGGTTTTTTTCCCCTCTCACTGGATGTCCACTTTCTAAAAAATCTTTCTTGTTTTCTGCCATACAGTGCTCTGAAGTGATTGTTTCAGTATTTATTGTCTCTGTGCCCGTGGGCGGAAAGGCTTCCTGGAGGAGGGAAAGGTTTTAGACCTCCATCTCCTAGGGTGTCTGTCTTTTGAAAGCATTAAATGGGTAGATGAGAAGCAGCAAAGCCAGAGGTCTTTGCTGCATAGGATAAGGGGCCCCTTTTAAACTCTGGGTTGATTCACCACACACAGGTCTTTAAGAATCTGTGTTTCTGACATGGAGCAACTCTCTCTGATTCCTGGAGAGTCTGAGAACATTCTCAGGAGCCACAGTCTCCGAAGGCCAGAGAACCCTTGGGCCTGCCCTCACTCCAGTCCAAGCCTCATGTGGCATCTCCAGTTTGAGCTGCCTCGCTGTGTTCAGTGGATCTCTCAGAAAGCAGAGAGATCCAGGAAGGGCCAGTTAGAAGCTATGAAAAAGACACATGTCCCAGAAAGTTTCTCAAGATGCTTGAGATGAGACTGTCCCTGCAAGGGATTTTTTTTTCCCCCTGCAAGGGATTTTTAAAATCATTATTGTTTTAAAACCACATGAGATCTAAATCTTAAGAAACATTCCTTCATTCTGTAAATATTATTTGAACATCTATTAGGTGCCAAACACTGTCCTGGGCTGTAAGATGCACAGGCTCTTTTTTCCGAGATTTACCACCTGATGGGGGAGATGGCATGTTTAAGTAAATAATTACTGTCGCTTTCTAAGAGCTGTTATAAAGGTGTACACAAGGGGCAGCAGAGGAATTGCTAAATTACCTGGAGATATCACAGAGGGCTTCCTAGAGGAGGTGGCATTGGACCCAATTCTTGCAGGATGAATACAAGATACACAAGCATGGGATAAAAATTAGCAAGTGAGATGGAACATGTGAAAGGAGAAAGGGGGGAGCATTTATTTTTTTAAATTGTTTTTATTAACATTTAATGTATTATTTGCCCCAAGGGTTCAGGTCTGTGAATCGTCAGGCTTAGACGTTACACAGCACTCACCATAGCACATACCTTCCCCAGTGTCCATAACCCCACCACCCTATCCCCACCCTCCCACCTCCCAGCAACCCTCAGTTTGTTTTGTGAGATTAAGAGTCTCTTATGGTTTGTCTCACTCCCGATCCCATCTTGTTTCATTTTTTCCTCCCCTACCCCCCAAACCAAGGGGGAGCATTTAAAAAGACATACTTTTTTGAAAACTGAAAAATGACATCAGTGATAATATTCATGGGCCCATGCACATGTAGAGAATCTGCTTGTCCAAGCTAGCTCCTGAGCCTATAAAGAGGCTGCTGAAACCAGAACATTTTCTGTCTCCCTGCTTCCCCCCCATTGATCTAGAAGGAAGCAGAGGAGAGATGGTGGTGGCTGGAGGATGGGCCGAAGTCTAGTTCTTCAAAACTCCAGAGGCTAGGGCCCTGAGGTGGGCAGAGCCCAGATGTTTCCGGGCACCTGCAGTCAAGGCAACCTGGCCAATTTGGGCATGCGTGCAGGGAGGCTGCCTCCCCAGAAGGCAGCCCTCAGACAGAGGCCACCCCAAACTCTGGGCAGCTGTGAGGGAGCCTCACCCCTACCACAGACAAAACTAGTCAGTTCTGTTACCTCCACCCAAGTCAGATGTGATGGTTTTGTGGATGTATTGTTTGGATTTGGTTTGTACCAAGAGGCGATGCAAAGGTTGCTGATTAAGGAGGCATCGTGTCTGTAGGGCTGTGGCCCGTGCCTCACATCCATACAACTTTGGGCAAGTCCTATAAGCAGTCTGAACCTCAGTTTCTTCAGCTATAAAACAGAGAAGACCAGACTTCTTGCATGGAGATGTTGTGAGAATTAGATGGACCTTTTGGATACCCCACCATACCGGGGACTCAGTACACGTTCATTGTCATGATCTGTATTTGGGAACACAGGAAGAGCCTCCTGTGGCTCCTGGGTCCTCGGGATTATCCTTACTGGCCTTGCCTCTTACTCTTGGTGACGCCAGAGGGAGGAGAGGAGACCTTGAGACAGGAACTTCTTACTCCCCCACTTGCTCTCCCTCAGGTGGCTGTACGAGCTGGTGGCCATGGAGACCCAGTAATGTAAGAGGTGTGGAGGCACTTGGAAAAACAAGGCCTCCCTAGGAATGTGGGTCCCCATCATCATCCTGACTAGAGGTAGATGTTTTGAAAGACTGTTGAGTGCCCCCTTAGGTTTTCACCTGGTCCCATCCCACAGGCAGAGAAACAGGCAGGGCGGGGGTGGGGAGAGTTAGGTGACTTGGCTAGGGCCCTCCATTAGCCAGAACTGAGGCAGTGGCTTCCTGCCCAGAGCTTGGGCAGGGCTTCTCTCGAGGTGTCTGAAGCACTTGTTGGGAATCACTGAACACGGAGCCGAAAGTGGCCTGAGAATCCTCCAGAGTGGGTAGGACCCAAATCCTAGGCCCCAGGGATAGGTCAGACACTACTTAGAACTTGGCCAGTTGGCAACCATTCAGATGAAGCCCAGCACGGCCTGTAGCAGAGTCCCGAGTTCAGGCTGGTTAGAGGCCCACTGTTCCCGAGGATGGGCCAAAATGGAAAATGATCCCTAGACCGGTACTAAGTTCCCCATCGCTGGAGGGGTGTAGACTGGAAGACCACGTGGCAGGGTGTCGTGGAGGGAATTTGAGCATTAAATAGTGGCCTGACTCTGAAACTTGGAGAATTTTGGATCAAGTTGCCTCTGACACCTGCAGAAGTGACTCCAGGAATCAAGAAAGAAAAACATCAAGGTCCAAAACCTGGGGACTGGCAGTTAGGAAGTGAATCTGTCATGTGTCCTTGCTCAGCAGGGTGGCTGGCCTCTGTGTTTGTTCATCTGTAAAATGGAACTAATGACTTTGAACCCTGGTTGGTGTAGTTCTAAGACGAAAACAAAAGTTCTCTTCTCCCACAAGTGAATAGTAAATCTCATTTAAACCACATGGGCTAGAGTGTCCCCAGTGGGTGAGCTGCCACCTTTCATTCTTTCATTCAACAAAAAAATGTATTGAGGGTCACTATGTACCCAGATCCTGGGAATTGACGGGGAGCATCGCTTTGTCTACATTTATCTTTCTCCAGCTCATTAAATGCCGTTGCTAGAAAGGTCCTGTGTTTGCAGTCTTCTGCATTTGCCGTCTGTCAAAAGTGAGGCAGATCCGTAAGACCTTTCCTTCTTGGGCTGTTTCCCTCATAAATGGACCCCTGGACACACACACACACACACACACACACACACACACACACGGACACACACATTGTGTGAAATTATCCGAAATCTGAGAGCTTCTTCTCTTTCTATTCTAAAACTCCAGTTACATTTATTCCTAAGTAATAGTGAACAGGTTTGGGGTTTTTCTGAGGGGATAACATCATAAGGTAGACGCCTAGGACGCATGAGGAGAGAGGAACGCTGGGGAGAGCTGTTTGTGGTTTCTGAATATTTGGTCTAAGAGCATATTGTATCTTTGAGCCCTTTACCTCTAGACCTGAGACTTGGTTGAGCTCATCCTCCTGGACACCAAAATACAAGAGTTCAGGGTTCAGAGGCTTGCTTCATGTCTGAGGGCCAGTGAGCCGACGAAAACACACCGCTGCTCAGACAGGGGCTGGGCCACATGGGAGCTCCTTCAGAGAAAGGAAAGCAGTGGCTTTGGTGGAGGGGCCTGTTGTGGGCTTCCCCTCTGGATCCCATGGCCCCACACGTCGTAATGGCAGATGGCAAAGCTTAGGGGAGAGGAATAAAGGTGTTTTTGTCTGTCTGTCTATCTGTCTGTCTGTCTGCCAAGTGAAGGCTACAGACCCTATCAAATCTACTCCTTTCTCTTTTCAGAATTCAACCAGACAGTCCAGAGTTCTGGAAATATGACAGACAAAAGCAGTCAGGATCAGCTGCTGTTTCTCTTTCCAGAGTTCAGTCAACAGAGCCAGGGGCCTGGGCAGTCCGATGACGCCTGCTCTGAGCCCGCCAACAAGAAGATGCGTCGCAACCGGTTCAAATGGGGGCCCGCATCCCAGCAAATCTTGTACCAGGCCTACGACCGGCAAAAGAACCCCAGCAAGGAAGAGAGGGAGGCCTTAGTGGAGGAGTGCAACAGGTAACACCACCAGAAGCTCACTCGAGCAGGCGGGCAAGCACATGGACCTGAGATCCATCCCTACAGTGCTGGGATATTGAAGTACTGGTTATCCAGCTAAGTGTGGCTATGGCAGGGTTTCCCAAAGTGTGGTCCATGGAACCCTGGTTTCACACTATTAACAAATAAGTTTGAGAAACTTCAAGTGCATTCTTCCTCCCGGGAAGTCGTGACCCACGTTAACCTTAAAAAGACCCTGAGAAGGCCTAGAGTTGAGAAATAAGAAGCGTACATCGCTTTGTTGATTGTGAGGAAAGGGGTACTTAAACGATGAGCTGTTATTGTAGGGAAGATAATTTGGAGGTTGCTGGTTCAAAAATAAGATGTCAGTAGGACAAGAACCAGTGTTTGACCTCCATGCAGACCAGGGAAAATCGGTCCCTTAGCCAGAGACTGGCTCTGGCTTTGACCAACTTACTGGTCCAGGAGGAAACTTGGTGGAAAAGAATTGGTTAGATCTGTCCAATGCACTCTGCCCACACTGCTTAGAATTTTTCTGTATCTTAACAACGACATATAATTTTAAAGAAAATGATTAGAAATCCTTGGGATATCTTTTTTTTTTTTTCTTTCATTCCTGCCATCTTCCCTGACTCCAACATTAACTTTGACTTCCTAAAAAGTCTGGTCTGCAAAAGGTGGGGGACACCGGGGTGGCTCAGTCAGTTAACCTTTGACTCTTGATTTCAGCTCCAGGCATCATGATCTTAGGGTCGTGAGATCTAGGCCCATGTCAGGCTCTTCACGGGGCATGGAGCGTGCATGAGGTTCTCCCTGTCCCTGTCCCTCTGCCCCTCCCCCCTTTCTTGTACGAGAGCTTGTACTCACTCTCAATAAATGAAATGAAATGAAATAATAATGAGTCTGGTCTTTGCTCTGGCCAAGACCTGCGGGCTCTCTGTCCATCTCTGGGCTGGGCTGGCTCTGACAACAGGATATGACTAGGGAGCTGAAGCCAGGAAAGGACATGTCACAGAATCCCCATGCTGTGCTCTGTCCCCCTGCTAATGAGAAGCCCCCCCCCCCCCAGCCCCCAGCGGTGTCTGAGAGTCCCTCTCCCACTTGGCCAGCAGTGATAAAGCTAGAGACCATGCACCTCTCTGTTCCTCCTTTCACCACTCCCAGCCTGCCCTTTGAAGAGGATTCCTGTGGCACATAAGGAATATGGCATCCCTGGCACCCTGTGGGGGCTATCTGAACCCTAAACGAACAGAAGTCCCTCGAAGGGGTTCAGATGGAGCTAGTGAAAGATTTCACCTTTTGTAGGTTGGGAAGAGTCACAACATAAGATATCAAGAGGCCCTGTCTGAACCTCTCCCTGCATTACCTGCCCATTGGCTGCTCACTCTGTGTGGGGAGCCACACCAGAGGCCTGAGCCTCTCATTCCGGGGACACAGAGCTTGTGCGGCCCATTTTCGGCCCTACTCCAGCCAGATAACTCCATGGGCTGGACTTCTCTCAGAACAGGCTTTTCCCCAGGCCCCACCTCTGTCCTTGGCCTCTGCACGCTCCTGAGCAGAAGCACTGAGATGTTGTGTCTGGGGCCAAGGACCAGCAGGCCTCCCCCTGGCTGCTCTCACTCACCCTCTTCCCCTGCTTCCCCCTCCCCGTCCATCCTCAGGGCAGAATGTTTGCAGCGAGGTGTCTCCCCCTCCAAAGCCCACGGCCTGGGCTCCAACCTGGTCACTGAGGTCCGTGTCTACAACTGGTTTGCAAACCGCAGGAAGGAGGAGGCGTTCCGGCAGAAGCTGGCCATGGACGCCTATAGCTCAAGCCAGACGCACAGCCTGGACCCCCTGCTCTCCCACGGCTCTCCCCACCACCAGCCCGGTGCCTCTCCTCCAAACAAGCTGCCAGGTAAGCCCGGCCCAGGCCCCAGTGCCTCGGAGGCCCAGCCAACCTGCTTCTCCCCACCGGTCTGGGCTGGCGCAAGGTTTTTCCCGAGGAGGAAATGGCAGGACGGTGCAAGGGCTGGCCCGCTCCCGTGGCCAGAATGTTCTTGGGAGAACAGTGTATGGCTGCACTCAGGTTTCCTCTGAGTCCTTGCTCAGACTCTGGGGAGTCCCTCTTCCCCAACTTTCTCTGGGTCTCCTTTCTTCTCCCTGGGTGGCTGCTGACTCAGCAAAGCAGGGCAACAGTCCAATGAGATGGGAGAGGCTGCTTTATTGGCACTCTACATCTGAACTACAGGGTCCCCTCTACCCCGTCCAGATCCCATGCCGGGGCTCCATCCAGCCCTAGCAGGGGGAGCCCAGAGGCCTGTGGGGAAGGGCCACTCTGCTGGCAGTCTCTTGCTGGCTTCGGTGCTCTGCTAGAGTTAGTGCAGAATCTCACCTGACAGCTTTGCAGGGCTGAGATGGCCCAAACTGGTTGAGTCCCTACTGTGTGCTGCCGTGTGCTGGGCCCCCGGCCTGAGTTAGGCGTCTCTGCTACGGGGTTTGGGCTTGTTGCGCCCAAAGCCTACATCGTCACTGTGGGAAAGCGCCCCTATATGCTGAGTGGTGCATCAGGCCTGGTCTGAGGCAGAGCACTTCTCCCCGCCCCGCCCCTCCCCGCCCCACCCCCCAGGGGCTTAGTCCTTCCTAGAAAGCTGGCTGCCCAGCGTGAGGGTGCTTACTGAGGCTGGCTTGGTGTCCGTGTAGAAAGAGGATGGCATGATCTGCCCCCTGCTCTGGGGAAGGGTTTGCTAAAGGAGAACCTGGCCTCATTTGCAACTCTGCCAGCTGCTTGCTCTGCTGCCAGGAGCGGTCTGAGGTCTGGGGCTGGCCTCAGTGGTGGGGGGCCTGGCTGGGCTGTTGCCAAGCATTTGTTCCACACACTGCTCCCACAACATGACTGCTTCCAGGGTGTCTGGGTACCTTGGCCAGGCCTGGGGCCTTCTTGGAACCCCACTCCTGCAGAAGGGAAAGGTTCGGCCACGCAGGGAAAAGGTTCAGGTTATTCTTGAAAGGCCAAGAAGCCCCCTCTCCCCCCTGCTGCCCCACCTCTGAAGAGCACTAGACTGATGGCAGAGTAAGTCCATCCCGTAACGGAAATCCAAAGCAAGGGTTCAGAGGGCAGACCAAACGGCATGTAGCCAGCACAGAGCATGACTGGGGCACTTGCTGCCCGCCCGCGGTGATCCATGGAGCAGGGGCTGGAGCGGTGGGGGGCGTGGTTGGGGCAAGGGGCATTATTGAGAAGACAATGGCTATTGTGCTGGGACCTGTGATCTCCACACCAAAGTCAGGGAGCCTGCAAGCCGAACAAAGGCTGGGCAGCTTTCTGACAAGCTGGGGTTGTGGTGAGGTCACCACAGGGTCGTTGGCGGAGGCCTTCTGTATACTGACAGGAGACACAGAGTGGGGCCAGAGGAGCCAGGCAGGTACTGGAAACTGAGCAGGGTGCATGCCAAATACAGCCCAAGAGCCCTCTGATCGGGGTCCCGGGACGCATGGTCCCCCTGGAGTGGGTTCTCTGGGGTCCGCCGACCAGACCTCAGTCTTTGAAAAAAATCATGGAATGCTAGAACTGGGAGGAGTTTCAAAGAAGGAAACAGAGACCCAAACAAAGCAGTAACTTGGCCAAGTTAAGAGAGCGAGGGTGGCAGACATGCCTAGAACTCGGGCCTGCCGATTCCCACTCAGCGCCACGTAGGTGCGTGTGCGTCCTGCCCACAGAAGCTTCTCATCTCCTTGGGAAGGCATCGTGCTGGCATGGAATGCACAGAACCATCTAGGGCCCAAGGCTGTCGTCTGGGGCTTCGTGTGTGTTTCTAGGGAGGGACTCCTGTTTATAGAGCAATAACGAGGGGACACTGTGTGTGTTCATGTGGCCGCCTTCCCCTCTGCCTGAATTTTCACTCAGGGCTCATCGTGGCAGTCCTTGTGCATCCCCAGAGAGGGGGTTCTCTGGACTTGGTTCTGAATCCTGCCCCTAGCTAGCCAGGTTGATCCCCACAACGGCAGGGTTACCCAGTCATGTCACTTCTCCAGGTCCGACTTGCCTGTCTGTAGAACAAAGAAAGAGGACCTGCCTCATCGGGCCCACGTGAGGATTAAATGAGAGAACGTGTAAACACCCTCTTTCCCAATAAATGGTGACGACTCTCATTATTACTGAGGTTTTGACAAGCAGCCGCAGAAAGAAAGGCAGGCAGCAGCCATCCGTTTCTTTCGGACTTTCACACCCGGGGGCATCGTGTCCTAAGAGGCAGTGACATGCGCCTGGGGCCAGGCTGGGGCCTGGGGTGCGGGACGCTGGGAGGTGTGATAGGCTGCAGGGGTAGCAGTGAACTGTGCTGGGGCTCCCAGGGGACACACCCCAGGCTCAGCAGACAGCAGGCTGGAGCTCCGGGCTCAGGGTGGGCTGCGTACGGTCTCCAGAGCCCGGCAATGTGCTTCCTATTGGTATGGCCTGTAGCCAAGCCCAGAATGTACCTGGACACAGAAAAAAAAAAAAAAGAGCTGTGTGGGGGGCCAGGGAGAAACCAAGACCCAGAGTCAGCGTCAGCCCTAGTACCCTCTAAGGCTGAGCCTGGGGTGGGGGGCAGGGAGACAAGGCCCCAGTGCCCCTACTCTGCTCTCCTGCCACCCACCCCCACACACGTGAGCCAGGAGCCCCCGGGGGCACAGGAGAAACCCATCCTCCCCTTGACCCTTCTTCCTGGAGAAGAGAGCATCCCGTTTTTAACGAGCCCCTGGTCTCGCGGCCAGTGTCGGTGGGTTGCGTCCCACTGGCCCACAGTGACCACAGTGTGACCCGGGGGCTGGAATGTCCCGCACAATAGGAGTGGCAGGGGGAGCACTCTGCCTCTGTCAGCAGCTGATTGGTTACAAGGTGCCCCACAAACACCCTGTCAGCAGAATCAGCTGTTTTCAGGGGCTGCCCCTCCCGCCTTTACAATCACGCACCAGCATGCAGCCCAGGGTTGTCATGGCTTTGTCCCCCTTATGCATGCTTAATTGACAATTAAGTTGGGGCTTTGAACCAGCCTGGCTGCCGCTGATGGGCCTTCATCTTTCCAGGGAGAGTCACAGGGGCACCCTTTGTTTGCTCTTCTTGGGGGCCTGAAGTTACTGTAGCGGGCTGCCGGCAGCCATTTATCTTCAGCCTGGAAGGCCTTTATCTGCAATCTGCCCCCCCTCATTCCAGCTCTGGCCAGCAGGAGCTGTCCCTGGTTAGAGGCCCCATGACAGCCCATTCTGAGGCCATTGAGGAGGCCCGGAGTGATGGCCCCATCTCCATTCTGGAGCGGAATCAAGAGAAAGGCCCCCAAAAGGTCAGAGAGCAGGGCTGTGGCAAGGAAAGGGACTGGTTGGAGACAGGTGCTTGTATTGATTGGCTCAAGAAGGAGGAGGAGGAAGTTGGCCTGGAAGGGAAGCCGAGGCTTGGGCCAAGGCTAGGGATCCAGCTGCATGAGCTGTGGGGCTCCGTGTAGCCTCCGCTCCAGTCTGCAGCAGACTCACCTGGACAGCTTGCCAGCGAGGGGCAGAAAGACCTCATCAGCCTTCATTCACCCCACATGTTGTGTCCTCGCTCTTACACCATCTTTTGGGGAGGTTGAGGTTCATCCTCCTAGAAAGAAAGTGAGGCACAGAGGTGAGAGGGAGCCCTTTCAGAATAATCTTTGGATACCCTGACTGGCAGCCTTTTTACATGGGGGACTTCATTTCTGTGGCCATGTTCTCTTGCCTCCCTTCGAACTCTGTTGCCCCCTCTCCAAGCCCAGGGTGGACTTGATTGGCCCAGTGGTCAGATCAGAGCTTGAAACCCATTGAATCCTGCTACCCGCTTCCCCTGCTTGGTCCCCTTCACACGTCCTCCCCAAGTCACCCACCAGAATCGAAGCCTGGGTCTTAGACAAATCGAACCCTGGGCCAGGATATCTGTGTGGTTGCTGCTGTTTCTCCCTGATGCAGAAATTGGTAGGACCGGAGGAAATCTCCAAAGTGCCCAATGGAAGGGTTATGGCTGCATGTGAATAATCATAACATCTAGTGTTGATTAAATATTTCCTGGGTCCCAGGCCCTGGGCTGAGTGCCTATATGCATCATCTCAGTTAAACCTCACAGCCACCTTATAAGGGTAGAAACCTTCTGTCCCCACACCCCCATTCTACAGTCAAGGAAGGGGAGAGGTTTAGAAGGTAGATAATTTGCCCAAGTTCATATAGTTAGTAAGTGGCAGACAGATTTAGAACTGTCACACGCTTACCATCTCTGCATTATGCAGATGCTAAGAACTTTGCAGGCATGGAAACATACACACTACACATACACACACTACTCCCATAGTCCCTTCTTCTCCCACATTCTTACTGCTCCCCTCTGAATGACAAAAAGGCTTTAGGAGAGCTGGGCCAAGGATGGAGGGGTCACCCAGTCTGGCTGGTTTATTGCTTCCCGCCTGCCCCCCACCCCCAGCAGTTGCCCCTGACCAAGGAAAATTCTGCACCCTGCCCCAGCAAGAAATTCAAGCCTCCTCTTTCATGAACCCATCCCCATCTGGGTAGGGATTTGAACTGCCCTTGTAGTCAGCCCTGTCTGGGGCACTAAATGCCTTAACAGCTTAATGGGGCCCAGAGACAGCCTGGGCACCTCAGCTCCCCTCTGGAGCTCCGCCCCCTCCCGGGGCCCCGCAGACAAGGGGCGGGGTTTATGAGGGCGGCTGTAAAAATATTCATCTCCACAGCAAAGGTCCCCCTGGCAAATAAGCCCCATTGTCCCTGAGTAATAGATCATTGCAGTTCAGAAAAGAAACAAATCCTGCCTTGAAACATCTGGTACTTCAGGAAACACTTTGGTACCAACACTTAGGAGCTGAGCGCTTCTCCTCCGTCGGGACTTTATCTGCCGGTCGTTTTATCTGCTAAATTTGAAGGTCGTTTATCTTGCAGTACCACCCCACGGGCTGCCACTAGATTGAGGAAGACAATCAGGATATTAATGAGATTAAGAGGCCCAGCCTTCAGAGGCTTCTGCTGGTAACCTCCTTCTGATAGTTGTGGCCCGACCCTGGTCTGCATACAAAGACACCTGGCTGTGGGCTGGCTGGGCTCAGAGGCACTGCGCAGAGAGGCTGGGAGATACGGGAGCGCTATCGCAGTAGGCAGCCCGGTGGGCCATGCCTAATCATCCCCCTGAAGGACCCTTAAATGATTCAAGGACTCCTTGTTGTCTCCAATCAGCTCGAAGGAGGAAGGAAGCTGCCTACAAGGGCAGAGCCCTGGCCAGCAGGTTCCTGGAGAAGTGCCCTTGGAATCTGTTGTTGTTGTTTTTTTTTTTTTTCTTAAAGATTTTATTAGAGAGAGAGCACACCCACACAGAGGCAGGAGCAGCAGGGAGGGTTAGGGGGAGAGGAAGAGACAGACTGCCCTGAGGTTCGATCCCAGGACCCTGAGATCAGAACCTGAGCCCAAGGCAGATGCTTAACAGACGGAACCACCCCGGAGCCCCTGGTTGTTGAAGGTTGAAGCGAACTTCTTGATACGAAGGCCCAAGATCTGGCATTTTGCCTCTACCCACTTTTCAAGGAGAAGTACAAGCACAAATGGGGAAGATATATAGATGTAGATATGAATGAAACATAACCCCACAATAAGGTCAAGTCAAGCATTCAGTTGTGGTTATTCTAGTGGTCTGGTATAGGGGTTGGCAAACTTACCCTGGAAAGAACTAGACAGTAAATATTTTAGACTTTTCAGGCACTATAGTCTCTTTTCACAACTGCTGGACTCTGCAGAATAAAAGCAGCTCTGGACCATATGTAGGTGAGCAAATGTGAGGGTATTCCAGGAACACCTGATTTATGGGACTGAAGTTTGAATTTCCTATAATTTCCAAACATCACAAAATACTCGCCTTTTAACTTTTTCCCCAAGCATTTAAAAATGTAAAAACCACACTGAGCTGATGGATCCTACAGAAACAGGCTGCTTTGGAGTGTGGGTCATAGTTAGCTGACCCCCACTCTAGGATGATGGTTCCCAAACTTTGTCACACCTTAGAAATCAACTAAGGAGCTTCTAAAAATCCCATTGCCCAGCCTGTGCCATAGACGCCTGACCATCAGTAACCCAGACGCTTCATACACACTGAAGATGATCTGTGGACTTGCTTTCATGATCTAGCAACAGAATCACAGGCTGTCGGGGAAGACCTGAATTCCACCTTCAACCTGACCACTTATGAGCTATGTGACCCTGGGCAAATCTCTGTGATCACTAAGCCCTAGTTTCTCAATTTGTCCAATGGGGACACCAAGTCATACAGATGCCACAGGGATTAAATGAGATAATGTATGGAAACACCCTGGAGATTGCAGGTGCTCATAAATGGTAGCTAATGCCATATCTTGCAGAGCCTTGTTTTGGGGTTCCCCCTCCTTTCCCTCCCTTCCTCTTGGAGGTCTTCCAGTCCTAACCCTTAGAGAGTTTTTTTTTAAGATTTTATTTATTTGACACACAGAGTGCGCACGTGCACCCACAAGCAGGGGGAGTGGCAGGGAGAGGAAGAAGCAGGCTCCCACTGAGCGAGGATCCCGATGTGGGGCTTAATCCCAGGACCTCAGGGATCGTGAGCTGAGCCAAAGGCAGATGCTTAGCTGACTGAGCCACTCAGGCGCCCCCGGGCTTTTAGACAAATTGAGTGTTTTCCACTAGATACTCATCTTGGTGTTTGCGGCCGGCGAAGTCTGGCCTCCCTCGTAGAATACTGTTTTTTATTCTTCCAAGGACGACTGCCCTGTGACATCCATAGCATACTTCCAGGGCCATGTCCGGTACAATAGGCATGTAGTGCAAATGCACTAAACCGGAAGAGAAAAGTGGGGAAGCGCCAAGGATCATGGGGAGGGGCAGAGGCTCATGACCATGTAGCCAGGAGGTCAGGTTCATAAGATGACCCTGAATTTCCTGGAGGGCATTTTTCTCCTTTAATTCAGGGAGGCGTGAGCACCCTGCTTGTGAGTAATTAGCCCCGGGAACCTGCCAATTAGAGGGGGTGTGGTCCTTTCTCAGTGGAAGCTGGGTCTGAGAAACTTAATGGTCTTTGTTCTTAGGAGGGAAGCCCCCCCAAACTTAAGGTGAAAAGAGCAGCAGGAAGGGGAGGGGGAGCACACCCCCTGCAGTGAATGCGGGAAACCTCAGAAGCTCCAGAGGGCTGATTTTTCTGGAAGCTCCTTCCCTCCACCTGTGAGCCAGCTTCTGCTCTAGACCGCTGCCCTCCGCTCTGGCTGCAGCGGCCAAACAGGTCATCAATGAAGTTCGGTCTCTGATGCTTTCAGAAAGCCAAGAACCAACTTTCTTAGGACCCAAGAAGGACTCAAGTCCTTAGGACTCAAGTCCTTCTCAGGTTGGAGGAACATGGAGCAGATCTCTTTGGTGTTTAATGATGCTCCGGAGGGAAGTCTACACCCCCTGAGGCAAGCAGGCTACAAGCAGTCCCTTCCCGGACCACACTCAGAAGGGTGTATCTGGGTCATGGGTGGTAGCACCCCAGAGAGGCTCAGGCTTGATCTGTGGTTCTTCCACTGTCTGGTGGTTACTTGGTCTCTCTGAACCTCAGTTTCTTCCTCTGTGAACTAAGGATCATGGTACCTACCTCCTGAGGGCTGTTGAGCGTCTTAAGGATGATCCACAACCAGGTGTTGTTGGCTCTGGAGCCCTCCAGGCCTTGAGAGGAAGGAAGAGCTCTGGGTTTCCCTGGGTTCTTGACAGGGGTGTAGCTTGGCAGTTTCACCCTGGAAGTCTCTCTTGTGCAGGAGCCCTGCTTCTCATTTGAGGCATCAGAAACCATGACATCGCAGTACTGGCAAGACCTGGGCTTCTCACATCTCCTTCCCAGGCCACATAAAAGGCATCTGGGAAGCTCATTAAAAACATGCATGTCTCCTTTTTAAAATCAAAACCTGGCATGGGGGGCGTCAGGCATGGGGAGTTTCAACAAACTCCAGAAGAGATGTGGAGGTCTGTAGTCAGGGCTGGGTATTGCAAGGCCTGATGGAACAGGAGGGTCGGGAAGGGGTTGATGGTTGTCTGGATGGCCCTTTGCTGAGCTGGGAGAGGTGAGGCAGCAGAGAGAAGGGCCAGAGACTCCAGAGCCATGATTGAGCAGGAGTGCCCTTGGGCCAATCGCTTCACTTCCTAGGGATTCTGACAAATGAGAGTGTTGGACCTCTTGGGTCTGACAGATTATTGTTTGGGGATGGGGGATCCTATGGAGTCTTGGGACCCAGCAGCAGAGGAAGGTTGGCCATTGTGATATCTTATTGTTAAGTTCATCATCTGTCCCTCTCCCTTGCTCCTTCCCCATTTCAGGAACTGTGTGCTGTTACAATCCTTCCACCTTTATTAGGGACCATTAGAGCTTTACAGCACCAGCAGATTGGGTGGGGCCAGTCACAATAAACAGATTTATAATGGGTGGAAACGAGACACCTATTCCTTTGGAGGTTAACACTTTCAGGGCCTTTGAGTGGCAGCCCGCCTGCCCAGGCCTTCTGGCCCTGGGGGCCACAGGGAGCCTCCTCCTGGCCAGCACCTGTTGGACTGCGCTGGCAATAAAGCCCAGTGAGTTCTTGCTCGGCGAGGATGGGAAACCTCTAAATAACATCTCTCATCTGTGTAACATCGATTTGCATGGTGGGTGGGCACAAAATAACTGCTTAATATATCTCAAGATATTTCATGAATGGAAACATTCGCGTTTACAGATGGAAACAGATGGATCTGCTCCTCCTTCTGGAGAATCCTCCTGGTAGGTGAAGTAGAGGGTTTGCATCCCTACGTGTCCAAGAAAAGAAACAAACCAAGTAAGGCTGTTCTGTCTGCCAACAGAGCTGCTCTGGAAGGCTCTAGAACTGTGTATGTATTCTGAATGGTAGAATTCTGGGCCGTACCAGCGTCTGAGCCTGAGTGGGCTTTCTTCACCACTGGTCTACAACTGGTGCCTGGCATAGGGCCAAGGTTCTGTGTATCTTGCAGTGATGAGGTCTGTCAGGGAGGGCTTCACGTCCAAAAAGGTGAATGCATAAATCCCGTTTTATTATGTTTCTCAGTTTTAAACTGAGTGAGTGGTATTTGTTTCATTTTACATAACATAGTATGTTGTTATTTAAAGCATGTGTTCCCTTTCCTAGAAACAGTATCATCCAGCACTGTCTGCATTGATGCTGCTTAACCAGCATATACTGCCTAACACACACACACATACACACACACACGCACGTACACCGTCCAACATTAAATGCTACCAGAAAGTTTTCAAAGAGCAGGAGTATTCATTCTCCTAATGTTCTCATTTAGTTTCTACTAGTTTAGTTTACAAGCTTAGTTAAGTCGGCTCGTTTGATTTAGTTCTACTAGCTTAATGTTCTGCTAGATTAGTTCTTATGATCTCTTAACAACATGATTAGTTCTTATGATCTCTTACCAACATCCCTTGGGCAAGAAGAGAGCTAGTGTGGCTCTTCCTGAGGTTTTGTTGAGCAAGCTGAGGTCTAGGAAAGGGACGGGACATTGTGCAGATCAGAGTCATTTGGCAAGATGGCTCTAAGCTGCCACTATCCTCAGGGGGCGTTCCCTGAGTGCTTTGCCAGTGCTCCTTGACAGTGGAAGCCAGTAACCATCCAACCTCTGAAGCCTCGGTGAGTGACACCTGGTGCTGCCTGGGACCGGGGTCCAGGAGATGGTGACCAGTGGCTATCTGTCATGATGATGGTGATGATGCCTGGCAGCGGTGATGAAGAGGCTGGGGTCTGGCCAGGCAAGTGCCCATAACGAGGCGGCTCTGACACTTGACAGGCCTCAAAGGATCTTCTCCCTGGGTGTCACTTCCCAGCAGGGCTCTGCTTATGAATAGGTCGCAGTGGAAAACCTCTCCTTTCTGAGGCAATTTTATGAGCCCTTCAGTCACAATACAGATGTCTGTTTTTAGGACCTTACTTTTGTGTGGACACCCAGTGGCTCAGTCTGCTGATGGCTTTATAGCCTTCCCCCTTTGCCCAGACCCACTAGAAGCATCATCATTCTCCTCGCCAGCCAAGCCCAGGGGCCTTTGTTGCAGCCACATTATCCCTCCCCGCAAAGGCTGCCTCTGAGAAGAGAGACCCCAGGAGCCAGACTACAGCCGGGCTCTGTCTGTCCTCCCTGCCTTTACCCTAATGATGTCCACCATTAACCCTTCTCAGTTTTACTCCAACTTCCTTTGGAGAAAAAGGCATTTAAGTGACTCATGTTGCCACAGCAAATTCCCATTAATTAATCCTTCCTCAAAGTCACCCGATGAGGCCCCATACTGGGTTCTCACAGGGTGAGTCTAAATTTGGGTTCCCACCCACAGCCCCAAACATTTAGAAATGGTCATCCTGTGCTTATGGAAGCACCCATTCCCTTCCCCCTTAAAGCAGTTAATGGGGGTTATGTTTAGGTCTCAAGAAATCAGGAATGGGTAGGCTCCCCACAGGTGCCCCATTGGCCCTTTTTCACACCAGGCAGAGCTCTGCCCAAGATCTCTGCTGCTTCATACGTGATACTTACACCACTGTGCACCAACCTCTGGCCTTCCAACACCAAGTCACCCAAACATGTCTCTGCTATATCTACCTCGATGATCTTTTACTCTCTTTCTCCTCCTCTCTTGCTCCCCCTTCTCCCTTCTTCAAGAGGCATGGCTCCCACTAACCTCAGCAAAACCAGGAGATCTAGAGGAGAGATGTTTCCCACTCCCACTTCTCCACCATTCTGTTCAGCAGATCGGCAGTGTGGGTCCTGCACAGGGCCGGAGCGTGAGTGATTCATTCATCAGCTGCTTGTTCCAACAGTATTTACTGTGTGCCTACATGGCTGGGCTCCCAGCGCCCAGGTGGCTCAGTCAGTTAAGCGTCTGCCTTTGGCTCAGGTCATGACCCTAGAGTCCTGCAGGATCGAGTCCCGCACGGGGCTCCCTGCTCTGCGGGGAGTCTGCTCCCTCTCCCCCTGCCGCTCCCCTTGCTTGTGCACGCACGTTCAATCTCTCTCTCTCTCAAATAAATAAAAATGGAATCATTAAATAAATGAAAATAAAAATAAATGGGCTAGGCCCTGTGCAAGGCGCTGAGGACACAGTGGAGAAGGCAAGCAAGGTCTTGCCCTCATTGGGTGTACATTCCAGCAAGAGATACAGCCAAGCAACAAGTAAACAAAACCATTTCAAACCATTGGTGGCTCATGATGGAGCCCAGCGTACCTGGAATCGATTCGGGGTCTACAGGAAAGAGGAAGAAGGGTCAGCTTTGGAGGGGAGACAAGGAGCCAGAGGTAGTGAAAATAACCTCTTCTTCGTTGAACCTCAGTTTTCCATTCTGTCAGATGGGCATCTGGGACACACGGAGAGCAGCGTGTGTAGGGCACTCACAGAGGTGAGGACTTCTTGAGCTCTCAAAGGCCAGCCTGGCCTCTCTCACTTGTAGCCACGGACTCTAGGCTGTAGTGCTCATTGCCAGCTGTCTGATGTTTACCTGTAGAGACTGACTCTGGGGTAAGGACCTGGCGGGGTGGCCCGGCGGGCCTCATGGGGAGGACAGGCAGAGTTTCTGTTGCCCTTCTACCTCCCCACATGTGTGATTTTCTCAGGCGCTCTGTACACGTTAGGGTCTGTTCTCAGCCAAGATGCTTTAATGGAAAAGGACTTTTTTTTTCCCCCTTTCTTTTCTTGGCTCCCTCTGCTTTGATTTTTATAAGAAAACCAGTTTGTGGGCTTCCCTTAAGTATCACTCCACTTTACTCCTTGAGTTCAAGACTGTTTACCGTCCCCGCGGGCCTGTCTGTGTTTCTGCCCTTACGAACCGGCCTCCTCACCGAGCCACCTCAGGTAGAGGGCGATGTGGAATTGAAACCAGCCTAGTGTTTGAACTGCTTTCATCTTACATCAGCTTTTTCCTCTCAGGCTTTCAGATTTTTAATCTCCTGAGCTCTCTGCAAACATTAATCTTGATGCCCAGAGAGGAGGAAATAGGACTAGGAACTGGCAGGAGTCCCGTGTCGCCGATGAGGACACTGAGGCAGCAGGGCTGTCTCCTGTGTGGAAAGCTCTCGTTGCTGGAGTTCTAGTCACACAGCGGGGAATGGTGCGCCCACTTTTATCCCAGATGAGCGTCTCAGAAGTTCCCAAGACGGAATCATGTGTGTCTCTGACTCTTTCCTCTGTGGAAAAAGGGGGAGTGGATTGCTGTGGACACCATTACCGGCCCCCATCAGGACTGACCTCATTCCTCCTGACCCCCTCCCTGGCCCTGAGTTCTGGCGTCATAGCAAAGACAGCTCTGTCTGCCCATAATTGATGGACAGGGTTGTTTCCTTTTTTCCTTCACACGCTCCCTCTTGCCTGGGCTTAAGTTCCCAGTTTCTCGACCCAACAGGGTTGGGCTGTGCTCTGCATGAGGTTAGAAACACACGGGAAGAATGTGTGTGACAGAGCCCTGGCCTGTTGAGTAATGTTTACTCTGTTGGTGGCTGGGACGCTCGTTCGCGCTGGCAAAGGTCCACTGGTTGGAGGAACATTCCTGCATTATCAGGGATGGGAGATTGGCTTGGAAATGTCAAGGGTGAAAGGCATCCCACCAGATTCTGGGTACAACTCACAGACCCCAGGAAAATGGGGGCCCTGGCTTCAGTGCCACGTGGGGACAAGCCAAGCTTCACAATTGCCCAGGAGGCCCCACCTCCCACTTCCCCCCACTTCCTATAAAAGAGCAATTCTGGTCATGTTTCCCTGGCTGACATGGCTCTTCTGTTTGCCCGGCTTTTTCTCTCCCCGGAAAACCCGGTGCTTCTCTCACTTTATTTTACTCACTCAGTATTCTGGCTTCTGAGGAAGGAAAATCCATATGGCCATCTTGTAGATAAGAATGCCGAGATGCCCAAGTTGACCGGCCCAGGATCATCAAGGCAGAGAGACAGAGAGAATTCGTTTCAAGTGTCTCGATGCTGATGGCCTGTTGATTTCTGGAATTGTGGCATTCCGGCTGTTTTTAGAAGCTCTCAGGGAGCTATAGTTCCCGCCCCCTGAAGCACAGGTTTCTGAAAAGTCCTTGTGGTTAATTACACCCTGAGTGGGTCCTCTCCCAGGTCCTCCTGCAAGGCAGTTGTGTCTGGCCTCAAACACAGGTCCATAGCCAGTTCTGTAGAAGCTGACATTGAGATCAGAAAAACCACAGTGCTCTGTAAAGTCACGCATAAACCATGAGGTTTATGGGTTGGGGGGGAATGGGGTTAAGGACACACTACTCAAAACTTCTCCAGTGACACCCTTTGAAGAGATAAGAATCTAATAAAAAGATGAGCTGAGTTTTACCCCTGTGAACTGGTTAGGAAGTGTTTCAGTGCAACAATATATGGCGTTTTACCTTGAAAGAGCCCTAAAGTTTGCAAAGGGGAGCAGGTGTCACAAGGGCTTCACCCTGTGAGTTCCCATGAGGTGGTGGGCGGAGGACTGTCAGAAATTGAAGGGAAAGTTCTAACTCCAGATATGGGTGGAGGTGGCCGATAGCCCATGCAGGGAACTGCTGGTAGCTGGTAGAGGCTTGAAGGGGGTGTGTGTGTTCGTCTGCGTGTGCGTGTGCACACTAATGTGTTCAGTGTTTTCCCCTGTGGCTCCGCTTGGCTGGGTGCAGGTTTCTGGATTCCTCAAATGGGAAATTCACGTTGCATTCAGATTATTCCATAATGTATCAATAGAATTGGAACAGATGCATGCTTTTAACACCAGCATTGCCGTAGGACTGACTGCATTTTCTCCTTCCGCCGGAAGGGATGCTCTCTTGTCCTGGGGCATGCCTGCTCAAAGCAGCTGAGGGCTCATTTCTTCTTTCAGTAAATAGTCACAGTCCCAGGCTCTCTGTGAGGCTCTGAGGATGCCACAATGAGTAAATAGCCATGCCTTCCTTTAAGAGGGAAAGAGAAGTACCCTGTCAAAGGAACGTTATGGTGCCAGGGGACGGACTCCTGCTGTAAGGTTCTCAACTGTGTGTAAAATGCAAAGGGCAAAGCAGGTAACTACCAGGATGAATCAAGGAGAGCTTCACAGAAGTGGTGACATTAAACCCTCTTAAAAAAAAAGATGTGACATGGAGAAGAAGGGAAGAGCTTTCCCAGCAGAGGGAACAGCAGAAGCAAAGGCATGGAGGCAGGGGGTGAACAGGCCAACATGACGGACAGCAGGTGCTCTGATACGACTGTATGGGGGCGTTGTGTGAGAGGCTACAGCCAAGGGGCTTGGAGTCCCAAAGGCCTGATTCTGCCAGTCCTTGCTGTTGTGGCTTTTCCAGGAGGCAGTGAGGGGCCATGCTGGATTTCCAAACAGGGCAATGACATAGTACGAGTTTGTTTCGGAAAGAAATCCCAGGCTGCAGCAAAGTGAAGAGTGCCCTGGAGGAGGGTGCTGGCACAGGAAGCCGAGTGTGAAGATGCTGGCTTCTGGAACCATGAGTTCCGTCATGCCTTGATACTTCTGACCAGTCGTATTGCATAGAAACTGGATGTGTTGTCTCTGTCCCACATGCCGTCAGGAATTTAGAAAGAGCCCCATACCCATGATCCTGAGGCCTAGGAACAGGTGAAGTAGGTCACCTCCTCCCCAGGACCTCAGGGATGGCTCTGGATTCTAGCTGGGAGGACTTTGGCTGCTGGACACAACGTGCTGTGGTTCCTAGGACCAGCAATGGGGACGTGGCCAGTGAGTGCCTTGAGCCAGGAAGTGAGTGCAAGGTAGAAGACCACCTTCTGGCATTGTCTGTCTCCTCTGGGGACCTCCGGGGACCTCTGGGGCTATTGACGCAGCATCTTCAGTCAGTCGTATTAAACCAGAGCCCTGGTGGTATATTCCCGTTCAGAGTTCATGGAGGTAAAGGAAGAAGGGGAGAGGCCATTCTACTGCCCTAGTGTAGTACCTGGCCTGTGACAGGGGCTCAGTCAAGTTTTGTGATCTCAGCCTTCCTGAAAACATCTTTTAGACAAAGATGGTCCCAAGGTAGAAGGAGCTGAGGTATCTTGAGCAATTGTTATGTGCTAGGCAGTTTCTGGGGACTTTCACATCTCTTAAGGTCATTCGTCTTGACCTAAGGGGCAGAGACTGTTAAACAGCAAAGAAACTGAAGCTCAGGGAGGTTTAGTCACTTCCCCAAGGTCACACAGCGCATGTGTGGTAGAACCAGGATTTCAGCCCAGGTTGCTGGGTTCCAGAGCCTCCCCCGCGCTCCTTCTCCTTTGAAGCGCTCTTCTGGGTTTGTGAAATACCCAAGGACCTGGCCTCTCCTTCCTCCAACGAGAACACTATTCCTGGTGCATCGCCAGCAGATACCTTGTGATACACTTTCCCCCTCCACACACCCTTTCAGGCGGCTGCCTGATCCCGGAGCCACCTTCTCTGGGCCCAGAGTGATTCCCAGACTCCTGGGGAGAGGAGCACAGGTCGGAAAGGTCACAGGTGAATCAGGAATGGGCGAGCAGCCCCCTGACTCACTCCCACCACACTCAGGGGGCGATAGCAGCCCCCTCTCCCAGTGGGCTCAGAGGTGAGGAAGCTGGGTTTCTGCCAATACACTGAAAGCAGGGCTGGGATCAAACAGGGATCCCCTAACTCCCTCCCGATGCTCCCTCTTAGCCAGAGGTCTAGGCCCACCGGTCTTTTAACACAACAGCCCCACCTTGACATTTCTCCTAGAATGAAGTTCTGCTGGGGGAGAAAACGAGGTTTAAAAACCACGGCAGCCTGGGGCTACATTGCTGGGGTTCTCACAAATGGCTCTCGACACCCCTTCTGCCAGGCTCCTTCCTAAAAGGAGGCTTTTGTTTCCTGCGGATATCCTTGGTTAATTATTTTTAAATAAATAATTCTGTAGCCTGCAGTAGGGGAGAAGCCTCTCCGTGACCCATATTTGATCATCAGAGGACTGACCCTCTTCCTTCAGCCAAATTAAATAGGCTACAACCGGAGTCTGTTTGACTTGAGGCTGAATCGATGGCGGGGACGGGCTGGGAGAGGAACGCACACCTGATTCCTCGCGTTATCACCGCGCTCTCCGGAGCAGAGCATCTTGGGGAGGTAAATAGCTGGCCCGGGAGTCGGAGAAAACAGGGTGAAGTCCAGTCCCTCCAGAAGGAAAGAATGGGAGCGGCAGAGGCCAGGCCTGCCTCCCAGGTTGCTTCCAGAGCAAAACCTCAGGGCTTCTTCAGGGAATGATCCTTGGGGAGCCCTTCTCCAAGGACAGGTCATTCCACTGGGTGCTTAGCACCTGCCCCGGGTTGTCTAGAATTCCAGAGTCTTAGGACAGGTACCTTGGGGTCCCTCCCCATACTAGTCCCCTCCCCACCTATAGTTACCCCTTTTTAGCATTAGGCTAGGAGACTTACAGATATTTTCTCCTATCTCGAGATCACTGTGTTAAGGATATGTTTCCTCCATCGTATGAGACCAGGCTATGGCACAGACAGAAAAGTCATTTATCCAAGATCATCTCCAAAGAGCAAATTCGGGAATCAAGCCCGAGTTTCTCTAGCTCCTGAGCCCACGGTCTTCCTCACTGTCCCTCCTTGTCAGAAATCTCTTTCTCTTGCTGATGTAAAACCTGCCTCCCTCTTTTCCATTGAATCTGCTCTGGCTCCTGAGCTCACAAGGCACACATCTTTCTTCTTCTGCGTAACAGCACTGAGAGCTGTTGGGACACACCCTGCCAGGAGTCCAGTGGCAAATGTGAGTGGAGAAAAAGAACCTAATGTGACCCAGTGGGGCAGAGTAGAGAGACTTTGGGGACTGCAGGTGGCTGTGGAGGAACATGGGCAGGACCAGGCAAGGGGTGCTGGTTTGGAGGCAGGGAAGCCTTTCCTCCTTTTAACGTTATGGCTCCTGTTCCCCCAAAAGTGGAGTGCCCTAGACCAATAACCACCAAATTCCAATGCTGTCCCACTGCCACCCCCACCAGCAGCCCCATGCATCAAAGGATGAGGACAACCACCAATAGAAGAAGGTCCGTAGAACACACAGCCGCTCAGAGTCAGGCAGATTGCTTTTGAAGGTTGGAAGTCTGCCTTAGCATCTGTTTGTTTTCTTCCTAGTCCCTTATGGCTCTGGGTCCTATCAGCCTTGGGTAACGTCCTTTGGATGGTGCCAGGAAAACTGGCTTGGGTCTCCTTTTGGCAAGCTTCGTGTTAGTGATTTGGAGGCTCCTGGTGGGAGGGGGGGCTTTGTAGCCTCCTCGGGAGGGTGTGGCCCTGGGGGAGCAGGAAGCAGGGCAGCGGGAGACAGACCAACAGAACCAGTGTCCTTGATACAGTCAGAGTTAATATGGGGAAAGCTGGCAGAGGGAGAATTGCAGCCAGACAGTTGGTCCACCTCTCCAAGCAATGGCACGCCGAGAGCATTCCATCTCCCTACCTTGCAGGTAGACCCAGGGTCCCTCAAACCTTTTTGTTGAATCCAAAGTGAAAAACAAGAACATGGTCTCCATCAGCTTTGAGCTTAGGTGAGGTGTCCCGGAGACCCCCCAGCTTTGTCTTTGGCTGTCTCCTGGGCACATCCTGCGAGACTTTGACCCTGCAAACTGGGCCCGGGTTCTTTGCCCCCCACCCCCTTTCTCCTTCCTTCTGTAGGCCACCTCTGCACAGCACTTTTGCCTTTCTGAGCGCAGACCTCTGTTTTGGTTCCTGAGCAAGAGGCAGGGTCAGAGCAGTGAGGCTATAAGCATGCTTGGTTCTCCCCTCCCTTGCAGACTAATCATCCACATCCCTCCAGGATGTGCTCCCTGCCCCACCTCCTGGCGGCTGCACCTTCCCCTGGGCCCTGGGAAGTCAGCCAGATGGGACCCCATCAGAGGAATGTGAATTACAGAGCCCAAGACTCCCAGCCGCAGCCCCACATCCCTGTCCTGCTCTGCCCGTGTCCCCCCAGGGGCCTCTCTGTCTCAGCCAAAACCATGGTGTGCAGAGATGGATGCCTTCTGCTATGGCTCATGCAGGGGTCCTCCCAGGGCAAGTGCCTCTCTGTAGAATGGGTCTGCTCGTACTTGGCAGGCCCCACATTGCCATGAGTGCTGGGAAAACATTTCTAGAAGGCATTTGGAAGAGTAAAAGAAATACTCTTACCAGGAAGAGAAGGCCAATCTCCGCACCTAAATCCTGAAACAATTACGCTAAAGCAACAACGAGGGGATCCTCTCGTGCATTTGAGTTCCTTCCTTCCTCCCTCCCTCCTGCCCTCCCTTCCTCTTTCCCTGCTCCCTTCCTGTCTTCCTTCTTTCCTCTGACAGGTATGTATGAAGTGGTTACCAAGTGACAAGACACTAGGGATACCACCATGAACAAAACAAAACCGACAAAAATGCCCTGCCCTTGGGGAGCTTACATTGTAGAATTTGAAGTCAAGCCCACGCCACCTCTAACCTAGAGAAAGATAGCCAGTGTTTCTTGTGGGCAGACGGGGGAGGAGAAGGCTCCTTGGCCTTCTTGGCGTCCACCCTTGCCAACAAGGGGAGCCGAGTCCGTGTTCCAAGGCCCTGGGGGCACTCACGGCTGCTGTGGGGTCCGTCTTGTTTTGCAGGCGTCCGCTACAGCCAGCCGGGGAACAGTGAGGTCACTTCCGCCTCAACAATCAGCCACCATGGCAACAGCGCCATGGTGACCAGCCAGTCCGTTTTACAGCAAGTCTCTCCCGCCAGTCTGGACCCTGGCCACAATCTCCTCTCACCTGATGGTAAAATGGTGAGTACACCTGGGCCATTGTCGCTCTGGAGCTGATAAGATAAGAGGCAAAACAAACACAACTTCTCACAAGGCCTGCCTCAAACAATGAGCCATTGTAGCCCCTTCGGGGAAAATGGGGGCTGTCCAGAGTTGGAACGGAAAGGTAGGACCGGTGACCCAGCCTTTGGCGGGTAGAAGAGGTGTTCGGTTTGAACCTAGCCAATAAATCTGACAGAGTTCTGCTCTCATTTTATTGATTGAATGCCTCATAAAGGAGCAAGCCGGGTGGGACCCTGTTTGTTTTGGGGCCCGCCAAAGACATTTGCGTTGATAAAATGTTCATTCTTACCCACCCCCCACCAAGGCCTCCAAAGCCAGTCTTTTCACCTCAGAGAGGACTTCACTTGGAAACAAGCCCCCTCTTTCTCGTCACCGTCCCCAGGTGCTGGCATGGAGAGAAACTGAGTCAGGATTTAAAGGGTGGTAGGGATGGAGGGAAGCTTCTTGAGCTTCTTGATGTACCTCACGGAAGAGCACAGCACAGAATGGTGGGGTGGGGCAGTGCTTGCCCAGTGAGAAACACCGACTTTGAAGTTCCAGGGACCAGGGTTCAAATCCCAGCTCCCGCACTTAATAGCTGAGTAGCCTTGGGCGGGTTACTGAACTCTTAGTCTATGTCTTTCTTTCTCAGCTATAAAATGGGGGTGAGAACAATACAGTAGCTTGGGGGGGCAAGTGTGCTAACAAGTTAAGACTCTGCACCATGTCATAGAGTTGAGAAACGCCGTGGTGGCGTGATGTGGATGTCCGTGTCCCCCATACCCACAGCCCACACCCAGATGTAAGTTTAGCACACTTGGTGAGGAATAGACTCTTTGAATTGACAAGGCTCTCACTCTCTAGCCACACAAGGGCAGGGGAGCACGACTGGTGAGAGAGACAGGCATTACGACACCGGTAAGGGCAGGAAATGGAAAACTTTATTCTTTGGGTCACGCTCTGTGTTTCTGTGGGGGAGGAGCTGCTGGTTCCCAGCTTCCACGCTCAAGGCGGAGCTGCACACACTCCCTCAAGGTGTCTGACCCAGAGGCAGGTGGGGGCTGGAGCGGTGGGGGGGGTTAGGGGGGACGGGGACGGGGAGCAGATGCCATTTCAGACCTTGACGTGTGTGCACTGTGTAGGCAACACAGGAATGGTGAGTCACAGGTGACTGAGTCCCCAGCTCCCTGGAGGGAAAAACAGTGTGTAGTTTCCAAGGGGAGGGCTAGCCTGGGTTGTGGTCTGTGCAGACGCCCTGCTCTCCCCTGTAGCAGTCTGTGCAAATGAGAGGGGCACAGGTAAGTTTCTGTGAGTCTCTTGGAGACCCAAACAGGTTAGGGGTAAGGATCGCCCAAGCTGCTCTGGAGAAGGGGGGCTTATGGGAGACATAGCCCACGAAACCCTCCAGGTCTCCGCTCCTCTCGCTTGAAGGCCCTTGGGGTTTCCCTTCGGACCCTCCAGTTCTTTCTCCTCAGAGACAAGTGGCCTCATCCCAAGCCGGGGCTGCTGCAGACAGGCATTTTGCTTCCTGTTCTGCTCAGCAGTGCCCTAATGGGCAGCATATTACTGGATTGATGATTGACCAAGAGAGCACACCTCAACGTTAGCAAACACCTGGAAGCTTGTTTGCGGGGACCAGCTTTCTGCTAGTCTCCAACACCCTGGCTTACATGTTATGTCACTATTACTGGATGCCCAAATGCAAGAATCTGTTTTCTGTTAATATATAACAGGTCCATCCCAGAATGTGGTCCACCAAGGCAGGAGTGGAATATGGTTAAAAATAACGCAGGCAAGGGAACCTGTGTGTCCACGTCCTGGGCTCGGTTGTTTATCAGTGATAGGATGGAAGTTGCTTAACTTCCGCTTCCTCGTCTGTAACATGGGGGTTAATCATGCCTGCCTCGTGGGATTGGTGTGAGCATGGCTTGTAGTGCGGCGGTTCTTTGGGTAAGCCC
Source organism: Mustela erminea (assembly GCF_009829155.1). Lineage (NCBI taxonomy): Eukaryota > Metazoa > Chordata > Mammalia > Carnivora > Mustelidae > Mustela > Mustela erminea. Next base: position 24,950,914 of record NC_045631.1, read on the forward strand.
CAGGCGAGGAGTGGCAGTCTCTTGTGTACTGACGTTCACTAGGATATGAATTCAAAATCTTCCCCTGGGGATCAGTTTTGGAAATATTGCTGGTCCACGTGAGCTTTCCTTTGCACTGTCTGTTCCCTCTCCTGAACCCAAAGGGCATAGGCAAAAAGCTGGCCAGATTTAGGGTTGCAGTTTGTGTGTGTTGAACATTGTGGTTTTTTTTTTTTTTAAGCACCTACTGGGGGGCACCTGGGGGGCTCAGTTGGTTGAGTGTTCGATTCTTGGTTTCAGCTCAAGTCATGATCTTGGGGTCATGGGATCGAGCCCTGTGTCGGGCTCTGTGCTCACACAGAGTCTGCTTGCCCTCCACTTCTCCTCTGACTCATGCTTTCTCTTTCTCAAATAAATAAATAAAAATCTTAAACAAACAAACAAGCACATACTGGGGCTTCTGGCTGGCTCAGTCGGTAGAACATGTGCTCTTGGTCTTGGGGTCATGGGTTTGAGCTCCACATTGGGCATGGAGTTTACTTAATAATAATAATAATTAAAACACACATACTGGATACTTTCCCAGTATCAAAGCTCAGGCCTTAGAGGCAGATGGCCTGCTTTCAACACCAACATGACTTGAGCACATTTCTGAACTTCTCTCAACCTCTGTTTCCATGTCTGCAATGTAGGGGTAATAACACCAACCTTGTAGGTTGTACACAGTAAAGCACTTAGTGTAGGCGAACTGCAAATGGCAGCATTCATGTAATTCAGACACAGCGAATTATCAGGTAAGAATCATGAAGGCAGCCCCTGGCTTCCTTCAGTTCCAGAGGCAAGTAGAAAATACTGGTTGCGTTTTAGAGTGGGAAGGAACTTGACCAAGGTTACCCAAAAATAGTAAGTGGAAGGGATTTGAACTCGAGCAAAACTGAGTGTGAATTCTGGCTTCCTCACTGACTAGTCAAGTGACGCAGAGCTGGTCTGTCCACTGTTGGGAGGATCAGTCTTAATTGGTAACGTAGGGGCAGTAGTGAGAATGCCCTCCTTACTTGTGTCATTATCTGTTGAGGACAATCAGTGCAAGCACCTGACAGACTCTAAAGCCATGGTTGGCATCTGTGTTTCTCTTTCACTATTAAAATCAAACATTGAAATGGCAGAGATTACTGTCACTTCATTGACTTTCTCCAAAGGACTACGTTACCCAAAGGAAGTCTGAAGGCAGGTTACTGATTTCTTTTCTTTTCTTTTAATGACTCTGACCTTTTGAAAAACAAGCCCAGTGAACAGGCTGGTTCTCTCTTGTTTGATGTGGTCAGAATTCCTTCTTGGTCACGTGACCCCCCCCCCCCCAAAAAAACTGGCTCCAACCCCAACTGACTTCTTGATGCCCATTTTTAAAAAAACACAAACAAACCCGTTTGGTTTTTTTCTTTCTTTCTTTTTCAAATTAACCTTGGAAGCTATGGGGTTGACCAGAAGGTCAGGGCAGGAGATAGTGTCTTACCCAGGTGCTGGTGTGAGACCTATCGTTTGACAAACTCCAGAAGAAGGGCAACAGGACTACTCAGACATGATTGTATATACTCTAACCCTAAAGTATCTCCAAGGAGTCCTGATACCATCAAGAACATCTAGAGTAGTTCAGAATGTCATCTCTCTCCCTTCTTCTTCCCTCCCCCCTCTCTTTTCTTTCTTTCTTTCTAAGACTTTATTTTTAAGCAATCTCTGTACCCAGTGTGGGGTTCGAACTTAAAACCCCACGATCAAGAGTCACATGCTCTACCGACTGAGCCAGCCAGGTGCCCCGAGACATCCTTTCTTAAAAATAATTTTAGAAATTATTAAAACTATAAATAGTAAACTAGTTTGTCACCAAAAAATAAACAAATTATGTGCGTGTGTGCATCTGAAGGTGTGTGTGTGTGTGTGTGTGTGTAAAATTGATAAATTCTTATAATTAGTGGGGAACCTTTGGAAGCATTTTGGAAAACATCAGAATCAAAACAAGCACACTTATGACAGTTGTTTAATACTGTTTAGAAAGTTCTAACCAATGCAATAAGACCTGTACACATATTAGTACTAGCAAGGAAGAGATCCTGTTAGCACGTGGGCTCGTGATGCCTTCATACCTTGGAAAAGTGAGGAAAATCAATAAGGAAAAGACACTATAAGGAATAAATAAAAGTATTTGATCCCCAGTGAAAGGTTGCAAAGTGGCCATGTGCATAGTAAACATAGTAAAATTAGTAGCTGTCTCTTGCTCATCTGTCATTAAAATATAATGCTGCCACAGAATGGGGGCCCCTGGGGCCCAGGGCTTATCATTTAGTAGCTTTGTCATTAAGATAGCAGCTCCTTGGCCAAAAAAATAAAAATTGTTCATGGATAGTGGAGATTCAGAAAAGGTAGAGAAGCACAATGATGGCTGATCTCCCCTAACCCTTAGTAGTAATGGCAGGAGTGGGGTAAGGAAAGGTCCTCTGTAAAAGGTAAGGACTTCCAGAGTCAGGCAGACCTGGGTTTGAATACCACTTACTTGCTGGGTTATTAGATCTTAGGCAACCTACGTATCTCCTCTGTGAAACAGTGATATATCTATCTACCTGATACCATATCTACCTGATACAGATCTACCATGAAGTTTCTGCCTCACGGAACCACAGTGAAGTTTGTCTGTTAACATATGAGTGGTACTTAGTGGAGTCTAATGGTGAGAGCTTTCCTTCTGCCTAGTCCTTAATCCACTCTCACTCGGGCAGATTTCAGTCATTACTTTCAGCAATCACATGTCTTTAGCACCAGTAAGAGAGACGGCATGGAGCAGAACAGAGGATACTTCCAAATTGAGCAAGTCACAGTCCCACAATACCCGGGAGCAGAAGAATCCCTAAGGCAGGCAGGTAACTCAAAGTAATCAACAGACACAAGCACCATAAGGGTCGGGTGGTGTGTTTTGCTTCTTGGTCTTTAGCACCTAGAATTGTGCCTGCACCTCAGTGGATGCTACGTAATTGTTGAATGAATGAATGAATGAGTGTGTATGAGTGAGTGAATGAATGAAAGAGTGTGTGAGTAAGTGAATGAGTGAGTGAATGAATGTGTGTGAGTAAATGAATGAAAGAGTGAGTAAGTGAATGAGTGAATGTGTGTGAGTGAATGAATGAAAGTGTGTGAGTAAGTGAATGAGTGAGTGAATGAATGGGTGATGAATGAGTGAGTGAGTGAATGAATGAATGAATGAGTGGGTGAATTAGCTGTCCCGAGGACTTACTGAGCCATGTCATTTTGGATTCTGGTCTTTGCAGTCCCGGTCCCACTCACCTTGCTTTTGTTTCTTCTCTCTAGCAGATCTCCGTCTCCGGAGGTGGTTTGCCCCCTGTCAGCACCTTGACGAATATCCACAGCCTGTCCCACCATAATCCCCAGCAATCTCAAAACCTCATCATGACCCCCCTCTCCGGAGTCATGGCCATTGCACAAAGTAAGCTCCGTTCTTGGTCACAAAACCTAGGGGGAAGGGAGAAGAAGGGTGGGAAGTAAATCAATCTTATTTTTTAAAAAGGTTTATAAAAAGCTCCCTTCAAACTCACCCACTGCTTGTCGATTTTGATTCTGCTTATGTTTAGTTCCTTATCTCTCTCCTCAACAATATTTGGACTGTTTAACCTAAAGAAAGAGGAACAATGGAGTCACACTGAATCTGGGTCACGGCTCACCAGCCGTGCATCCTGGGGCAAATCATTAACCTTAATGAGGCTCAGTTTCCTCATCTGTAAAATGGGTTGCTGAGGTGATCCAATAACAGTGCATAGAGACATGCTTGTAAATCTGCAAAGTGTGAGTATGTAATATTAGAGCTTGTACTTTTGTCTCATGTTCATTTCTACCTGTAAGGATGTGGTAGATGTTCCAGGAAGTAATGTTGATGTTTCTTTTTGCCGGCGAAGATGGAGCAATGATGGGCTTCCTTCTAAACAGGGAATTTGGTGTGGTCATGGGACAGCTCTTTGGCCAGTGGTGAAAATACAGTGAAAACTCCCAAGGGAAACTGTAGGAGCATCTCTGATCCTTCAAGGAGAAACATACCGGAAGATGGGGCATGGATCTGGTCCTTCCAGCTCTAGGAGGCTCTTGTTCTACAAGGAACCTCTAGCCCCTCACGGATGGGCCAGATCAGGGCATGGAAATGCTGAGGGGGGTCGCATGCCACTCTCAGAATTCTAATGCTGATGAGTAGTCAGTTTGTTTCCGTCTTCCATCATGGCAGCACGGGCCAAGTCATCACCCTGACCCTGGGAAGTCTTCCTGAGAAGTCTCGGGAGAGATCGAATGGTACATTGCTCTCCTCCTCTCTGCTGATATCACCCCCTTGTCCCTGTGGCTTCCCTGTATCGAGTGCCTGCACTTCTTTACTTTGTTCCTGCCTTTTCCTCCTCTCTCTCTCTCTCTCCTCTCTAAGTCAGCTCTAGCCAAGGTGGCTACTCAGATCACTTCTGCAGAGAGTGGCTCATGTGCTGTTGGAAGGTAGAACTGGGCTAGACCTACAGCAGGTATGCAGCTTTACTGAGCATGTCCTCAGCTGCTCAGGAATTGAAATAGCAAATGCAGTTGTTTTGTTTTTGTTTTTTGTTTTTGCAGAGAGAAATGGGACTAGAGAAGCTATTAGAGGACTGACAAAATAAAAAATTTTTAAACTCACTGCCTTTTCATAGAAATGTGGTAACCATACTAACAGCAGGAGTTGAGAGTGAGCTAGGATACCTAAAACCAGCTTGCTTGCCTTCTAGAAGATTTGGTTAAAAGACCCATGTCTAAGCTCTTTTTATCACCTCTTTATTTCCACAACCGAAAAGATACACAAACCATTCCATTTTACCTTGTTTCCTCGCACATCAAGCTTCGGCTGACACACAATCCTTAATATTTTCTCAGGCACTCTCTGAACTAAAATTTTCCCGGAAGCTATTCCATATTTTTTCAGCTTTGTTCCTCCTGATTTTTTCCACCCAGACTTCTCTGCCACCTTGCTGTATCCTTAATCTGCAGAGAATACATTGGCCTTGGAAGTGTGTTCATGGTGCATATGCAGGTGTGTGCTTGGACTTGGTGGGGGGTATGAAGAATGGCGAGGATCCCCAGAAAACGTGGCTGAAACTCGTGGTCCTAGCCAGTGGAGTGACAGGCCGAAGACTTGCTTGCAGGCGTCCTTCTGTGGCTAGCTCTTGTCCCATTGAGTCTGAGGGTCCTGCCCCAGGCAGAAGTGGTAACAAAGTACTTGGTTGGCATTGCCAACCCCTCATTCTCTATTCATCCACTGGATGGACAGCATGCTTCTCAGGCAGGAACCAGTGCCCAGAAAACAGGTGAAAAGGCCAAGAGTCACACTCCGTGAGAGCTAGAATGACATCAGTGGCTCTCGATCCTGGAATTGAGGCACACAGCAGGATCACAGACTGTGTTGCAAATAAGATTCCTGGGCCTCACCTCTGAAGGCTCTGACTCATGAAGTCCTGGGTGAGGCAGAGGAATGTATATTTCTTAAAGAGCTCCCCCAGATGATTCTAAAGCACAGGCAGGTTTTAGAACCGTGCCCTCAAATGTCATCCACTCCCATCAGGGAAATTGGCTTTTCTGGGCAGAGATTTCCCAAAAGAGCAGCAGTAATAAGCCTGGGAGGGTAGAAGTCCGTGGGGCCTCCCAGGAGACCCCAGGGGAAGGTAGGAGAGGGAAACAGGATCTATTAGGATATCAGGTGAGACTGGGGCTTGGGTACCTGAGCCTCTAGGGAATGGGAGATAGTCTGCTAGTAGATAGTCTGCTAGTCTGTATGGGATCAGAGGACCCGGCCCCAGCCCCCCTCCCCAGAAGACCCAGGAGGGGGCTTATTCTCCCTTCACTTCTGCTCAGGGGTCCTCGCCTTTTAGGTTTCTGATAACAGTATCAGCTAAAGCCCTGAGTAAGCACCAGCTGAGGTCTTCTTGCTATCTCCACAGAGGACTTCCCACACACCCGCTTCTAGAACCCTCTCCATTTCAGGAAAGGCCCTCTAGGTGTCGCTTCCACACTTGCCTGAAAGAGACCTTTTTTCTGGATTTTCTTCTTCATCCCATCCTGCCCTCCGTTTCACAGAAAGCGAGCTCAAAGGAACATTGGCAGCCCCGGGAAAGAGGTTGGGGTATCTTGCCCCGATCCTCTCATCCCCACTCCCACCCTGGCTTGGCTGTCTGCCCCAGATTCCCACCCAGGGAGCACATGGAGTGGGGGTAGGGCTTGGGGGTGGACCAGGGACCCAGTCTCTGCAGCGCTGGCCCCGGTTCTGAAGAGAGGATATAGACACAGAACAGGACCACAGAGGCCTTACCCCTCCAGAGCAGAAAGATGGCAAGAGCCCCTATAAACGGCCAGCCTTTAACTTACAACTTCCTCTTCCCACTACCTGGACCTTTTGAAGCCATAAGCTCTGTGCCACCAGATAATATCCGTCCACTTCATAGATGGGCTGAGGTCTGGTATTTCCCCCCTCTCTGCTACAGTCAAGAGAAGGAGCATCTGACCTCTGCCAGGGTCTTTGCACCGGTTCGCTAAATGACGGTCTTCTGGCTTCGTATTCCTAGGACAGTGCAGGTTGTTGTTGGTGGTGGTGGTGGTTTTTCGGTTTTGGTTGGTTTTTTAATCAAAATGTGAGTTCCTGAACACTCCTGCCCTCTGCTGGGCAGACAAGTCTGGGTAGTAACATGTGCCTTTGAGTGGCTGCACTAAGCTGCCCTCAGGGCACCCAGGTAGGCCTCTCTCAAGAGTCAAGTCTGGAGGGAGCAGACCAGTTAGAGGCCGCCTTCCCAGGGTCCTGGCAACCTCAAGAGAGCCAAGTTTGGGAGGATGACTCTCAGGCCTCAAATCTGTGTAAGCCCAATTCCATCCACACGCAGCTCACTGGAATGTGAGGGAGCAAGTCAGTCTCTCCAAGCCTTAGTTTCTTTGTCCGCAGAATGGATCTATAAAACCATTTCCCAGGCAATCTCTCACTCAAGGCCCAGCCGTGCCGGGCGCATGGCAGGACTCTGTCGGTGACTATACCGGGGCATTTGCCTCTCCACGTCCCTGAAGCCACCTCTGATCTTTCCCTCTTGCTCCCACAGGCCTCAACACCTCCCAAGCCCAGAGCGTCCCTGTCATCAACAGTGTGGCCGGCAGTCTGGCGGCCCTGCAGCCTGTCCAGTTCTCCCAGCAGCTGCACAGCCCTCACCAGCAGCCCCTCATGCAGCAGAGCCCCGGCAGCCACATGACCCAACAGCCCTTCATGGCGGCCGTCACGCAGCTGCAGAACTCCCACAGTAAGGACATGGGGCGGAGTGGCAGGGGAGCTGAGGGAGTGGGGTGGGCACCACCAAGGGCCCTACGCAGCCCACCTCTGTCCTCTCTGGATCTGTACTTGCTTGGAAGTGAATTGATTTGGTCACTTTTCCCTACCTGTTATCAACCCAGACAATTCCTCAACATAACCCTTGTGTGGTCTGTGCCTTTTCTAGACCTACTCTCTACCTCCATGACTCCTGGGGGAGGTTTGAAAAGGACAGTTTTCCTACGTGTAAAGGGGAGCTAGAGATAGAGAGCAGGGTTGGCACCCATGGACGATCTTGCTAGGCAACCACAGACCCTTTTCCCCATGAGCCTCAGCTTAGCCCTTTCAATCTAAAATTCCAGGTAGTCATTACCAAATGACAAGAGTAGGCATGCAGTTTGTGTTCTCTGAAACTGAAGAATCTTCTAGAATCCCCATGCTCTCCCGTTGACACACCTCAGACATCTCTAATCGAGAACCATGGACATAGATGGACAATACCACCTCCTTGCAATCTTGGATAAAGAATAGTAGTGCTGGGGCACCTGGGTGGCTCAGTGGGTTAAGGCCTCTGCCTTCGGCTTAGGTCTTGGTCCCAGGGTCCTAGGATCGAGCCCCACATGGGGCGCTCTGCTCAGCGGGGAGCCTGCTTCCTCCTTTCTCTCTGCCGGGCTCTCTGCCTGCTTGTGATCTCTGTCTGTCAAATAAATAAAATCTTAAAAAAAAAGAATAGTAGTGCTTCTGCCATTACCTGCCCCCCCCACCCCCAGACTATTTCGCATATCCTGTCTTTCAACCAGTTAGTTCCCACCCACTCCAGCCACTGTATCCCTGCCCTCTGTCCTGAGCCCCAGGCCCACAGCCAGCCCTCTGGCCAGATCAGGATACAGCCCCTGGCCTATAAGTTTGGCAGAGTCCCAGAGGAACACCCGAGAAGTCTCTGGAATAGAGTGATCATCTTGGAGTCAGACAAACATAAGATTTAAATCCTGCCTCTGAGGCTTACCAGCTGTGTAGCCATTGGTAGAGTTTCTTAGCCATTCTGAGCCTCAATTTCCTCATCCATAAAATGGAGTGTAGAGAGGTTATGGAGACAAGATAAATAATGGAGAGTGATTATGGAGAGTGATTATGGAGATGAAATAAGACTAGGTATGAACTGTATCTGGTAAACACAAGAGTTACAGAAATGCAGGTGATGATTTATTAAGGGACTTTTTAATAGGAGGCAGGAATGGGGAAGAGGGTTTTTGTTTCTCCCCTGGCTGCACAGCTCACCCTTCTTCTAGCCTCGGGGCACTCTCCCCTCCTCAGGCCTGCAGAGCTGGTTTCCAAGCACCATCTCACATTCCAATCACATTTTTTTTATGTGGCTTCTGGAAAAATCTGCCATAACCTGTAGCAGAGTCTGGGACCACACATACCCACTTTCCTTTCTGTTCGGGACCTGATAATATGCCCAGGCTTGTCGCTGCCCCCTGCCAGGCCCAGGTGGGACTGTCAGAGAGTGGTCCCTAGTACCTGTGAACTGCAGAGGCCCAGTTGGGGGCCCCAGGACCAGGCAGCAGTCAGCCTCCCTCCGCAGGAAGGACCGGCTGGAGTGGCAGGCAGTGACCTTTACCCCGTCACCCTCTAGAAGATGCTGTGGTGGATAGAATAGTCTGCTCCCTCCCTCACGGCCAAACAGCCCCATGCTTCTGTTAGCTGGTCATGTGACTTGGAATTTATATGAATCTAATGGATAAATCACATGAGTCAAAAAGTTCTAGACTTGGTGAAACAAGTACTGGAAAAACTGAAAAATGAGTCACCTGCTCCTAAAGCTTTTATTTGATCTAGCCTCCCCTTGTCTGTCGCCCTTCATCTTCCTGTGACATCATAATATGACCTATGATGTCATTTTAGCGCAAATTGGAACGACCCAGAATTATACAATGAATTATACCCATGACTAATTATAATTATTAATCAATTTATAATTGCTTTGCATAAGACCTGGCTCTTGAGTCATGGCAGATAGGATAAGCTTGTGCTGGCCAACTCATTTATGTTTGCTGGCTACTTAGAACTTTTTCTGACTTACAATCTCTGATGCACCACATATGCCTAAGGCCCATTTGTTGATGTTAAGCATCTAACATTTAACTGAAAAGTCAGGAGAACAGAAGTGCCGTCCACTACAGTCAACAAGACGCTGTGCAAAGCTCTTTGTGTCTTTGGTACAGAGTACTTTCCATGTGATGTTTTCCAGTCTACAACAGCTATCATTCCCATTTTACAGATGAGGAAATTGAGGTGACGTGACTTAATTGAGGAGCCAGAATTGAAACACATGGCCATTCTTTTGACCACATCAGGCTGCCTTCTGAAACATCACCAGCACCTGCCCCCTCTTCTCTGCCTCAGGACACAAGAGCTTATGGTGTGGGATGGGGGCGGGGTCTGTAGGTCTATAGCTGTGTACATACCTGTGTGGTCATACCAGAGTGGTCTTGACTTTGTCTTCCCTCTGTTTCTCCAGTGTACACTCACAAGCAGGAACCCCCCCAGTATTCCCACACCTCCCGGTTTCCGTCTGCGATGGTGGTCACGGATACAAGCAGCATCAGTACGCTTACCAACATGTCCTCCAGTAAACAGGTAAGTGCCCAAAGGAAGTGCGGTGGGGGCCGCGACCCAGGCTAGTGATGTGCAGAGAGGGTGGTACGTGGGGCCTGAGCCTGGTCCTTCCCAGGCTCCTGGTTACTTGCTAAAGGAGTCCCTGAGGTCAGAGGCAAAGAAGATGGGCCACCTGCTAACAGGACTTTTTGCTCCCTCAGCTTCCCCAGCAAGAACACTAAATGACCCGGTCTTGATAATCCGCTGAAGACTGGATTACACAGAGCCTTTAAGTATTGAGACTGAGTATTTCCCATGGATTGATCGGTGATCCATGGAAAAGGTGTTTCCAAGGGCAACTCAAGACAGTCACGCCCTCTAGAGCATTTCTTGCTTTGCAAGAGGGATGCCTGAAGCTTTTCCACAAATTAATCAATGGAAAAAGGGAGTAGTAAGACCAATTACCCCATCCAGGACCCAGGCTGGAACCGGAACACTGCAAATTCCAGAGAGTGACCCAACTCTCCCAACCCATGGAGATTCCCCAGTGCACAGTCGGGCTTTCCAGGGGCCCGTGTTCGCTTGGTGTTTTATCAAGAAATTTAGGATTTACTTCACAGTGCACTAAAAGTGGGGAATCCAGAGGCTTCGTCACTCTTTCAGTGGGTGGCTGGTTCCCACCTCCAGGGAGAGCCGATGGAGCAGTAAACCCAACCAAAGACAGGGCTCATCCCTACGGCTTGTCCCTGCCATGGGACACGGAGAGTAAGGAAACAGGACAGGGTGTCTGAACACACACGACAGTTCCAGATTAATACAATAGGACCTTTTAGGAGCTGGGGTCTGTGCAGCGTGGGAACTGTTTGGCCTCTATTGATTACTAGATAAGTAGGTGACAGCCTTGAACTTCGTGTCAGAGGCGCTCAGCAGGGTTTGGTCTTGTTGATGGTCTATTTTCTGAGTCCTGGGACTCAAACCTCCTCCAATGCCGTGTGCTGCCAAGTATGTGCTTTCATGGGCTCAGGTTCTCTGCTCTTCCCTTTGCCCACATCTCCTCTTGGTCCCACAGTATGGTAGAGCAGGTGGGTTCTGTTCCTGGGTTTGCCCACCTTGACCTCTCTGAGCCCTCATTTCTTCACCTTTAAAAGGAGAGTCATAACATGGACTTGTCCTTGGGATTCGATGAGATCGTGTGGGTTTAGGGTCCACACATGGCCTAGGCAGCTGGGCTCTGGAGTTGGGAGAGGGAGGAGGTGTGTGGGACCTGCTCTGCCACTCTTCTCTCATCCAATGGAAGATGAAAGGACACCCCCCGTGGCCCTGCCCTTCGACTCCCGTGTGATTTCCCACTCTTTGTAGTGAGCAGGGAAAACATTTATCTGTGCTCACAAATCTCAATCAGGGAACCAGCCATGCGCAGCAGCCCTGCTTGGGAATACCTTCCCCCTTTGAAAGGTTTATCAATCCATCTGCCACTTGGTCAGCCCTAGACAGGGCTCTGATTAATTATTCCTGTCTTTCCCAAGTTGACTTTGATGCTTGCTTGTTGAAACAAGCCCTCTGAATTCAGGAAATGGTCTCTTAATCAAAATTCTCCGAGACGCTCTCTGAGACGCGGCACTGGCTGGCAAATGGCTTCTCCCCTCCGCTGGACAGAGTGGCCAGCCGACCTTGAAGCTGCACGAACAGCTCTCCAGAACCACTGGGAAGCTGTCCCAGTCCCTGGGTGGTTCAGGAGTCTGGCGGTAGCCTCATCTCTGGGGTGATGAGAAGGATGTTCACATGTAGGATCAAACTATGCACGGAGCCCTGTAGGTTTATACTTCTCGTGAACATGATATCATCATCTTTCTGTTGCAACTTCCCTGGTACAAAGGAATGAACTGAGGCTCAGAGAGGCAGAGTGACCTGCCCAAGGTCTCACAGCTGGTCAGTTCTAGAGCTGGACCTTCAGACTCTGGGCTTTGACTCGAAATCTTGGACTCCTTCCATTTAAGCAAGACTGGCCTTGCGATCTCCATCTCAAAAACACCCAAGCCTTTGCTGCTATTGCAGTCTTTTTTTTTTTTTTTTTTTAAGATTTTGTTTATTTATTTGACAGAGATCACAAGTAGGCCGAGAGGCAGGCAGAAAGAGAAGAGGAAGCGCGCTCCCCGCTGAGCAGAGAGCCCGATGTGGGGCTCGATCCCAGGACCCTGGGATCATGACCCAAGCCGAAGGCAGAGGCTTTAACCCACTGAGCCACCCAGGCGCCCCTGCTATTGCAGTCTTAACAGTCAGGAACAAGCATGAAATTCAGCCCCCGTAGGTATCCCAGTCAGTCAACTTTCTTCTTCCAAACTGAAGGAGAAGGGGGATGGGGAAGTGAGGGTAAAGGTACAGTCAGACAGAAAGAACCAAGGTAAAGAAAATTTTGTACCAAATCTGTTCCCCAGGCAAAGGATCAGAATGAATGCTGAAAGAGATGTGGTACAATGTTGCTTTTTCTTTGTCCTAAAGTATTATTTAACAAAACAAGTTTCAAGAACGTTGCTGGGAACTGGGCGTGGTGTAAGGACAGGAGGATTCCTTGGTCCCATATTTTAGGGGAACGGCTGGGTTCAATAGCTAAAAATCACAAGGCCAGGCTTCTCCAAATCATTCGTAGACTGCTGTGTGCATGAAATGGGGCCATTAGGGTGCACAGATGCTCCAGGCCAAGGGACGCATCCCGCGTAGCCCTTCTTGAGAGGCATCACAGAATGCTGGGAAAAGCCAGCAGACTTGCATTCACCCCAGTCCCTTCCCCGCCCCGCCACAGGACCTTGGGCAGTTAATTCATCCTGCGGGACCATTTCTGCATCTCTCATGGAGAAAATCCTAACCCTGTCTCACAGGATATTCACATGCCTAGAAGAATGGCTGGTACATGGTCAAGTACTCCACGTGCTAAGTCCTTCCCTCTTGCTGCTTTCCATCTGTGATCCTTTAGGAGATGCCTTCTATTGACTCCTTCAAAATTTGACTCATTGCTTGGTCTACATGCTTCCCATTTTTATGCTGACTCACAGATGTGCTCTCATCCCTGGACTCCCAGACTCCCAGGAAAAAAGCAAATCGTGAAAGGACCTCTCAAAGCACCAGAGCCCTTTGTGCTTAGCCAAATGCCTGGACTATAGTAGACGTTCAGAAAATATAAATGGAGGAATGAATGAATGAATTCAGAGCTAGCATTTTTTGAGTGCCTCTCATTTGCATAGCAACAAGTGCTTCATCATCCTTATCTCTTTCCCAGCTAAACTCCGACCCATTCTGCAAGGTAGATATTTTTTACACCCAGCCTCCAGAGCAAAACACTGCGGCTCAGAGGTGGGGAGGGATCTGGCCAAACTTACACAGATGATAAATCTGGAGCTGGACTCCCAGACTTTGGTCTTCTCTCTCCAAATCCATTCCACCACACTCATCTTCTCCTATCCCTTTTTCTTTTTTTTTTTTAAGGTTTTTTTTTTTTTTTAATTTGACAGAGATCACAAGTAGGCAGAGGGGCAGGCAGAGAGAGAGGGGGAGGCAGGCTCCCCACTGAGCAGAGTCCCCCCCCCACCCTTACCCCCCCACCCCTGCCCCCGATGATGCGGGGCTAGATCCCAGAACCCTGAGATCATGACCTGAGCCAAAGGCAGAGACTTTAACCCACTGAGCCACCCCGGCCTTTTTCAACACTCAGGAAAGTGACCCAGGTTTATGCAGGCATCAGGCTCAAGTGAGGATTTGAACTTGTATCTGATCTGATCACAGTGTTTTCATTGTCAGGACAGACATGCCCTGGGGCCATGTGGATCACATTTCAGGAACCTCTGGGCTGGGTCGCTCTCACCTGCAGCTCCTGTAGCTCTGTGTGCCTCCCCCTCCTTCTCAACCCTGCGTACTGGCGAGCTACCATCTGAGTGGAGCTGTGCCCAAGCTCCTGTAAGACAGGGCCCTGCCAGTCTGGAACAGGACCGCAGCAAGCACTGACACGGGTTAGAACAAGTGTGGGCTGGCTGCCCGCCAAGTCCTGTTTCTGCAGCCTCTATACCCACTGCTCCACTTCCCAGTTTACAGAGAGGTCAGGAGAAGACCCCTTCCCCTCCCCCCTCCAGCTGGCACGGGTAGGTCAGGGGGCTGCTAAGGAGGAGGCAGACAGCCTCTTGTAAATCCTGGGCAGCTTCCCACGTTCCAGCCTCCTCCAGTGGTGGTCAGGCAGGAACTGTGTGATGATTTAGAGCACCAGCTTGGCATTCCTGAGATCCTACCACTTTCTACCTGTGTGACCTCGGGGAAAAGTCCTAGCCTCTCTGAGCGTCAGGTTCCTCGCCTGTAGTACGAAAATGATGGTTCCTCTTCCATGGGCTCATTAAAAAGACTAAACACGGTGTGTCTTGTAAGATACCTAGCTCAGTGCTTGGCTCAAAACCCCCCACCCGTGGCGGCTGGGGCAAACTTGACCTTCCCTCGCTGGCAACCCTGAGTGTCTCTCAAGCTTTGGAAGGAAGACTATAAATGGCAAAGGGTATTTATTTTCCAGTGGCCATACTCAGAAGGTAGAAGGAAGTCATCTTCCTTGTGTTGAGGAGCACAGACTTTTCTCATGTGAGATTCTGGGCAAGTTACCTACAGTCTCTCTAGGCCTCAGTTCCTCTCATCAGTAAAACTGGAAGCATAATCATTACATTTATTTATTTATTTATTTATTTATTTAATTAAAAGGGAGAGAAAGGCAGGGGAAGGCCAGTGGGAGAGGGAGAGTGAAGTTTAAGCAGGCTCCATACCTAGCGCAGAGCCTCACATGGGGCTTGATCTCATGAGCCTGAGTTCATGACCTGAGCCAGAATCAGGAGTCTGACACTTAACTGACTGGGCCACCCATGTGCCCCATCATTACTTTTAATTAATAGAACCATAATGAATCTAATCTCATAAGAAGAGCAGTGAGTTATCTGTGTCCACTGTTTCTACCTGCTCAGCCCCAGTTCTGTCTTGAGGCTATTCCTGACAGTCATCGGTCCTCACATGGCATTGGAGCATCTCCTGTCCAGCTCACTAGTACGGCCATGTTGTCAAACCAATGGGTAACTTTCCATCTCTGCCTCTGACATAGCTGATCACGCCTGCCTTTTGTCACTTGGATTTTAGGACGATGACCGTTCCTGGTCCTCCCCACCATGGCACTCGTCATTTCCATAGCTGGCAGCTTGTCTCCCCAACATTGAGTTGTTGGAGGACCCTCGCGCTCATTCCCTACTGTGTTAACTCCTGGGCAATTTCCAGTCCCTTGGCTTTGGATCAGGTGTCCACACTGATGGATCCAGTAGTTCTGTCTCCAGTATAGACCTCTGCCTTGAGTGCCCATTTGCAAATCTGCCTCATCTTTGACATGACAAGCCTCGCTAAAAGAGGAGCTCTTCATTTTGCCTCTACTTCTCCCTACTCAAACTGCTTCCTTGGGCTTCCCCATTTCCAAAAATGGTACCAGTTGTGCAGGAATCCTGCAGAATGCATCCCACATCTAAGCGCTTCTCATTTCCCCACCAGTCCAGCCCCCTCCCTCACTGATTCCCTCCAGTGCCCCCAACTTCCCACTCCCACTCCTGCCCCACGATGGTGGTTATGGTCTGCTCACTACGCAGCAGCCAGAATTATCTCTTAAAGGGGGAAACCAGTCATGTCACCCCTGCCCTGACAAAACTTTCCAGTAGCTTCCCATTGCAACCAAGCTGAAATGGAGGCTTCCTAGACCTAGTGTGATCAGCCCCTTGCAGACCCTCCCCCCCTTCTTCTTCCAGCCAGCTTCAGCTGAGCCAGGATTGACGTGATCCCACTTCAGGGCTTCTGGTTTATGGTCTCTTCTGCCCTGAACACTCCATAATACACATCTTGGCATGCTTGTTCCCTCATCTCATTCAGCTCAAATGTCACCACTTCAAGGAGGCCCCTCCTGATTGCCCTGTGTAAATTATTCCCTTTTCCTTCAAATCAGCCTAACCTGTTATGTGTATTTTTTTTTAAGATTTTATTTATTTATTTGACAGAGACTCAGTGAGAGAGGGAACATAAGCAGGGGGAGTGGGAGAAGGAGAAGCAGGCTTCCCGCCGAGCAGGGAGCCCGATTTGGGGCTTGATCCCAGGACCACAGGATCATGACCTGAGCTGAAGGCAGGTGCTTAACAACTGAGCCACCCAGGCTCCCCTCGTGTATTTTTTCTACAGAGTGTTCATCTCCACCTGGAATTTTGTTTTATATATGCATGTACAATATAGATCCAGTACAAGGATGAGTGTAAAGGCCCCACTTAGCGCAGAGCCTGGCACACAGTAGGACCTCAGGAAATGTTAGCTCTTGCCACAGGCAATCAGCCTCTGTAGAGTGAGGACGTCCTTAACTGTCACCCCAGCTACCACCACCCCTTTCAGAGAGAGGGTCCCCTCAGAGATCCTCTGGCCAGGGCCTCCGCGGGGCTGGCTGTGCCAGGCCTTGGTTCTGAGGGACCCCAGTGCACCCCTTATCAGCTGTTTGTGTTTAGACTCTGAAGGGGACAAATAACTCTAGTGCCTTTGACAACATTTAGGGCTCTGCCACCATTTTATTATGTGAGCAAACATTTGATAGCTGGGAAGCCCATCCCTAATGACAGGTCATAGAATCTCGCTGGCGTCTCCTTATCTGCCCTTCTTGTTTGCTCTTCTATTGAAACCTGCAAGGTCACAAGCCATTTTCTCTCTCCTCACCTGAAATCTGAAAATTGGAAAAAGGCTGATAGTGGGAAGTAAAGAGACTCAAAAGTGGGGGTGGGTGGTGGGAGGAAGAGGAGGCAAAGGGTATCAGAGGACCCTGACCAGGGCCTCAAGAATTTAAAAGGGCCAGAACATGTCCTCTCCAATGAATGCACAGCTCAGTGACAGAGGGCTCACGGGCTGGGGCGCCCTGCGCAGCCCAGTGTTAATTCTGAGCATGTCCCATGTGTTGGCTCACCTGACTCCCCAGCAGCCTCCATTTCACCAGTTAGAAAACTGAGGGACAGAGAGAGTGCCACGACTAAGAACACGAAGCTAGGAGAAGACTTTTCATCTCTGAGCATACTAGAAAGAACACGTGCCCAAGGGTACCCAGAACCAGTTTTGAATCTGTCTCTACACTGTCCTGGTTCTGAAACTGTGGATGATTCGCTCTTGGAGCTTGTCTTCTTGATCTGTAAAATGGGCGTAATGGCAACCTTGTACAGGAGTATGGCTGGGAGCACTGGTTAATGAGATAATAATGTGAAAATAGGCCTTTAGTAGTAATAATAGGGGTGTGTGCATGTGCCTGTGTGTGTGTGCGCGCGCGTGCGCATTTACGCACATGTAAGCTCCTGAGTGTGGAAGGAATGGTCTTTTTTTTCCCCCCCCTTAAAGATTATTTATTTATTTATTTGACAGAGAGAGAGAGAGAGAGATCACGAGTAGGCAGAGAGGCAGGCAGAGAGAGAGGAGGAAGCAGGCTCCCTGCTGAGCAAAGAGCCCGACGCGGGGCTTCATCCCAGGACCCTGAGATCATGACCTGAGCTGAAGGCAGAGGCTCAACCCACTGAGCCACCCAGGTGCCCTGAAGGAACAGTCTTTAGAGAAGGAGCCATTAAGCCAAAAGACAGAGAAGACTTTCCCTTTAGATGCCAAAACAAGTGAAAGGGAAGGAAGAGACAGAGGGAAGCAGGAAGGGTCTTCCTGGAGAGAAAAGGACGGGAATGATGTACCATGACAGCCGAAATGAATGAGGTCCAAGGTCCTGGAAGGAGAGGCTGCCCCAGGAAGAGGCTGCATGACTCCTCTTGGTGGGTTTCTCCATCCATTCTGGGGTCTCCTGCCCCGCCTCCCCGCTCACCTGGAAGTCTCGCATCAGAGTTCTTGTCTTAATAGGAACAAGCCTGTAGAAAGCACTTCACAGCTTCCCAAATGCCTTCCCTGATGGGTCGTTTGAGCAAGTGGCGATTTTCTCATGTGCTTAAGTAGATCGGCAGCTCTGGCCCAATCTGGGAGCTGATTAGAAATGGCGGGTGCTTCGGCCCACCTCAAGCCCACTCGATCGGAATCCATCTTTTCACAGGCTCCCCAGCATTCATAGGGCCGTTAAAGTGTGGGGATCAGTGGTCTAGGGGACCCCTGCCCATAGAGGTGTTAGGAAGAGGACCCTTACTTCCACGAGAGGCAAGAGCTCCCGTCCAGCTGCTGTTGCAACCACACACTCCCAGAAATAGAAGCTTGACTTGAGGACAAAGGTCAGCGAGTTATGACTATTTCAAGGTCTGCAGCAGTTTGCTGCTGCCTTCTGAAGTGGCCGGGAAACCTGGCTCGGGAGTTTCCCTAAAGGAAGCGTGCTTCAGGACCAACGCTGGGGCACCGAGCGGGCACTGGGTCCTCAGCCCGCAGCGGGCGGAGCAGGGTCTCGGCTCCCCTGGAGTAGCCAAAAGAGTGGCGTCCCTGCTGAATACACACCGCTGAGCTCTCTTTCCTTTCTCTGCAGTGCCCCCTCCAAGCCTGGTGATGCCCACCCATCACTTAAACTTTGTGCACAGCAACAAGGACCCTGTTTTCTACACCGTCCCCCCTCCGGGCAGCTGTCACGGAAAAGGCCAGTGGCCTGACAAGCACCTTCGAGAGAGGTCCCTGCCTACCTGCCATCCTGCTGGCACCTCGGACAAGGACAGCCCGCTGGGAGGCACAGCCCAGAGTGCAACTTCCCTCCCCTTCTATGCAGTATTGTCGCCATGCCTCTCCCAAGACGGCAGGTACTCCCATCCGGCCCACGGGTGGGAGGCGAGAAACCACGGAGGAGGAAGAGAGAACGCTGTCGTGACGTCGTGCTCTTTCATCGAACAAACCGATGCGAAAAAAAACTTGAATCTGTTACTGAAATGAGGAGGACACGTGCTATTGAACTGAGCCAAACACACTGTAAATATCAGCAGCCTCCCGCACCGCCCCCAACCCCATCCCAGCTGATCTTGAGATTTCTTTTGAAGAAGTAAATTTCTCCAATGGGTGTAAACTATAACCTACTGTAATTAAGTGCAATTTCCCCTCCGCTCCCTCCCCCCGCCCCCAGCCCTGTATATAATACTGAAGTGTCTATTAGTTCTCTTTGTAAAGGTCGGAGTTGAATTTTCCAAGTGATTGGCCCCCTCTCCCCCCACCCCCCCATGGAGGAATAGTCCCAGTCGGAAGTGAAAGCTCCTGCCCCTTTCCCTCAGGCCTGGACAGACACCAGGATGTTTGTGTGGGACTGACCGCCAGCTGACTCCAATCTCCTGTTGTGGAGACACAGCTCTGGATCCTGGAGGGGCTGAACATGGCCTCAGACTAATATCCTAGCTTCTGGTGGGGCCCGGGGGTTCTGCCAGCCCACCACCGAGATACTGCAAGGCAGGAAAACTGGCTGCTTGATAGCACAGGAAAGCGTCACCCTCTCCGAAAGCCTCCCATTAAAACCATTTATTTTATCACTGCCCAGAGTCTCCTATCTCTGTCTCTGACGCTTCCTCTGCCAAGGTTCCACCAAGAACCCCTGGCCTCGACTCCCCTTGGAATTTTCCATGTGTTCCACTGGGCTCGTGGCTGCGTGTCCCAGTGTCTCCGTGCTGGCTGTACCACTAAGGTAAGCATTGATTCCCCCAACCAGCCTCCACAAGCCCCTCCACGGGGCTCTGGCCAGAGTGGGAGGCAACACTTTGGTCATAGGTGAAGGTGAAGTCCTAGGTGAAGGTCATAGTGAAGGAACAGAGCCAGCTCTTGGTGACTCTTGGTCATAGGAACTGATAAAAAGCAGGAAGAATGGAAACCCTGTGGGTAACTTTTTCCGCCACCTCCTGACCATTCACCTTAGGCTTTCCTTCCTTCTGTAGAACCATTAGTCACTAGGAGAACAGGATCCTGTGAGTGTTGCCTCCTGCCTGGGTTTCTCCCTCTGGCAAGGACGCTAGTGAGCACAAACAGTCCAGAAGGTGAAAAGCCAACCCAGTGAAATCATAATCCAGTGTTGACTCAGGAAGAAAGAGGATGTATCCATCCACTTCGCTGTGTCCTCTTGTACAGCATAGACCCTACCCGCATGTGATTTCTTGCTTCTCGTCTGAGTATTTCCCAGGCAAGGTGTGGGCCAGGGAATTCTGCTGAGCAGGCCCCAAGCAACAGGTTTTTAAAAATCCCAGAGCAGGGGAAGATGCTTTTCACAGAGAGCTGTGCAGATTTAAGGAGAACCTACTCTGCTGGGTGTCCAGGACAGGGATGGCTAGATAGGGAAATGCCAACCTCCTCTGGTTCCTGGCTCTTCTAGACAATGTAATTGGAGCCAGAGGGGTCAAGAGAAAACTCAAGGCTGGGTAGAGAGGAGTGGGGGCCAAGGCCAAGCATCACAGGCCAAGAGAGACCAAGATCCCCTGTCACTAGCTGGGATGTCCTATTAGATGGCTCCTGGGAGTTTGAAGAACAGATTACAGGCCTCCAGCCCCAGCCTCAGCTTGAACCCTATATCTGGACTCATGTTGTTTCTGGGACAGCAAGTATCTGCATTTGACAGATTTAGATCTTACATTGTTGCAATCACCCTGAGGACCCCCCCCCCCCCCCGCCCCAGAAAGGACTTATTCATCTAAGAGATTATGGAGGCAGAGCTGGCGGCTGAGAGGAGCAAGGATGGATGGTTGGGGCAAGTCTCTGGGGACTTTTCTAACCAAACCCTATAGAAACCAAAACACACAGGAAACAATGCTGGCAAGGTTAGCACCTCCCTTCTGAATAAAGCAGGGACCTCCTCCACTGGCTCTAAGCGGGGCACGGGGGTCACCACATAGTCTTGATGTGGAATTCTCCATGCCGAACATTCACTTGCAACTGAAAACCCCCATTCTTCTCCATTCCATCCATCCAATTCCACTGACCTTTCCACGTTCTCTCCTTATACCTGGAGCCTAGACTAACAGACCGATGGTCCTCTTTTTTCCATGACCTGCTGTCATTTTCTAGGGTGAGCCCCGGGGAAGTAGATACCATTTTAACACCCATGGACAAGGAACAAAATCGGTAATGAAGACCTGCCTTAACCTATTCCATGCCGAACAGAGGAGTATCCCCCACCCGAAGCAGAGATAACTGGGGGGTTAGCTGCTAGATTCAGGTGGATAAGAATACAATGCAGACACCCAGGGAATCCCAGCTCTTGGCCCCCAGCTGGTGGGGGGGCAAGTCTTTGATATTCCTTTTGGAGCCAGAATGCCTTGATTAGAATCTCTAACGCCAGCTCTTAGCCCCATCCTCATTGTCCTCCTGCATAAAATTGAGTGATGATAATAGTTCCTCCTGTATAAGGTTGTTTGAGGAGTAAATGAGTGGATACCTGCCCAGCCCTTGGAGGCGTCTGTGCCTGCTACATTGCCTTAGTATCCTGTCACCCCGCGGTGCCTTCTCCTGCAGGCTTCTGGGCTTTGTTGCTATTTCCAGATATTTCTTACCACAAATTTGATGCTTGGTCAAGAAAACCACTGAATTCCTGGGAAACTGATGTTGTTCCTTTCTGTGGTACATGGCAAATCCAGCAGGGAACCAAGGATGAGTCCGGGTGGGAGGTCTGAGGAGAGGGCGAAGGCTTGACTGAGGGGAGTCTTTGTCTCCTGAGGGAAAGAAGAAGGTAAAATGTGGTGACTTTGCAGGAAGTGTGAGAGCCGGGGGGCCCAGACCAAAGGTGGGTGGGGGCCATGGAGGAGGACTGCCCAGAGCAAGGAATGGCGTGGGTCAGGAAAAAACAGGAGCAGACACCTTCCCAAGGAAACTCAGGGCTGATGTGGCCCCTTTGAATTAGGAATTCATTCAAACACATTACACTATCAAACTCTCCCAAACATAAGATGGCCAGTGCAGTGCTATATGACATGGCCATATTTTAATACTTCAAACACACCCCAATTGCCTCAAACAATTGGGTGTTGAATATTCATTCACTATTCATATTGGCTGAATATTCATGAGAAGCTGTAATCTGCTGAAGCAAATTGCATAAAGCCTGCCCCTCCCACTTCAGCTCACCCTCCTTCCTCTCCCCCTCTCCACTCCCTCCCCCTCTCCACTCCCTCCCCTCCCCCTCCCTCCTCTACCTCTCCCTCCTCCCCCCTCTCCCTACCCCCAGTTATGGTGCAGAGGTCATTCCGACTAGGCAAATACTAGATTGTCAGCCAAGATTTATAACATGACCGTATTTTTTAAATGAATCTTTGGGGTATGCAGGACTTCACACACACCTGAATGACCATTTTTTCTTGGGTGCGTGTACAGTGCTGTGCTCATAGAGAGGAAACACATACTAAGGGAAAGCAATGCAGAACAAAAGGTGGGGGGGGGGTTACCATCAAAAGCAGGAATCATCAAAGTGGTTTTTCCCACAGTCTGCATGTGTATGTTTACGCCAACAGATCCCACAACACAAACGAGATATTTCTTTACAGTCTTCACCTATTTAATTTTCTTAATACTGTTGCATTCCCAAAAGGCAGGTTTCTCTTCTATGCCCTATTATGCAGACAACCTTAATAAGCCAATTATATTCAATTAGTCTCAATTACAAAAGGGATAAAAAGAGAAAGCTAATTTTTTTTTTAAGACAAATTCCAGTATAAGGAAAACCTGCCTGATTTCCTGAGCTATCGTAAGACCTTTTGCGTATCCCTTTGCTTTTGGAAACATCCTCTAGTCCACAATAACGTCTCTCGTTTATTTATTCAAGAAATATTTCCTGATACCCTTGTGTGCCGAGCACCATTGTTCTGGACCCTGAAGATACATCAATGAATCAAATACATAAAAATCCTTCCCCCCTTGGGGCTGGCTGGCTCAGTCGGTGGAGCGTGTGACTCTTGATCTCGGCGTCATGAGTTCAAGCGTTGCTTGGGGCGTAGAGATTACTTAAAAAAAGTCCTTCTCCTCCTGCAGTTCATTGTGGTGGGGGAGACAAGCAGTAACTGTGAATGGTGCGTGATGACAAAACCAGGAAAGATTCAACAGGGAGGCTAGAGGAGCTGGAGCTGAGTGACAGAAATATGGGTCAGGGAAGAGAGCAGGTGTGAGGCATGACAACAAGTGACAGAGGGCCTTGTCGCCACCTGAAGGGACTGCTGTACGTTGCCGTGAGGACCTGGCTTTTACCCTGAGGGAGCTGAAAGCTGTCCGTTATGAACGGAGCAGAGACAAGATGGAACGTCTGTTTTCAGAGGATCCCTCTGGCCGCTGAGTTGTAGGGAGAGGCCAAGAGTGATAGCAGAATACCAGAAGCTGCTGCTGTCATCCGCCTGAGAGCCCGGGTGGTGGTGGAGGTGAGCCGGGGTGGTGGTGGAGATGAACAGAGGTGGTCTGATTGTGGATGTCCTCTTGAAGGGAGAGGATTTGGAGGCACTAAGATTTCCTGGTGGTTTGCACGCAGAGTGTGAGAAAGGGAGGCGCTGAAGGCGGTTGCTAGGTTTGGGGGCTGAACAAAGGAGGAAATAGCAACTGATGTTGTAGAAAATGAGACAGGGTTGCCAGATCATAGACTCTACCTCAGATATTTTTTATTTTTTTAAAATATTTTATTTATTTGACAGATAGAGATCACAAGTAGGCAGAGAGGCAGGCAGAGAGAAGGAAGAAGGCTCCTCGCTGAGCAGAGAGCCTGATTCAGGGCTCGATCCCAGACCCTGGGATCATGAACCGAGCCGAAGGCAGAGGCTTTAACCCACTGAGCCACGCAGGCGCCCCATACCTCAGATATTCTTTAAAGTGGCACTTTAGGAAGCAACTTGGTAGCAGGTCATGGGGTTGTGCCTGCTATCATCTGACCCTGATGCGATGCTGGAGCTCTCCAGAGGCAAGAAAATGACATTCAGGCATTCATCCTACCGATGTTTATTGAGCACTTACTATGTGCTGCATGCTCTTCTAGGCATGGGGGAGGAAAACCATGGAAAAAAGGGTCACTTTCAGGGCATCTTGGTGGCTCAGTCAGTTGGGTGTCCAACTCTTGAGACATTACCTAGGACCTCCATTTTTTATCTATTTCCTCCCTTATCCCCATTTATAGAAGTAATAACTGTGAGGAATGTCTGGGTGGCTCAGTTGGTTGGGTGTCTGACTCTTAGTTTTGGCTCAGGTCATGATCTCAGGGTCCTGGGATCGAGCCCTATGTTGGGCTCCTCACCCAGCAAGGAGTCTGCTGGAGATTCTCTCTCTCTCCCTCTCTCTCAAATAAATACATAAAATCTTTAAAAAATAATAATAAAAATGACTTGATCCTTCCTCTGAAGTTTGAGGAGTTTGGGATTGTGGTAGTGGTAGGTGGACACTGGGTCATTTTCCAGACATTTGACTAGTAAACTCCATGACATACATGCACACATTCATTCATTCAAACATTTACTGAGCACCTAATAGGTGTCAAGTGCTGAAGGATGGGGTCCAATTGGTGAACAAAACACCAAGTCTCGGCACCTGGGTGGCTCAATGGGTTAAAGCCTCTGCCTTTGGCTCAGGTCATGATCCCAGGGTCCTGGGATTGAGCCCCACATCAGGCTTTCTGCTCAGTGGGGAGCCTGCTTCCTCCTCTCTCTCTGCCTGCCTCTCTGCCTACTTGTGATCTCTATCAAATAAATAAATAAAATCTTTTAAAAAAAAAAAAAGGCAAAAAGCACCAACTCTCTGTTCTCATAAAACTTAGATCCTAGTTGGGGGAAGACAGTCAGGGACAGTGGGGTTGGGGCCCAGACTGGAGGTTAATAATGAACAATTATTTCATTTTCTCTATACTTTCTCTATACCAGACAAAGGGCTTGAGGCACCCTGCATCTCCTTTCATCCTTATGACAACCTTATTTGCAGATATGGAAACAGAGAGCCTAAGTGGACGTCCCAAGATCACACATCTAGTAAGTGGCAGAGCCAGGATTTGAACTTAGATTTTTACTGTCCTCCAGCCTGAGCTCTCCACCACAACTTTATACGGCAGTAGCAAATGTTTATTAGACGAACAAAGAAGTGGGTGAATGGTTAACCCTAACTACAGTGGTAGCCTGTTGCTTTGCTTCCGTGATACAAACGTGAGCATAAGTTTTTCATTTACTTATTAAGTCAAGCTTCTCCCAAGTATGGCTCCTGCTGAAAACAGATTTCCTGAAGATTGAGAAACAAGCACCTTTCTCCTGACCATTCATGTTTCCTGGGCAAGGCAATCTGTTTTAGGGATAAGACTTTTTTTCTTTCAGTTTTATTGAAAAATAATTGACATATAAAACTATATAAGCTTAAGGCATGTAGCAATGTAATTTGATTTATACGTATTGAGAAGTAATTACGAATTAAAAAATATTTATTTATTCGCAAGACAGAAAA
This sequence comes from Mustela erminea, assembly GCF_009829155.1. NCBI lineage: Eukaryota > Metazoa > Chordata > Mammalia > Carnivora > Mustelidae > Mustela > Mustela erminea. Next base: position 24,976,241 of record NC_045631.1, read on the forward strand.
AGAGAGGGCAACCAAGAGTGGGGGTAGGGGGAGGGGCAGAGGGAAAGGGAGAAGCAGACTCCCTGCTGTTCAAGGAGCCTGGCGGGACCAGGACCCAGGGCATGCTGGGATCATGACCTGAGCCAAAGGCAGACGCTTAACTGACTGAGCCACCCATTCAATTAAAATCATGATATTTAATTGAAAAAGTTGTACAAAAGAAGCTATCACCTTAAGTTCTCTTCTGGGTTTGCGGCAAAGTCTCTGTATTTGGCTATAGGATGATGCCCAAATATATCAGATCTTAAATCCTGGAAGCTGTAAATGTTACCTTAAAAGGAAAAAAAAAGTCTGTGCTGATGTAATTTAGGGAGACTTAGATAATCCAGTGGGCCCTAAATGTGGTCACATGTATCCTCATGAGAAGGGGAAGGGGGAGATCGGATGCTGTAGAGAAGGAAACAGGACCTCGGGGGCGAGGGCTGGGGACGTTTCCACCAGAAGCTGGAAGAGGCAGGCAAAAGAGCCTCCCCTACAAGCTCCAGAGGGTGTACAACCGCTGACATCTTGGTTTTGGCCCAGTGATACTGCTTTTGGACTTCTGGCCTCCAGAACCGTGAGAGAACATATTTCTGGAATTTTGTGACAGCAGCCACAGGAGACAAATATAGTATCTCACAGGGATCCCTTGACCAATGAATCCTCCTCCTTCCCCACCCCCTTTCTTAGATATTTGTTTCGTCCTAGTACCCATCCACACCGGGCATAGTGTATGTCTGTGTATCATCATTGGCTCCTCCCTGAGGACCCTGAGATCACGACCTCAGCCAAAACTAAGAGTCAGACACCCAACCAACTGAGCCACCCAGACATTCCTTACAGTTATTACTTCTATAAATGGGGATAAGGGAGGAAATAGATAAAAATGGAGGTCCTAAGTAATGTCTCATGGCTAATGTAATAGTTAACAGGGCTAGTTAGGCCAGCTTGGAACCCCTTCTGACTCTTGACTGCGGCACTCAAGAAGGAAAACCAACAACAAACCACTACTAAATTTCCATGGGCCCAATCTCTATACCCCATCTGCAAATATTCCTGTCAGCCACGGGAAGATGACCAGACTGCAACCTTCTCAAGCATGGAACTCCTAGGCTATGCCTTTCTTCACAAGCCCAGCCTAGGTCTTCATTCCTCTAACTATATTCTTTGCACGTTTTCATTACCCAAAGCATCTAAGTATGGTGGAGAGACATGTCATAGATTCCCATTCACTCATTCATTCAACAAACCTCTTGCACACTGACTTTGAGCCAGTTTAGTGTGGTGGGTACCAGGGGTTCCAATGTGCCCTGAGGTGTTCTCAACATGGCAGGGGAGACAGACAAATTAGTGTGATTAAACTGCAGTATGTAGGTGTGAGAAGGCAGAGTGGTAGGACAATGGAAGCAATTCTATTTAGATAGAAATCAGAGAAGGTTCTTTGAAAGACACTTGAACTACGTCATAAAGAATGAGTGCCAGTTCACCAGATGGAGGGGGCGTGGGGGAGACTTTCCACATCGAGGGACGACAACATGCAAAATGAGTGTCCAAATCAATGAGTTCCCAGTGTTGTCTGAGCCCAGACCTTCTGTCTTCTGCATGCCTGGGACACCTGCCTGAACTTCTCTTGCCCTGGTTCTGTAAATGATGATCTGACACTGTGAAATATGTTCTCCAGGCTGCAAGGTCCTCAGGTCAAGGTAATGGGTCACTAGCCAGCCAGTGCCTCCAAGGAGTGGACCAGAGTCTGAAAATCAAATATGCGGACCCCACATCTCAGATGAGCAGAGGGAAGGCATGGGGTAAGACATGTGATGTTTACGTTCAGAAACTGCAAAGCCACTAGCTTGCAAATTGTCATTACGTCTGCAGGTGGAGGGTAATTTTCTCGTTACTCAAGGACTCTTGATCAGGCTCAGATTGGTCTCTGGGGAATTGCTTTATGACCCAGAGCCGGGCAGCGGTAGATAGGAGATGTGGTTTGCTGGGCAGAAGTTTACAAGGCAGGAAATTGCTTCACTGGGCACAACCATTCATAAGAAACACCTCTGGGAAAAGGAGACTGAGCTCCTGGCAGGTCTGGCCCTGGCCATGTGTTTACATCAGCAACAGCCCATGTTCCTGGTTACACAATGTGGCAGCGTCACTTCGAGTTGGGGGATCTTTGCCCCATGGAGGAATAAACACATTCCTCACTCGCGGTGTAATTAGCAGACCTCACAGACTTTGTAGGGACTCTCCTAGAGGCCCTAATGTCATTGGTAGGTGACCCTAAACATCATTAGCTAGACACCCAAACTTGAGTCCAAATTTGGTTGAATTCCCCTGTAAGGGGTAGCACAGGTTCAGATGAAGATACTGCAGAACTGAAGGGTAGAAAAGTGTGACGCTCTTTTGTCAGGCAGTTGCCAAAGCCACACTGGGTGTCTTAGGAACAATCCAGGTGCTGGCAGAGGGGTCATTGGTCAGTCTTTGGGGAGGAGGGAGACAGGGCTATGGCTTGTTTGCATACATTCCAAAGCCCATGTGTCCATTGTCGCACGAGCTCGGAGCTGAGGTTTGGAGCCCAGAGCTTTTCTGCACAGGAGCCATCAGATCTGTACCTGTCATGGGGAGGGAAGATAAGGAGCAGTGACCAGTGTCTCCAGAACCGTGGGGGTCTGTCTGGCAAGTTGCTGGAAGCCTCCAACCCAGCACTGCTCATCAGAATCAAGGGTCACACCCTCCTCGGCTCTACTCCTACCCACCCCCTTGGTGACCCCATCTCAGTCTGGTTAGGTGAGCACCAAGGAACTGCTTCCCTTCTCTGAGGCCTCAGTTTGTATATCTGTGAAATGGGGGACTTCCGGTGCTACTAAGTGTTGCAGCTTCAAAGTGAAGATCCAGTGAGACTCTGAATTTCCTTGCTCTCAAGTGTGTTTGCACACCCAGGTTTTGGTGCATTTTTCTGGCACAGCTGGGCAGGCGGGCGGACTTGGAGGAGAATCTTGTATTATGTTTTCTTACCTTCATAGGAGAAGGTGTGGATGGTAAATCCGCCGTTACCTCTGACGTAGTCCAGAACCCGCTATTCGTGTACTTATCCTTCCAGACAGAACATTCCGGGGCAGGAGCAGTTAGCAGGCTGCAGAAGACCCTGGGCCGGCCCTCTCTGAGGTTCTTTCACTTCCTTGGAGATTATTTGTTTAATTCTGTCTGCCATTTGTAAGTTCCTCTTTTTTGTAACTTTATGGTTTTATTAACATAAATATGACAGGTACATAAGATAAGCTGTCTATTCATTTTCTTGGCTGCATAGCCTGGCATTGGGATTGGTGACTCTGATGGCCAGCTGGGCTTCTCTTTCCATGGTGGCTTTGCGGTTCTTGGAGGAGACGTTATGAGCAATCTCTGCACAGTAAGATTTGTTCTGCGTGACATTGCGGAGTAGGAACTTCAGGAGCCACTGGGCAGTATGTGCTTTGTTTTCCTGTTGCTCCCATTACCATCGTTGGGCATCAAGATCTGGTCCTTGAATCTTCTGTGCACCCTATTGTCAATGCCTCTGGATTTCCACCAGTTGAACTTAATTTTTGACATATTGGTCTGACTGGTACCAGACAAACAGCTTGGTCCTCTTTTTAACAAGCTTGGGCTTCTCCAGAGGTCTGAGGGTAGCCATGTCACCCTAAAGAGGCCCGGACTGTGTCCCTCTTGGTCACTGTTCTAGCTCCACTATTTCACGTGTGTAAATGCAGGTATGAATAAATCAATGGGCTGTATTTTTTTAAAATCTGAAAACTACTGATATCCTGAATCCATAACAACGTACAGCGGACTTCGGATCACCTAGCTTCTACCTTGTCAGATGAACAGCAGCCTTGATTCCTGGTTCCCTTTTACAGATGGAACAGATGTGTCAGGGAAAGCAAGGTGGGGTACAGAGCTAAAGCCCACCAAGGGCACAAGGGCAATTCTTAGCCCGTTAGGTAATTAGGTACTGAAGTATCCACTTTAGGAGTTGTTTTCAAGCCCCTCAGGATCCCACGCAGATGTTGCCTGCCCTGCCCATTCCTGGTGAAGGACACTGCAAAAAGGTTTAGCGCCACTGTCCCTAGACATTTGGGGAAGAGTGTTACAGGCCACCTGACCTCCAGATCCTGCAAGAAGAACCAGGATAAGTCCAGAAGGGAAGGGATGATCCTGTGGGTCAGTCCGGAAGAGTATGTGGCCAGGGCAGCATAGGACAAACTCAGAGGAGTGTTTTGGTATCAAAGGCATGGCCATGCAAGTATGTCAAGGACTCACTTCAGGATGGTACCCCTGAATGTGGTGTGTGTGTTTATGGGTCTGAAAAAAAAAGGCATGCTTCACAAACTGGGACATAGGGCAGTGAGCCATAGGGAGTACAAAAGGCCTTAGGAAAAACAGCTCATCTTCTCCAAGCATCAATTTTATTCAGAAATAAGTAATTGTAACTGCATTTTTTATATAAAAGCAAATGCATGATCATGGTGCAAAATTTGCACACAATTTTGAGATAAAATATGGAGCTTCAAAGAAATCTCCTGTTTGCAGTGATCTGAAACCCCACACTGCTTGTGAAGCGCAAATTTGCTCTTTTCTGCCATTAACAGGGCTTCAGTAGAAACAGTTTCAGAAGCACCCCCCCAAAAGAGCTGTGCAGAAAATGTCACCCATTGATGATACCCCCACCATCCATGCATAATGCTAGACCCCCCTCCAAGCAGAGAGGGTGACCATGATGAGACAATGGCATTGCTACAGCAACAGCCTCTCCCATCATCTGGGCTGACCCTCAGATTCTGAGAGATCAGCTTGCTGTCCTTCTTCTCCCAGGTTCTCAGAGACATACATCGCCTGTTCTAGAAGAGGAGTTACACTCCCATTATCGTTGCCTCTCTTTCCCGAGGCCAGCATGGATGAGCCACTCCATTAAGGTGGGTTAGGATGAGCTGAACTCCAGACAGACACCTGCACCTCCTCCTTCCTTCCTCCTGAGGGCAGTGGCAGCTCTGGCTACAGATCCATGGGGAGCCCAAACCAAACCGCAAGGCCCACCTAACATGTGGTGGGGGCAAGTATTACTTCCTCTGTGCCCAGGCTACCAGATTAAGGAATTCATTACAAATAGAGACACTACTTTTTTTTACTTTTATTCACCTTTTTGATACGAGGACACTGACATGACACAGGAAAAAGCTAGACAGGCAGATAGCCAGTGAGTTAATATCTCTACTCCGAATATGCAGAGATCCCCAGTGAACCAGGTCTGGGTCTGGGGTTATCTGCTTAAGTTTACTCTTTGTCAAACTTTGGTTACCAAAGCAGATTCCCTTGGGCCCCCAGCTCCAGCTCCCTCCTGTGACCTCCTGGCAAGTGAACTCTTCTAGGTCTCCCTGACTCCGGGGCACACCCCTGAAAGTGGGAATGATGTCTAATTAATCCTTGTGCTGCCTCCTGCTTAGCAGGGTCTTTGCACATGAGACTCCCCCAGTAAATATTTCCTGGTGATGAGTATGACAGCAATTTACCAGATAGTTCTGAGTCGTTTACCAAGTAATTGTGTTCTGCGCAGTCTGCTGGGCATAGAGATTCAATGACAAATAAGAAACACTCTCTCCCCTCAAGGGGCTTGTGGCTTAGCAGGGAAAGCTACCCTCCCAGACAGTACAAGCACTTCCTGCGCTGTAGCCAGAGCACCCAGCAGCTAACCTGGAAACTTCTAAAGCCATTGAGGTGGGCTTGGCCTGGCACCGCTGTAATCAAGGGGGAACCAAAAGGAGAATGGCGTTGGCTGCCCTTCCACAATCACAGGTATGCCCAGAGCGGGTGGGCTAGAGGGTGACCTCCCCATCACCCTGTAGAAAAGTGAGACCAGGCTCACACCTGTTGAAGACAGGTACCTCCCATTGGCTCATTGGCCCATGTTTGCAGAGGACAATTGGAGAATGCCGGGGAGGAAGGGGATGGGTCACAAGCAGGTGAGCCTCCTTTCCGTGGCACCACAAGCATCAGCATGGAGATAGGGCGGCTGTGCTAGAAGGATTTATAACTCCAGGTTTCCAGGTCTTATCAACAAGCTCTTTCTCAATCGTGATATTGGGGGGAGGGGCAAGAAGGCAGGGACAGACTGGAGAGGGGCATTGTGGGGAGGGGAGAATCTGGCAAAAGTGTGCACATCTGGATGTAGCAAATAGAGGAGTTCAGAAAGGAGGGAGAGCAGGAAGAATGAAGAGAGAGGCAGGGGCAGGGGAAGCTGTTCATGGCCAATATTCATATGGGATATTGAACCGGTTAATAATAATGCTTGATCCCTTGTCTTGTTTCCTGTGGCCCAGGCCTGAAAGGCCGTAAACCTGCTTTGGAACGCAGTGAAATCCTGAGGCAAGCCCAGAGAGCCAGCCCAGGGGGAGCACTGTCTTACCCAGGTTTCTACTCTCCAGAAGTTTCTCCCCACCCCCCAGAGGTCCTCACTCAGTGCATTTTATTGCTTGGGGGAGGGGCCAGGTGGGCAGGGTCTCTGGTCATACCTGTAGCTTCTGAGGCAGAGGCACAGCAGAATGGGGAAAGGCAAAATGGCCACCTTGTGCTCCTTTGGTGGTCAAAGGGAGAAGGGAAGAAGGAGACTCTGTAAGTGGCAATGGCGGGCCCGTGGCCACTGAAGGGACCAATGCTCCCTTTAGGTGCCTCTTTCTCCCTCCAGTCTTCCCCTGCTGTCCATTCTTACCTGATGCCACCTGAATAAAAACATGGCCCAAGGAAAGTAGCACATTCTGCGGTTTGCCCGTGGCCACACCCCAGCTGACTGCCTCGAAGGGCAGGGACTTCCCTGGCAGGCCTCCTCTGGACTCAGCCCCTAGTCTGCATTCAGCTCCCAAGTAGTCCCGCAGGCTCAGCAAGACTTGAAAAAAGCCCTCTGAGGACCCCGGGAGTAGGCCTCCCTCCTCCGGCTTCCCCACTGAAAGCAGACCTGGGTGGGAGGGTGGAGTTAACAAACACAGCCAGGCTTGGGGGAGGCAGCTCCTTCAGACTCCCCATTCCAGCCTGAGCACATCCCCCCTGGGACTTCAAAGCCAGCGCCTTGTTTGCCTGGCCACAGAGCAGCAATAATGCTTTCCCTTTTGACCTAAGAAGGCATCCCTCCATTGTTGCAAGAGGACGGCTGGCCAGAGGGGGCAGCAGAAAGCACCAGGACCCTTCCTTGGGGGCTGAGAAGTGGGCACTGCTGCTGCCTGACCTGCAAGTCCCAGACCAGGGGATGTGAGAAGGCCTGAAAGGACCCTGGATACACCTCTGGAAGGACTGTCCCATCCAGGAATGGGTCTGAGAGAGCAGGCTCCACCCCACCACAGGCTGGTGGAACTGGCCGTACAAATGTCCCCCGGAATGGAGACTGCAGCCCCATGCACTAGCCGCTCACTTGAAGGCAACCCTTGGTTCCAGGAACTGCTCGCCACGAACGTGGTGGTATAGTGTGTGTGTGCTTGTTCATGCCGTGTATACGTGTGTCCATACACATAAGTGTGCTCAGGAATGTGCATAGCCCAGTGATCCCAGACACCAGCCTGTGGTTCTCTGGGAATCAAGCCCTTGACTCACATTCTGAAAGCAAACGTTTATGCTTGATCTGAATGCAAGACCAGAGAATGGTATATAAGAAACAGTAAATTAATCCAGCCAATCAGCTCAAGAAATGGAGAAACCCATCTTAGGACTTGCTGAAGCCTTACTTACCCTTTAACTTCCTTCTGCCAGGTCAATGATGAAAGGTCAGGGATCCTCAAAGAGGCGTGAAAAGTCTTCCCAGACTGTAGCATCTAGCATACTGGTCGACCTTTAACAAGATGGTAATAATAATGACAAAGATGATTTTTGGTTATAATGATCACGGTGATTATTTTTTTCCTGAAGAATGCCCCCCACCCCCACATTCTCCATCCCCTATGGAAGAGGATACTGAGAGTGTCTAGGCTCTTTCTGAAGAGATGGTCCCACAGTAGACACACCATAGTGTAAGGGAAGTTGAGGGGACACTAGAGTCACCCAGAGCTGGGTTCACATCCTAATTCTGTCACTTATAGCCTGCATGACCCTGAGGACATGATTTAACACTTAGATCTCACATTTCTTCATCTATAAAGGGGCTGAAGCCTACTGGAAGATCCTACCCTTGGAAAGGAATTTCGCTGGAGATTATGACTACAGGAAATTATTTGGTGAAGGAACCAAGGGTGGGAACTCAGGTCTGAAGCTGCAGGTCCCATGCATGGGGCATCCACAGCAGGTCCCTTCCCCATCTAAAGACGCAGCACCTATGGTGGTTCAGAGCCCAGACACCACAAAGGGGCTGCCAGAGTCCAATCCCACACACGGCTTTCAGCTGAATGACCTTGGGCAGACACCTAAACTCCATGCCTCAGTTTCCTTAGCTGTAAAACAATGATAATAGTGTCTACCACAAAGGATTGTTGCCAAGACAAAAAGAGTTAAGATGTATCAAGTACTTAGTACTTAGAAAATGGATGACAGGTACCTTTTTTTCTTTGAAACTATGGCTCTCTGTTTTCATGTGGACAGTTCAAAGGAAGTCAGCAATAGTTTTTGTTTAAGGCAAAAGAAAAAAAAAAAGAAAGAAAGAAAAGAAAAGAAAAACTGGGGGTTTAAGAAAAGCATTAGTAAGAGCCTGGTTGAAGGATTTATATTTTTATAAGGAAATACAGTGCAGATATCTATATCTTTTTTTAAAGAAGTTTGGGAAGGTTAAGTTTTAAAGCTAGCTTGGGGCTCATTTCCCAGGTTTAAAGTAATTTGGGGGTGGTGTCACAGTGCTAAGTGTAGGGTGATAAGACAGTGGTCACTGCTCAGGGCCTTGGAATGGATCTTGCTGTCACACAATGCAGGTAACAGAGAGTGAGACAACAAAAAGTAATGAAGGTGCCAACTGACATTTTTGAATTGAGCATTCATCATGTAGGTCCAAAAGGTATAGGCATAGGCTGTGTTGGGGTAGAGGTGCCAGAAAGTGTCAACCAGTGGCACAGCCTGTAGTAATGCCCCAAAGCCTTGACGCTCTTGTGGAGTGAAGCCAGCATTCTTTTTGTTTCCCTTGGGGTTGCGAAGGTCGATTTCTTCATGAGCCACATTGAGGTCCCCATATGGCACAAGGGGCTTCTGGGAAGCCAAACCCTTCAGGAACTTGCGAAAGCCTTCATCCCAGTGCTGCCAGTACCCCAAGCGTAACAGACCTTGGCCTGCATTAGGTACATAGGCTGTTACCAGCACAAATGCGTCAAATTCAGCCACAATCCCTGAGACCTCCTGCCATCTCATGTTTGCAGTTTTCACTATTGTATTGTCAACGCTGGAGTCACATGATGCTCTCCTTGTAAATACTGTCCAGGCAAAATTACAACTATTTGGTGGAGACAAGGAACATAGATTGGGGTAGGAGGAGGCTTATTGATTTGTAAGTACGGGTTTGTAAACAGGACAGGAGCAAGGTAGATTTGGGCAGCTAGAATTTCCATTTCAAAGGCATGTTGCTGAAATTCATTTGTGTTAGATAGAAGGATAGATGGATGGTAACCCCACTAAACCAATGTTGGGTATTGCATCCATGAACATGGTATGTTGCTCTATTCATTTAAACCTTCTGGCCTGTCAATAAAGCTGAGCAGAGAACTCTGATTCCTGCTGTCCCTTCCCTTCCTGGGGTTCTTCTGTCATCTCTTAAGAAGGTTTTTTTTTTTTTTTTAAGATTTTATTTATTTATTTGACAGAGAGAGAGATCACAAGTAGGCAGAGAGGCAGGCAGAGAGAGAGAGGGGGAAGCAGGCTCCCTGCTGAGCAGAGAGCCCAATGTTAGGCTCGATCCCAGGACCCTGAGATCATGACCCGAGCCGAAGACAGAGGCTTAACCCACTGAGCCACCCAGGTGCCCCTCTTAAGAAGGTTTTTAAAAAATCATGAGATTTCTGGTTTCTTGTAAGAAATTTAAACTCTATAGCAAAAATCTCAAAGTACTGATGCTCTGAAATTTGACTTTTATTCTGTACCAGGACAGCAGCTCCAAATGAATTCACCTATTCCTGACTAATCAGGTGTTTCTGGGTTACCTGTTGGCAACCTCCAAATTGCAGATCCTTCCCCTTTTGAACCTGTCACAGAGTAGATTTCTGTCCTAGCTGCCTCCCCACAGACCTTGCCCTGACCTAGAGAGCTCTGAAGTACTACAGGAAAGGATACAGGGGATGAAATGGGAAAAAAGCCAAAAGGGGAACCCTAAACTTAAATCAGCAATGTGCCATAGTTACTAAGAAGACAAAAATCTAGAGTGCATCAATAGAAGTGACTGTGTCCAGATCATGTGACAAAAGAGCCCCACTTGTTTGCAATCAGACCCCACCTTAAAGTCTGGGTGTCAGTTTCAAGAGGGACAGTGAGCAACTGGAAAGCATGGAGACGAGAATAATCAGAATAGTGAAAAGTCTGGAAATAATCTCATGTAGACAATAGCAAACATTCTAGAGATGGGTAGTCTCACAGGGAAGATCTAAGGAGAACAAATACTTGAAGAGACTTGAAGAGGTATAATGTAGAGGAGAAAATGGATTGCTCTCTGGACCAGACTGTGGGGAGAGTGTGGATCCACACGACCATTATTCGACTGTTTGTCAAGGAAGCAAACCTACCCTAGCAGTAGGTAAAGGCTGGAGGGTGATCTCAGCTATGGGGTATAGGGATAACTACATTAAATAGGAGGTTGGAAAGGATAAGAAGCCATTCAACTCTAAGAGTCTGTGAGATTTTATTTTTTTGTTTCTTTGTTTGTTAAGTTATAAGTAGGACAAGTCTTCTGTTTAGGCAAAACAGTATCTGCCCAACACTCCCACTAGGCATCTAACTGGGTAAAAGCATTGTTTGTTCAGAAACAATCTCTTTTAAGATGCAGTGTGTTGTCTGAGAAAGGTGACACATTAGCACAGATAGGGAGACAGAAGGAAGTTTGGAATCACGGAAATAGCGTTTCACTGTGAATCAGAAGATTTTGGTTTGAATCTTCCACTTATTAGCTATGTGGTCTTAAGCAAGTTATTTACCTCTTTGAGTTTCTGTTTCTTTGTCTATTAAGTGAGAATAAAAATGCCTATTCTCAGATACCAAAGACATATACCTTTTGCTGGTACAGACCCACCAGGCACAGCATAGTTTCAGAGCCAGCAGCTCTAGTGACATATCATAGTAAAGGTGACATGTTCCTTTAACTAACATCTATCAACTTTCACCACTTTCATCCATATTCTACTGGCTATTCCAGGCAATGCCACAAGGCAAGAAAAGAAATAAAAGGTATAATGATTGTAAAGGAAAAAATAAAGTTGCTATTTGTTAACAATATGATTGTCTTCATAGAAAATCCAAGGAAATTTATACACCGATAATCGTAACTATCACAAGAATTATGATTGCTGATTTCAATCTCAGCATATCAAAAAATCAAAAGCATTCTTATATACCTGCAAGAACTGATTAGAAAGTGTAATCTTTAAGGGTTCCTGTCAACATATGTACAAAAACTAAAAGGTATATAGGTACTAGCAATGGATCTAATAAAAGAAGTGTTGATTCAAATGGAGAAATTATAAAACCTCATTGACAGTCAGAAGGTCTAAATGAATAGAGCAATATACCATGTTCATGGATGGAATACCCAATATTATTTTTTAAATCCCAAATTACCCTATAAATTCAATTGAGTTCCAATAACAATCTCAACCTGGCCATATCTGTGTATAGGAAACTTTCAAGCTAATCCTAAAATATGACAGAAAAGAGCCAAGAATAATAAAGACAATTTTGAAGAAGGATGAGGCAGTTGCTTTCCCACAAGTGAAAAATTTAATAAGGCTATGGTAATTAAAATAGTGTGATTCTGACACAGAAAGAGAAAAGTAACTGCGATGAAATGGAATAGAGAGCTCAGAAATAGACCCATGCATTTAAGAATTACAGCAATGGCATCACAGATGACTGGAAAAATGATGGATAGTCAATAAGTGATGCTAGAACAATTGATTATCAATATGTAAAAATAACAATAAAATTACCTTCTTATCTTATACCGTAGATAAGGAGTAACTTAAAGGCTTTGGGTTCTTTGGCCTTGGAGTAGGGCAGGATTTCTTAGGTAAGACCCTAAAAGCCAAGAATACACTTGACTATATTAAAATGGAGATTTAATATACTAAATGTGCTTAATATATTAATTATTTATTTTTTAAAGATTTTATTTATTTGAGAAAGACAGCATGAGCACAAATGAGCGGGGGGAGGGGCAGAGGAAGAGGGAAAAGCAGACTCCCCACTGAGCAGGGAGCCCAACAGTGGGCTCAATCTCAGGACCCTGAAATCATGACCTGACATGAAGGCAGATGCTTCACCAACTGAGCCACTCAGGCACCCTATATTATATTGAAATAGGGAAAAAAAAAACCAAACACACAACAAAGTGAAAAGCCAAGCTCCAAAGTGGGAGAAATGTCTTCAAAGAATATTACTAACAAAGGGCGAGTACCAGGTTATATAGACATTCTAACAAATCTATTTTTTAAAAAGGACCCACAATCTAAGAGAAAAAATACACAAAGAATATGAACAAGCAGATCACAGAAAAAGAAACACAAATAGACAAGAAACAAATGCAAAGCTACTTGACCTCACCAGTATTTTGAGAAATGCGACTTAAAATCACAATAAAAATGACTTTCCGGTAAAGATGTGGCATATTGAGCATTCTGCCATTTCTCCAAAAAACTCACAAAGATGACAACAGGTTCTTTTTATAAAAGGCATAAACTCACAAGGATAAGGAGAATGGGAGAGAAGGCTATAGCACTAAAACTTTAGAAGCCAGAAAGCAAACAAATGGGAGATAACTGACTCAGAAAACCAAAGAAAGCTGAATCTCAATCTATAAGTGGAGAGAACCGGGAAGTAACCCAATTTGGTCTACCAGATACCTCGGGCAATGAGGATGAAGATGGAGTGGTAAATAAGACTGAATAGAAATCTTTAAAAAGCCAATAGGTTCCTAGATTTCCTTTCTTGCTTCATGCAGCCAGAACTTTTAAGAGATTAAAAAAAGAGTCTGTGGAAAAGAAAAAAGCAGACAAGTGTGAGAGCAAGTTATTATACAGAACAAGAGAATTAAGTGAATGTTTATATAGTAAATCCTGATAAAGTGAAGGGAGCCTGTACCCTCCTTCCCGGGAAGACAAAGCATTGGGAAATGCTTCTAAAGGATTCTGACTAGTCCAAGGAGAAAATCTTGGTACTTCTGACATCAGGTTCCCCCGAGGACATGGCCCAGCCTAGCCAAGTGAGCACCATAATCTCAAACTCAGAACTTTCAGTTTTTTAGTGCCCCATGTTTAAATATCAGTGAGCATTTAGCATCACCAGACTCCTAAGGAAAGACCTCTAACAAAGACAATAAAGACGAAAAGAAACAGGAAAAAGGCAACCTGGAGAAAACAGATTCTAAGCAGGAAAAGAAAACTAAGAACAAACAAAAAAAATCAAAACAAATAATAAAAGGACTATAATTACTATTCTTAGAGGGGTAAGAGTAGATATTACTACATCCATAGAACAAGATGGGGGAAACGTTAAAATGAACAGTTGAGGAATAAAAAAAAAGTTAGAAATTTAAAATTAAAAAAAGAAATTAAAAACATATGACAATTTCAATGGAAAACTTAATAAATTGGAAAATAAAGCTGAGAAAATTCCTAGAAAGTTGAATTAAAGACAAAGAGAAAAAAAAACATAAGAGAGAAAATAAGACCAACGCAGGAGGCCCAATATCTAAATTAGAGGAGTTCCAGAAAGAACCAAGAAAGCAGAAGAGAGGAAATGCTCAGATAAATAATCCAAGAAAAATTTCCCAGAAGTAAGATCTGGCCCTCTGGATGGAAAAGGTCCACCAAATGGCCACCACATTAGATGAAAACAGATCGAGCCATACATACATATTCTTAAATACATAAAACCACAGAATGAATTCAAACCAACCTCAGAACAGTGGATACTGGTGAAATATGAGAGGGGTGAAGAAGAGTGGGGAGAAATACAGAGTGGGTTTCAACTAAATCTATAAACTTTCTTCAAAAAAGAACGAGCTATGGCAAAATGTTAACTTTTATTAAATATGGGAAGTAAACATGAGTATCTGTAATATTCTCTAAACTGCTCTGTATCTGTTTCATAATTAAAATATAAATGCAATGAGGCTCAGGAAAATATATAAGAATAATCATAGCAAAAAAAAAAAAAAGAAAAAAAAGGGACACCTCAGTGGCTCAGTGGGTTAAAGCCTCTGCCTTTGGTTCAGGTCGTGATCCCTGGGTCCTGGGATCGAGCCCCACACTGGGCTCTCTGCTCAACGGGGAGGCTGCTTCCCCCCCTCTCTCTTTCTCTGCCTACTTGTGAACTCTGTCTGTCAAATAAATAAATAAAATATTTTTAAAAAAAGAATAATCATAGCAGCCAAAAACTGGAAATAAACTAAATGTCCATCCCAAGAAAATAGATAAGTTGTGGTATATTCATACCATGGAGTATTATTCAATAAAAAGGAGTAAACAGCTAAGTCATGAACAATGTGAATGAATATCAAAAATATGTTTAAAGGAGCCAGATACAAAAGCGTGTGGAATCCAATAACAAGCAAAATGAATCAAGGGTGATAGAAGAAGGAGTTGCCTAAAGAAAAGAGAAGGATTAAGGGATTGACTGGAAAGGACAAAGAGAGTGATAGATGGTCCTATACCTTGCTGTAAGTGAAAGTTACATGAGTATATGTAATTATCAAAGCAAACTGAGCTGAATACTTGAGATCTGTCATATTATTGTCTGTAAGTTGTACTTCAATGATGAATGAATGAATGAAGTGGGAAAACAGGTGACCAAAGGGAGCTTCAAAGTTAAATTTTGGATTGAACCAACGGAATACTAGTCAGCAAACAAAAAATGAAAGTTTGGTGCTCACTTCGGCAGCACGTATAGTAAAATTGGAATGATACAGAGAAGATTAGTATGGTCCCTGCACAAGGATGACACGCAAATTTGCGAAGCGTTCCATATTTCAAAAAAACAAGAAAGAAAGAAAAAAATGGAAGTTTTCCATTTGCAATGACATGGATGGAACTAGAGGGTATTACACTCGGCGAAATAAGTCAATCAGAGAAAGACAATTATCATATGATATCACTCATACGTGGAATTTTAGAAACAAAGCAGAGGATCATCGGGGAAGAGAGGGAGACAAACCGTTAGAGACTGAATCATAGGAAAAAAACTCAGTTTTGTTGCAGGGGAGGGGATTGGGGGATGGGGTAGCTGGGTGATGGACATTAAGGAGGCCACGTGATTTAATGAGCACTGGGTATTACATAGGATTGATGAATCACTGACCTCTATCTCTGAAATCAGTAATACATTGTATGTTAATTAATTCAATTTAAATTTTTAAAAAGGAAAAAAATTAAAAAATAAAAAAATTTTAAATTTAAATTTAAATTTTTTTAAAAAGGAAAAAGTAAATAAATTTGGGGTTGAAGCTCATGGTCTGCATTCTGTGACTCCAGATGTTCCTAATGTAAAGTCCCAGGTGGGGTTGGAGAGCCCATTGTTTATAGAAGGTCCACATCTCTCCTGTATTTTCATCTCTTAACCTGCTCCAGAATCCACATGTAATGGTATCAGAGTGATGGTATGCTTCAGAGCTCTAGGAAAGAGGTAGGCAAAAAGGCTACGAAGAAAATTCACCAAGCTCAGACCTCATCTTGGCCAAACTTCCTTCCCATCTGTGAAGCTCCCTGACAACGTTCCTGACCACGGGTCAGCCAGTCTTCACACTTGAACCTCTAGTGACAAAGAGCTACCCACCTCCCCAGTAACAACATCCATAGTAACCACAAGCCAGCTTGAGTGAGTCCTCTCCATGTGCCTGGCGCTCTTCTCAGCCCTCAGCCTCAGCATGTATTGACTCACCGCAAGTCCGCTCGATCCAAATTTGGACAGATCTGCCTGCAGAAAGTTCAGACGGGTCTCCCCAGTTTCCCTCTGATCCTCATCTCTTAACTGAGGGGGAATGAGGAGTTCCATGGTGGAACAGGTTGCCATGGAGACCTCAGGGGAGGACAGATGGGTGTGCAATGGGCTTCATGCTTATCATTGCAAGCCCAGTCTATCCTGGGCTCTCAAGCCATGGCAGTAGTTATAGTAATAGTTAACTTTTTTTTAAATTTTTTTTTTTTAAAGATTTTATTTATTTTTCAGAGACAGAGGGAGAGAGCGTGAGCGAGCACAGGCAGACAGAGAGGCAGGCAGAGGCAGAGGGAGAAGTAGGCTCCCTGCCGAGCAAGGAGCCCTATGTGGGACTCGATCCCAGGACCCTGGGATCATGACCTGAGCCGAAGGCAGCTGCTTAACCAACTGAGCCACCCAGGCGTCCCGTAATAGTTAACTTTTATTGAAGCACGGCTTGCTTTACATGCATTTGCCTCATTTAATCCATAGAACAACCCTCTTTTTCTACAGATGGGCCACCTAATGCTTTGAAATGCTAAGTCACCCTCTGAAGGCCCCAGAGCTGGTTGCTAGCGTTCTAGCCCCGGCTGTCTGGCCAGAGGCCGGGCTGTTAGCAATACCCGTCCATACAAGTTTTCAAAGTTAATGTGTTTCTGAGAAGAATGTGATAGAAAATCGCTGAACAGCGTGAGAAGGCTGGGGCTCTGCTCCCCCTTCTGCTACCTCTCTGTGAGCCTGAGCAAACTGCTGTCCCCTGTTCCTTCAGTATGAAACATGAGAGCGGTGTCAGATGATCCTGAAAGCCAGGCCTCACTCTGATAATCTGTGTTCTAAACTGTAGGTGTCTACAGTTCTTTCCCGTCGGGAGTGTCCTGAGACACACTCTAGTTAACTAATGTCTAGTTAACATGTGGAGGTGAGGAGGAAGGGATGTGTGAATGAATGGATGAGTGGTCAGATGGAGTAGAATCTAGCATTTTTCTTTGCAGAAGGCTGTTCCTGGTCAGCTGATCCTGGAGGAAAAAAAAAAAAAAAAAAAAAAAGAGGGTCCTGATCTCACTTTTCAGTTTCATTGCTTTTCTCCAGTCAGCTTCAAATCTTGGCTGATGAATAAAGCCCGCTTCAACCCCAGGGCTTTCTCTCAAGACCCAGCTGTAGGCTAGAAGCAGAAAGTGAATATGCACAGAGTCGCCAATTAGTTCGCTCACTGCCCTCATGACCTCTGACCCCCGCTGGGCCACCCCATCCATTAGCTGTCCTCTTCCCCTCTGCCCTCCTCTCTCCCAGTTTGAGCGGTTGTCGGGCCATTCTCTTTCAGCAAAGAAACATGCTCAGGCATTCAGCCAGCCGTTTCCACTTGTTGTTCTTTTGTCTCCTCCCTCTGTTGCCCTTGTTGCTAACCTGGTCACCACTCCTTGACCCTTGGCTGGGCTCTCGCCCCTCCTGGTGACAGGGAGGGGCAGTATTGCAAGGCAGGGCTCTCTGGGAAGAAGAAGGCAAGTCCTTGCTTTTCCTTTTTGTTTGGATTTCATTCCACATGCTTGGGGTTTTTTGTTTTGTTGTTTTAAAGAATTTATTTATTTATTTGACAGACAGAGATCACAAGCAGAAAGAGAGGCAGTGGGAGAAAGACAGAGAAGCAGGCTCCCTGCCGAGCAGAGAGCCCGACTGGGGACTCGATCCCAGGACCCTGGGATCATGACCCGAGCAGAAGGCGGAGGCTTTAACATACTGAGCCACCCAGACACCCTCACATGCTTGAGTTTTAATCCTAGTCCTCCTCACAAGAGAATCCCTGTAATGCTTTCCCTGGGATGATGGTTTCTTTTAAAGGTAAGTGTTTTGAAGGTTTCTGTGAGTTGGGAAGTCAGCAGTATGTTCCTTTGAGATGCTGGCTATTCTATGAGTTTGGGGGAAAAAAACTATATTAAATACACACACACACACACACACACACACACATATATATATATAATTTAAGTGTATATGCATATATATAGATAAGACATATATATAGTTGATCAGGACAGGAAAGCCTAGTTCAAGATTATGGGTGTGTGAATACCTATTTGTGAAATAAGGTAAAGCAGTCATCAAAAGAGGAATATAAACCCATTTTATTGCACTTGAGAAAAGCCTTCTAAATGTTCATTGCATCTGTTAATTCTTTAGAATTCTAGCTCAGACAGCGAGGGAGCTGGTAGTGAGTTTTTCTAATGAAAAGCCCAAGGTTGGTGGAGTCCAACTCATTGCATTTAAATCCAGGTCCCGCCACTTGTCATCTGGGTGACTTTTGGTGAAAAATAGTGGCTTTCAATTTTCTGAGAGCACCCTATGTGCCAAGCTCTTCACATCCATCATCTCCTTTAATCCTCATAATATAAGCAGTGGGACGGATGTTTGAAGTCACCATTGTCGTCACTGCACACACAAAGAAAGGAAGGCTAAGAAAAATGAAATGATTTGCCTCAGGGTTGTCTACATCGTAAATGGCAGGAAAGGAATGTGAGAGAGCAGGGCCATACTTCCTCCCCATTATAATGCAGCTATGTTATCGAAGCTTCATGAGCTTTGGTGTCCTCACCTGTGAAGCACCTAATAGTAATGACAAACTACTCCCAAATGCTTCTTATTATATTCCAGGCACTTTTCTAAATAGCGACACACCATATCTTGTTTCATCGTCACAAAGTTCTAAACATAGGAACTAGTTTTATTCCCATTTTACAGAGGAGTAAGTGAGTCTTAGAGAGGTTGAGAAACTAACCCAGATTGCATGCGGCTGATAAGTCGTGGAGCCAGGATTCTATTTTGAGCCTGTTTGGCTCCAAGCCCAAGCTCTTTCTACTTTCTGCCCTAGGACGGTGACCTCCAAAAGGCCTGCTGACGGAGATACGGAGATACGGTATGTACGCAAAGAGAGGATGACAGGAATGTGAGAGGGAGGAGGAAATGAATTCCAACCGAGAGGAATACGGACAGCTTTATGGAGAATGTAGAGGAGAATCGCTGGATGGAAATTGACTTTAATGAGGCTCAGAAATCCATCTGTTTTACAAAGGGAGGCACACCCTCATTACGGACCAGTGTTTATGCTAAGGGCTGGACAGAGTCCTTGCCATAGACATGTCTAATAAATCTAAGACAGGTCCTGTATCTTATCCATCTCGGTCCTACGTCCCCCCTCCCTTCCGCCTCCCACCCCAATAGCATCTAGCATGGGTGCTTGGACTATAGTACATACTTCACAGTGGAGATGTCCTTGTCCCTATCATACATTCCCTAAATGAATAAATGAATAACCTCAGGAAGGATTTGGTTGGGAGCAAGTGGCTCTCCCGGTTTGGGGGACACTGCCGCCCCACAGTGGGAAGACCCTATCCCTCTTTTCTTTCTCCCTGTAGCTCCTCTGACAAGAAGCCCACAGGCTGAATGATAGGGGCTCACTGCACCAGAGATGATTTATGGTTCTTTGTTCTACTAACCCTTTCACATTCCTCTCCATCCTCTTTCTGCAACCAATTCATCATGATTTAAATGAAACTTTGGATGGGGAACTATGGCTCAGTCCTGAGACAATTGTTCAAGACACCTGAACAACAATAGGTCTAGCATTTGAATCTATAAAAGATCACTTCTCCATTGGGATTATCTTAGATTTCCCTGCTTTCCCCAAGGACCCAGGGAAATGCCTGGTACTCAAACTGAACAGTGAAAAGAAAGGGGCAACATGGAGCTAAGCGGCTGTCGAAGGCAAGGTTCTATAGTTTCTCCATAATTAGAATAAAGGAGGCCCCAAGGAAGATCTCAGTCTGGGCTGCAGAATAGCTTTGCGAAGATGCTTCGGAGTTCTTTTATTCAGTGCTCTGGGAACCCCAGGCTTGTTGGGTCAATCTGCCATCAAAATGATGATGGCCCAGTGAAGCAAAACTTCCTTGGTTCTTCATGCTATTAATACACTCTGACGTCACACTAATCAAAGTAAACTCACTATCATGGCTCTAGGAGTGATCTAACAGTGAGCATTTCGCTCATTTGTCATTAAGCATACGTCAGTCACATCATTCATGAGATACCCAAGGCTGGTGTTACTTTGACTATGTCAGCATAGTCAGAATCAAGAGTTAAATTATTGAGCAAAAAAACCCACGTATACTGAGTTTAATAGAAAAATCATTATAAAAATGGGCATTTAAAATTTTATTGATTGTTTCATATCATCACCTTATTGTGAAAAGAACTATGATGGTTAGAGACTAAGATCCTAACATCATTTTTTATAACACAGATAAGTAGGTGATGCCTTCTAATTTTTTACTGCGTGATGCTTAACTCTTCTTCTGTGTCTCATTTTCTCTTTTTTGTACACAATTAGGAGATAAATGTTTGCTTCCTATCCTCCTCAAGACAAAACTCAAATGCAATACAAACAAGATATTTTCTATAATAATGTGTTCAAAAAAGTTAAAATACATCTTAATTTCAGGGAACCACATCAGACTTTAAATGCACAAAGGAATGTCAGGGCACCTGAGTGGCTCAGTTGGTTAAGTGTCTGCCTTCAGCTCAGGTCATGATCCCCGGTTCCAGAATCAAGCCGCGCCCCGCCCACCACTCCCCCCAACCCCGTGCACCCCCGCAGCGTCAACCGTCAGGCTCAGAGGGAGTCTGCTTCTCCCTCTCCCTCTGCTCCTCCCTCTGCTCATGCACAGGTGCACTCGTAAATAAATAAATAAATAAATAAATAAATAAATAAAATCTTTTTAAAAATATAAGTAAATAAATGAATAAAAATACTAACTTCATATACAATTTGTTAACATTCACACTAAGTAATATAAAATATGAGAACTGGGTTTTATTTTTCCTCAAGAGTTTTGTCCCTCAAAATAATTGTCCCTGAAAATAATTCTGTGTTAGATCCATAGTTCTCAAACTGTGTCCCAAGGCACCACAGGGTACCGTAGCAGCAAGCCTATGGAGGAAGATAGAATATTTTATTTATTTATTTATTTAAATAATATAGTTAACATACAGTGTTATATTTGTTTCAGATGTACAATATAGCAATTCAATAATTCCATAGATAAGCCAGTGCTCATCACGACAAGTACACTCCTTGATTTCTATCGCCTATTTCACCCATCCCACTACCCACTTCCTCTCTGGTAATCAACAGTTTGTTCTCTATAGTTAAGAGTCTGTTTCTATTTGCTCGTTTGTTTTGTTTCTTAAACTCCACATATGAGTGAAATCATATGGTATTTGACTTTCTCTTATGGACTAATTTCACTTAGCATTATATTCTCTAGTTCCATCCATGTTGTTGCAAATGTCAAGATTTCATTCTTTTTCATGGGTGCATAATATTTCATTGTATTTGTTACCATCCCAGCATCTTTATCCATTCATCTATCAATGGACAGCTGAGCTGCTCCCATACTTTGGCTGTTGTAAATAATGCTCCTATAATCATAGAGGTGTATATATCTCTTTGAATTAATGTTTTTGTATTTGGGGGGTAAATACTCAGTAGTGTGATTACAGGATTTTAGGGTAGATAATTCTATTTTAATTTTTTGAGGAACCCCCATACTATTTTCCAGAGTGGCTGCACCAGTTTTCTGGTGCAACAACAGTTGCAAGAACTTCCCAACAACAGTGCAAGAAGGTTTTTTTTCTCCACATCCTCACCAACACTTGTTTTGGTTTTGATTTTAGCCCTTCTGACAGGTGTGAGGTGATATCTCAATGTGGTTTTGATTTGCATTTCCCCAATGATGAGTGACATTGAACATCTTTTCATGTGTCTGTTGGCCATCTGGATGTCTTCTTTGGAGGAATGTCTGTTCATGTCTTCTGCCCATTTCCTATTTGGATTCCTTGTTTTTCAGGTGTTGAGATGTATAAGTTCTTTATATATTTTAGATACTAATCTTTTATTGGATATGTCATTTGCCTCAGGAGACATATCTAGAAAAATGTTGCTACAACCAATCTCAGAGACATTACTGCCTGTGCACTCTTCTAGGGTTTGTATGGTTTCAGATCTCACATGTAGATCTTTAATCCATTTTGAGTTTATTTTTGTGCATGGTGTAAGAAAGTGGTCTAGTTCCATTCTTTTGCATGCTGCTGATCAATTTTCCCAACACCATTTGTTGAAGAGACTATCTTTTCCCATTGGATATTCTTTCCTGCTTTGTCAAAGACTAATTGGTCATATAATTGTAGATTTATTTCTGGGCTTTCTATTCCACTGATCTATGTGTCCATTTTTGTGTCACTACCATACTGTACTAATTACTACCACTTTGTAATATAAGTTGGACGTCTAGAATTGTGATACCTCTGGCTTTGCTTTTTTTTTTTTTTTTTAACTGCTTTGGCTATTCAGGGTCTTTTGTTGTTCCCCACAAATTTTAGGTTTGTTAGTTCTAGTTCTGTGAAAAATGTGTTGGTGTTTTCATAGGGATTACATTAAATCTATAGATTGCCTTGGGTAATATAGACATTTTAACAATATGTGTTCATCCAGTCCATAAGCATGGAATAGCTTTCCATTTCTTTGTGTCATCTTCAGGTTTTTTTCACCAATGTTTTATAGGTTTCAGAATACAGGTCTTTCACCTCTTTGGTTAGGTATATTCCTAGGTATCTTATTATTTTTGGTGCAAGTGTAAATGGGATTGTTTTCTTAATTTCTCTTTCTGCTGTTTCATTATTAGTGTATAGAATATGCAACAGATTTCTGTACATTGACTTTATTTTTTTATAATTTTTTAAAAAATTTTATAAACATATAATGTATTATTAGCCCCAGGGGTACAGGTCTGTGAATTGCCAGGTCTATACACTTCACAGCACTCACCATAGCACATACCCTTCCCAATGTCCATAACCCCACCACCCTCTCCCTATACCCCTCCCCCTGGCAACCCTCAGTTTTTTTTGTGAGATTAAGAGTCTCTTATAATTTGTCTCCCTCCCAATCCCATTTTGTTTCATTTATTCTTTCCTACCCCCCCAAACCCCCATGTTGCATCTCAACTTCCTCATATCAGGGAGATCATATGATAGTTGTCTTTCTCTGATTGACTTATTTCGCTAAGCATAATACCCTCTAGTACCATCCACATTGTCAAAAATGTCAAGATTTCATTTCTTTTGATAGCTGCATAGTATTTCATTGTATATATATATATACACCATATCTTTTTTATCCATTCATCTGTTGATGGACATCTAGGTTCTTTCCATAGTTTGACTATTGTGGGCATTGCTGCTATAAACATTTGGCGCAGGTGCCCCTTCAGATCACTACGTTTGTATCTTTAGGGTAGATACCCAGTAGTGCAATTGCTAGGTCGTAGGGTAGCTCTATTTTCAACTTTTTGAGGAACCTCCGTGCTGTTTTCCAGAGTGTCTGCTCCAGCTTGCATTCCCACCAACAGTGTAGGATGGTTCCCCTTTCTCCGCATCCTCGCCAGCATCTGTCATTTCCTGACTTGTTAGTTTTAGCCATTCTGATTGGTGTGAGGTGGTATCTCATTGTGGTTTTAATTTTTATTTCCCTGATGCCAAGTGATGTGGAGCTCTTTTTCATGTGTCTGTTGGCCATCTGGATGTCTTCTTTGCAGAAATGTCTGTTCATGTCCTCTGCCCGTTTCTTGATTGGATTATTTGTTCTTTGGGTGTTGAGTTTGCTAAGCTCTTTATAGATTTTGGATACTAGCTCTTTATCTGATATGTCATTTGCAAATATCTTCTCCCATTCTGTCAGTTGTCTTTTGGTTTTGTTGACTGTTTCCTTTGCTGTGCAAAAGGTTTTGATCTTGATGATGTTCCAATAGTTCATTTTTGCCCTTGCTTCCCTTGCCTTTGGCGATGTTCCTAATAAGAAGTTGTTGCGGCTGAGGTCGAAGAGGTTGCTGCCGGTGTTCTCCTCCAGGATTTTGATGGATTCCTTTCTCACATTGAGGTCCTTCATCCATTTTGAGACTATTTTCATGTGTGGTGTAAGGAAATGGTCCAATTTCATTTTTCTGCATGTGGTTGTCCAATTTTCCAAACACCATTTGTTGAAGAGGCTGTCTTTTTTCCACTGGACATTATTTCCTGCTTTGTCAAAAATTAGTTGACCATAGAATTTAGGGTCTATTTCTGGGCTCTCTATTCTGCTCCATTGATCTATGTACATTGATTTTATATCCTATGACTTTACTGAATTCACTTATCAGTTTTAGTAGCTTTTTGGTGGAGTCTTCTGGGGTTTCCTCTGTATGGTATCATGTCATCTGCAAATAGTGAAAGTTTTACTTCTTCCTTACCTGTTTGGATGCTTTTTATTTCTTTTTGTCATCTGACTGCTGTGGCTAGGACTTCTAGTATATTCTGAATAACAGTGGTGAGAGTGGACATCCTTGTCTTGTTCCTGATCTTTGGGGGAAAGCTCTCAGCTGTTTCCCCATTGAGTGTGATATTTACTGGGGTTTTTCATAGATGTCCTTTATTAGAAACATAGAATATTTTAAAATTTTAAGGGCATCACAGTGAAACTCAACATCTGTTAGAAATTATGTGTACTTACGGGGTGGGGTGCCTGGGTCTTACAGTCAGTTGGAGGTCCAACTCTTGGCTTTGGCTCAGTTCCTGATCTTGAGGTTGTGAGATTGTGCCCCATGTTGGGCTCTGTGTTCAGCATAGAGTCTGCCTAAGACTCTCTCTCTTCTGTCCCTGGCCCCCACTCTCTCCCTCTCTCTCAAATAAATAAATCTTTCTTTTTAAGATTTATTCATTTGAAAGAAACAGAGAGAGAGAGCGTGCACAGCAGGGAGGCAGCAGGCAGAGGGAGAAGAAGGCTCCCCACTGAGCAGGGAGCCCAATGTGGGGCTCTATCCCAGGACCCTGGGATCATGACCAGAGCTGAAGGCAGATGCTTAATTGACTGAGCCACCCAGGCACCCCAATAAATAAATCTTTTTTTTAATTATGTGAACTTCTTTAAAAAAAAAAAAAAGAGTTAAAAAAAAAAGGGGTGCCCAGCTGGCTTCGTCAGTACAGCCTGATCTTGGGGTTGTAAATTCAAGCCCCACATTGGCTTAGAGATTACTTAAAAATAAAATCTTTAAAAAAAAAAAAAAAAGAAAGAAAGAAATTGGGATGTCTGGGTGGCTCAGTTGGTTGGACGACTTCCTTCAGCTCAGGTCATGATCCCGGAGTCCCGAGATCGAGTTCCGCATCGGGCTCCCAGCTCCACGGGGAGTCTGCTTCTCTCTCTGCCCTTCTCCTCACTCATGCTCTCTCTCCCTGTCTCTCTCTCAAATAAATAAATAAAATCTTAAAAAAAAAAAAGAAATTATGTCACCTTCTAGTATGAGGTGGATCATGGTTTTGGTGTCATATCTTTGCAAAGCTGGGTTCCCTGCAGTTGCTCTGATGAAATCAAGAACTGCATGCATATCAGGACAGAGCAGGAAATGAGAGTGACACTGTCTAATCTGAGCTCTGAAGCTGTGCAGCAGGCTTACATATCCCATTAGCAAGTAATTTGATTATTTAAAAATGAAATACTATTTGCTTTTTTAGTTTGTATTTTTAATGGCTACTAAATTGTGAAATCATAAATATATTTAAGATATTTGGATCTAACAGGGCACCTGGGTGGCTCAGTTGGTTGAACAACCAACTCTTGATTTCAGCTCAGGTCATGATCTCAGGGTTCTGAGATCAAGCCCTGTGGCAGGCTTTTCGCAGAGCGTGGAGCCTGCTTGAGATTCTCTCTCTCCTTCTCTCACAATCCCTTCTCTGGTTTGCGCATGCTCTCTCTCAAAAAAAAAAAAGTTATTTGGATCTAACAATGTATGAATGAGATTATTAATTATTTCTTCTGGTGTCAATTACCATGAAAAAACTGATGATCCACTAAGACCACAGTGAATCAAGAAAGCTTGAGAACCTTGATTTTCTCAACTGTAAATGGAGTCTAATAACAGTATCTACTATGCAGAGTCACAGTGAGATTAAATGGATTAATATACGCAAATCACAAATAGAATTTAGAATATAGAATAGACTATAGAATTTAGAATAGTATCTGGTGGGGATACCAGGCTGGCTTAGTTGATAAAGCGTGCAGCCCTTGATCTCAGGGTTGTGAGTTCAAACCCCACGTCGGATGTAGAGATTACTTAAAAAAACAATAAAATCTTTTTTTTAAGATTTTATTTATTTATTTATTTGACAGAGACACACAGAGAGAGAGGGAACAGAAGCAGGGGGAGTGGGAGAGGGAGAAGCAGGCTTCCCGCCAAGCAGGGAGCCAGATGCGGGGCTCGATCCCAGGAGGCTGGGATCATGACCTGAGCCAAAGGCAGATGCTTAATGACTGAGCCACCCAGGCGCCCTGAAAAAAAAAATAATAAAATAAAATCTTTTAAAAAAAAAGAAAGGAAGAAGAATATCTAGCAAGTTGTCACAGTAGTATTAGTACCTCATTACCAAGCTACCATGATGGTTCTCTTTTTCTTTTCTTTCTTTCTTTCTTTTTTTTTAAGTTCACATCTTTTCATCTATTATCAGCATTTAAAAACAAGGAGGCTTGAGGTACTTGAATGGCTCAGTTGGTTAAGTGTCTGCCTTCAGCTCAGGTCATGATCCCAGGGTCCTAGGATCAAGCCCCACATCAGGCTCCCTGCTTGGTGAGGAGCCTGCTTTTCCCTCTCCCTCGCCCCTCCACCTGCTTGTGCTCTCTCACTCTCTTTCTCAAATAAATAAAATCTTAAGAACAAACAAAAACCAAGGAGGCTTTAAACAAAACAAAAACCAAAAAGGAGGCTTAATAAACATAAGCAGAGAAACTATTTTCTGTTCTTTCTCAAACTCCCAAGACATAAGGAATAAGGCCTAATGGGTCCCTAATCCCAACAAGTCTAGGATCACTCAGACAGACAGCCCTACACAAAGCACAATAACGAAGGGTATGAACAGAAACCACGAGTATATTTTTCTGTCACCTTTTCTTAGGGTATCAATGCATTTCAAGAATCTTCTGTTTTCCTTGCAATGATTTGAAATCCCTAGAAGACAAATGGCCATTTGCAGCAAAAATGTACTCCATGTACCAAGCTTCCACACTATGTCCCTTTTTTGTTTTTTCAACCTCAGAGCTTGCCAATGCAAGAACCTTGTCTCCAGAGCCAAGGTCTGGAGAGACTTTCTCAAACTGGCCAAGTAGAGCAGCTGCATTTGCTGATAAGAAGGCCTCGCCATCTGTACTCAGCTTCCCTCCACATGTCCTGAGAGCTGTTAGTATCTCCCCCTTTCTGTTGAGAGTAGAGGCCTCTTTCCAGCTTTACTACCACGAGATCTCTATCCATCTCTGCTAACCTTGTCTGAAGCTGACCTGTTTGTTTCTTTCAAGTAATCTGATGACCTCTGGGGTTTAAAAGGCCTGGCTCATAGAGGCCTGGTTAGCCAGTTGCATTCAGCTTGGCTCATCTCCCAAAGTCTTATTTCCAGGCATAATTTTCTTCAGTAAATCATTAAATTCACTTAGTTGCTGCCGTTTCCTTTTTGGTTTCTTCATAGTCATCGGTATCAAGTTCCTCTCTGCATTTCCACCAAATCTTGTAATTGCTGTCTAACCATTCTTCTAAATTCTCCTTTAATTTGCTTGTCTCTGTCTTTCCATTGGAAGCCATTCGGATCTCTTGCCTCCTAGCACTTTGAACTCTGCACAGTGTTGACTGGTCCCAAAGTGCGTAAACCTCCAACTGTTCAAGTTTCGGGTGTCATAAACTTGAGGAAAGTGAAATTGTTCCTCAGGACTACAAGAGGCTCAAAGTTCAAACCATTTGGAAGTGCAGTGGGCTCCTCAGGCCCTCAGGGTCCCCTGTCCCAGGACAGTTCTTTTTAATGATCTTATATTTACTAATATGTAATAGAATAGTATGTAATAGGAAAAAAAACAGTTTTGGAGTATGACTATGCATCAGTCACATGAAAACTTTATAACTGCCATAATAATCATAAATTTCTATTTAAATTTACCATCTTGGAGGAGAACAGAAACTACTCCATTCCTTTACTGTTTGATATCTTTGATTCTTAGGTCTCCTGGGATTGAAATCTTCATCCAACTGTTTGGTTTTTTTTTTTACTAACTAGAAATAAATTTGTACCTGGTACATAACAGGGAGTTTTAAAAATTGCTATAAAAAACTCTCTTTGGGGACACCTGGGTGGCTCAGTTGGTTAAGCAGCTGCCTTCGGCTCAGGTCATGATCCCAGTGTCCTGGGATCGAGTCCCACATCGGGATCCTTGCTCTGCAGGGAGCCTGCTTCTCCCTCTGACTCTGCCTTCCACTCTGTCTGCCTGTGCTCGCTCTCGCTCGCTCTCTCTCTGACAAATAAATAAATTTAAAAAAATAATAAAAAATTAAAAAAAAAACTCTCTTTGAACAGACTTACATCTTTTTAAAAACAAAATATTTTTAAGGATGTCTGGCTGACTCAGTCAGTAGACCATGCAACTCTTGATCTTGGGGTTGTAATTTCAAGCCCCATGTAAGGTGTAGGTAGAGGCTACTTTAAAAATATAGTAAAAAGTTTTAAAAAAAAGAAAAAAAATTAATTTTGTTCAGGAAACATCTAATAGAGTTTTTGACCTCGCACTACTCCCTTACCCCCAAATGATGGCTTTTCATAAGCTATTCTGCTAAGGAGCAGACAGAATCAACTCACTATACATCGATGACAGTTTTGTCTTGCTGTAGCTTAGGAAACTCCTTAAATACCACTTCTTTTTAATTTTTAATTTTTATATAATTAAAAATTTTATATAATCTCAAACTTAACAAAAATTGTAAAAACAGTACAAAAGTATTCTTGTACACCTCTCACCAAGATTTCCCATACATATTTTACCACTATATAATTTACTACTTTTCTTTTTGTAATTAATAAATATCTTGTGAGAACATACTTTGTGACTATGTATATATCCTGTTTCTCATCCAAATTTCACCCACTAGCTTGGCAAAGCTAAAAATCATCCACTAATGATTCAATTATTACAATGATAGTTGCCAAATCATGATTTTCTTTTTTAAAAAATATTTTATTTATTTATTTGACAGAGAGTGAGATACACAGCAAGAAAGGGAATACAAGCAGGGGAATGGGAGTGGGAAAAGCAGATTTCCTGCCAAGCAGGGAGCACAATACGGGACTCAATCCTAGGCCCCTAAGATCATGACCTTAGCTTAAGGCAGAAGCTTAACAACTGAGCCACCCAGGCATTCTGCCAAATAGTGATTTTCTAATCCCATCATTCTTTATACATTTATTAGCTGACATTCTAGTGCTCGCTTCGGCAGCACATATATTAGCTGACATTCTACTGTAAAGACTTACTTTCCCTTCTCACACATTTCTTATTTATTTGTTTGTATATTTTTATTTTATTCCATGGGTTATAATGCATTACTATCATTTTTATTTTTATGCTTAATTGTCCCAGATTTGGCTGGTAGGAGACTTTCAGTATGACTCTTTTTTTTTAAGATTTTTTAAAAAATATTTTATTTATTTATTTGACACAGAGAGAGAGAGAACAAGTAGGCAGAGAGGCAGGCAGAGAGAGAGAGGGAAGCAGGCTCCCCACTGAGTAGAGAGCCTGATGTGGGGCTCGATCCCAGGACCCTGGGATCATGACCTGAGCTGAAAGCAGAGGCTTTAACTCACTGAGCCACCCAGGCACCCCTTTTTTAAGATTTTATTTATTTATTTGATAGACAGAAATCACAAGTAGGTGGGGGGGCAGGCTCCCTGCTGAGCAGAGAGCCTGATGTCGAGCTTGATCACAGGACCCTGGGATCATGACCTGAGCCAAAGGCAGAGGCTTTAACCCACTGAGCCACCCAGGAGCCCCTCAGTATGACTCTTTATCATCTGGACATATCGCACCATTCTTCGAGCATTTGCTAACTTAGCAGCTTAATATGAGGCATAATATGATATTAAACTTATTCTTTCCCAGCTCTAGCTCTGGAATCAGGCAATTCACCAAAGAGCAAATGGAATTTAGAAACCATGTTCTGGGTTCTAGGTTTGCTTATTGCTCCTGGGGTATCATTGCTTCTGCACTTTCTCAGTAGACAGAGCTAAAAATTATATGCATATATACACACACCCATATCTATCTATATTAAAAGCCATGAGTTCAGGGGCACCTGGGTTGCTCGGTGGGTTAAAACCTCTGCCTTCAGCTCAGGTCATGATCCCAGGGTCCTGGGATCGAGCCCCGCATTCGGCTCTCTGCTCAGCGTGGAGCCTACCTCTCTGCCTACTTGTGATCTCTCTCTCTGTCAAATAAATAAATAAAATCTTTTTTTTTAAAAAAGCCATGAGTTCATACTGTCTTGTCCAATTCTAATCCAGTACTATAGGATATATTCCACTCTTCTCTCTCTTCCTATTTGTACCCCTTTTTTTTCAGTGAGAAGTTTGAATCCCATTGTCTATTATATTTTTACTTATTTACCCAACCCCAGAATACACAGAAAGTAGTTTTAGAATTGCTACCAAAACCAAACAAAGACAAAAAACAACCATTGTTGGTTTTATAGTCCTTTTTTTTTTCCTTTAGTCTGAGAGTATATAGTTTAAAAAATATATATTCTCAAGTTATTTGGCTTGAGTTATCTCCCCTTCCCTCCCACCACACCTGCATTTCAGTGTGATTATATTATTCATTCAAAACTTAGGTTGATTTGTTCATATTCCATTATTAGGATTTTCCCCTAGTTGTGTGTGTATATGTATTTTTTAAATATATGCATCATTAACATGGCTCTAAAAGATAGAACTGTACAAAAAGTAACATGCAGGAAAAACATCACTTTCCAACTTCTTCTCAGTATCCACACCCTTCACCCTTTCAGCCACATTCCCACCCACCTCCTGTAAATAACCAGTCTCTTAGTCTCTGGTTTATCTTTGCTGTTTTCCTTTTTGGTCAAAAAGCAAGCTCATGCCTACTTTCTCACTTCCCTTCCCCCCCCCCTTTTTTTCCTTACAGAAAAGGTAGCATACTATATTCTTCTGGTCTTTGCTTTTTTCATTAAACAGTATATCCCTGGAAATCATTCCATATCAGTTTGCAGACATGTATCACATTCTTTCTCACATAGGTGCTCTGCTATGTGCTTGTACCAAAGTTGATTCCACCACTCTTTTCTACATGGGCATTTAGATGGTTCCCAATATTTTGCAAATACAAACAGTGTAGCAATAATTGACCTTGTGCCCACGTATTTCCATATTGTTGGAGGTATAAATTTAGGGTGAATTCTTAGAAGTAGGATTACTAGGCCAAAAGTAAACACTTTTGAAGTTTTTAGATAACTAATAAGTTTTTAATGTAGAGATTTAAAGTCATTTTTATGATGATATTCATTATGTACTTATCCATAGAGATATTCTTACGTTAGATTCTGGGCTACTAGACTTTTATGCCTTTTTGCTACACAATTATATCTTAACAAATGTGTCCTAGTGATTATAAGCTATTGAATGACAACATTCTTCTTAAGTAGTATTAGATTTTGTATGTGTGTATTTAATTAGATATTTAGCACCAAGGGTAGTGTCAAAAATAATCAAGGAAAAAATCCCTTAGATCTGAAAAACAATAGGTATATAAGGATAGATCACATTCTGTCGATGGGGGTGACATAATATTTTTACATCACTAAGGAGGAGGGGTTTCCTCCCAGCAGAGTTGATGATCTGAAGTCACTGGGAACATGATGAATCGTGAGGGGAGCCAGTTTGCTGGTGCTGCAAGGCTGGTTAATTACACTGTAAATCATGCAAACACCGACATTTTGAACAAAAAGCTCTTCAGACACCAATTCCTTCTCACTAGAAGAATAGTTCTTTTAAAAGTAGGCAGATTGGTAATTATCTTAGACTGAGAATACACAAAATGTGGGCATGAATGCTCAGAGATGCAGAGAAGCTTTATAGCTTTGAAGTCTGTAAGGCATTTTAAAAATGCTTTATAAATATGATTTGATACTCTTGATTAAGCACTGTAGAAGTCAGGACAACCAACACCCACCTCTGTAGTCTATGGTCAGTATAAAACCATTATTCTGGAGTTTTATTATTTATGTCTTTCTTTTGGGAGTCTTCCTTTATATAGAGTCTAGGATTCCCCTACCCCTTAAAAAGGTAAATGTTTCATTTGGAAACCTTTGTGGGATCTGAGCTTTCACAGATGAAGATCAAAGATAGAAATTATTCCTCTGCTCCACTGCTGACTGATGTCAACAAATCCTCCCTTGTCCCCCCTCTTTTTTTCCACTATAAAAGGAAAAGAATTTCTTTATGGCACAAATATTGGTATTTTACCACATTTGCTGAATCATTTATATTTTTATAGTTTTGTTGACGTAGTGTCCACAAGGATTCTCCACAGTAAATTTGTCTCTTTGTAATTAATAAGTACCTTGTGGGACACATGTGTGACTCTAAATATCCTTGTATGTTTCTCATATGTGGGGAAGAGTTTCACGAAGAGGCTTCAGATTCACAACAGGGGTCCTCACCAGACCCCCTTAAATAGGGTATCCCTGAAATCACCTCTTGCCAAACATCTATACCCAAAGAAAACCACATTTCATTTGTTATTGCTCTTATCTTGGCATCACTAAGATGAAGGAATGCAGACTTGCTTAAAGAGCACAGGTTTTGGAATCACACAGATTGGGTTCAGATCTGGCTGCATACTATCTATAAAATTTCAGATGCCAGCCACTTAACGTCTTTGAGCCTCAGTTTCTTCTTCAGAAAAACAAGAATAATTATTAATCTCATAGGGTTGTTGTGAGGCTTCAGTGAGCTCTTCTAATATGAAAAGTACCAGACCTGTGTGCAGCCTACAATAGGCACCGATCAATGGTAGCTATTTAAAACGGATAATGTGGATATTATTTTGCTTTGTCGTAAAGTCTGATGGAATTTCTGTTTTTGATGGCTACCTTCTGCTACATTATACACCTATAATTATTGATTCAACCTCAGGTCAGAGCTGATTTAAAACCAGAAAAGCAGGGGTGTCTTGGTGGCTCAGTCTGCCTTTGGCTCAGATCATGAACACAGGGTTCTGGGGTTGGACTCCCCAGAGTCCTTTGCACCACCCCTCGCTCGTGCGTGCGCACTCTCTCTCTCTCTTTCAATTACTCTCTTTCTCTCAAATAAATAAAATCTTAAAATCAGAAAAGCATATCCTCCCCTGTAAATTCTCCCCAGGAAGTTTGACTGGGGAGTCTATGGACCTAGTGTTTATGCCAACTCTTGACTTCAATGGGGACCATCTATTTACATGTTAGTGACGTGATTCCAGAAGCCTTTATTCTGGTAAGTCTGGAGTGCCACCGTGAGGTCAGCTTTGGTCCTGGTGATATTTACTTGAATTCTGTCCTGCTTACAAGAGTATTTGAGGGGTTGCTTTTACATCGCATCATACTTGCATTAAAGACTAAAAAGTCACTCCGTTGACTCTCGAGGGCAAAAAAAACCCAAAAAGTATAAAAATTTGGATTTCTTACAGTACTTGATTTGGATTTCCTTCCTTCCTTCCTCTTCCTCCCTCCTTCTCTCCCTCCCTTCCTTCTTTCCTTCTTTCTTTCCTTCCTTTCAACTAGGCTTCAGTCCCAGCTTGGGGCTTGAACTCACAACCCTGAGATCAAGAGGTCCATGCCCTACCAAGTGAACCAGCCAGGTACCCCCTTGATTTGGATCTCTAACCTGCTATAGTATTGTTGAATCTTGAGAATTGGACATCGAAAATTTAGCTCCAGGGAAAGTGAGATTTTCATCTAAGTGTGAGTGGCTGCTGATTTGTTATCTTTGTCCAATCACCGTCTCCCCAGCTTTTATTTTTTTCCTTCCCCCACCCCAACTTATGTTTTAATTAAGCCCCTGAAGCTGTGATTTAGAAGTCTCTAGTTCCCTTTGCAAAGAAATAATTCCCATTTCCACATGACCTTTAGAAACTCCACTCAGGTATCCCACAAAAATCTCAAACTCAGCCTACTCAAAACTAAACTGGTTATATTGTCCTTACACAAACCTCGCCAATATATCCAATATTCTCCATTTCCACAAACAGAACCATCCTCACTCAGTCACAGAAATTTGAGACATGGAAGTTATCTTAGGTTTTTCCCTCTACCCATCTGCCTACATCCAGTCACTAAGGGATTCCTATCAATGTTACCTCCTTATTGTCCCTTAGTTCTGCCCCTTTAATCTCTTCCCTTTTGCTACTGCCTTAGCCCTTCACTAGACTAACTATAGCAATATTCTTCTGGTCTCTGACTTCAGATTTGCCTCCCTTCCATGTTGCTGCTAGAGTGATCTTGTAAAATTAAAAATCATTTATATCACTTGGTTAACATCCTTTAATGGCTCGGTGCTTACAAGATCAAGTCAACACTCCTTGGTATCCTATAATGGATATGGAACCAAGTCGTTACCCACCATCCAACTCCATCTTTTGCTTCATTATCTGCTTCCACCTTTTTTACTTAAATTAATACAAATGCATGCAAATTATTCATATGAACTTCTTAATTATTAGAATTTATAACCTCATGTCAATAAGTGACTTATGTCATGTGTCTTTCCATCCAGAAGTAGGGCAATTTAATATATTTTATATTGATAACAAAAAGATTTGTTGTTTGTTTTATTTTGGTCCCAACTATGAAATTTCTGTGAAGGATATAAAGAATGAAATGACTTCTAGGATAGCCTTACACTTGAGGTTCATGAGAGGAGGTGTATTAGAATGTAATAGGCTGATCACTTTCTTCTGTGTGACAAACCACTAGATCTCTGCACTAAGCTTCTATTTTTTTATTCCAGTATAATTAACATACAGTATTATATTAGTTTCAGGTATACAATATAATGATTCAGCAACTTTATATGTTACACAATGCTCATTATGATAGTATAGTCTTCCCATTCACCCGTCCCCCAACCCACCTCCCCTCTGGCAACCACGAGTTTGTTCTCTGTTTTTATTCACTTCTGGCTTTGTTGAACCACTAGCAGATCCCCAAACACAACAGGATTTTTTTTCATACCTCTTTATATTTGTTGCTTCTGTTCCCCTTACTTAAAATAACTTGACATGTCTTGTCTAAGGGTAGGCCAACTTTTTCTCCTCTATAAACCTTTCCTAACTTTCCAGAAAGCCCGTGCCATCCTGCCATTACAAAGAGACTACTTCCTTACCTGCTATAACTTACACTACTGTACCTACAGAATCCTCTTGCTTTGTCTGAAAAGAGCTCTCTACCCTTAGCAGACTTGAAGCTACTGGAGAGCAAGGACTGTGTCCAATCCTTCTGTGTATTATAAGCCCTCGTCCATGCCAAGCACACTGAAAACAACAACCACAATGTTTGGGGTATGATAGGTGGGGAGTGGAGAAGGAAAAAAATATTTTAAAAAACATAATTTTAAGGCATGGTGCGATCACGCTGTTCATAAAAACAAGATATCCCAAGTAGCTCCTACTATAGTGCTGTCCAGACTTCGTGTTCTCACTTGCTACAGTTGAGAAACCATGTGTGTCTACCAGTCAGACCATACTGGTTTTTGGAGAAATTCCAGTTATACAAAACATGATTCAATTTCCTTGCCACTTTTATTGACAATGGTTCTAAATTGTTTTGTTTTGTTTTTTCCCAAGAGGAAATGGTCCCTTAATGAGTCACCTGGACATGTCAAGATCAGAATTGATAGAAGTCCAACAATTTCCATTTGACTTTATTTATTCAACCCCAATTTATTACAAAGCACCAAGCAAAAGACATAGGTCCACTCATAAATCTGCAAGGTTGGCAATTTCAGGGATATTTGTCTATTTTATTTCATCTCATTAACTCAACGAGATTTACTGGGCACTTAATATAAAATAGGCTGCATGCCAAGCAAACATAATATGAGAATAACTGAGATACAGGCCCAGTCCCCCCAAAAGCTTAAAGTCTGACATGGGATAGATGTGGAAGCATAATTACAATGCAACAAGAAAAGAGCTAAAATAGAGGTATTTATGAAGTAGCATGAGAACTTCTGGAAAGAAGATAGACTATGTCAAGGAGGGGACGTTCAGGGTAAGCTTCACAGAGGGGAGGAGATATAAAACTGAGTTTTGTTTTAGATATAAAACAAGGAGTTTGTCATGGAGGAAAAGGAGAAAGGACATTCCAAAAGGAAAGAAAAAATACACACAAAGGTTCTGAGTTAGAAGAAGCAAAGCCAAAATAAGAAGATAAAGTTAAAACTTAGAGAGGATAACTTGCCTAAGGTCATATGGCTGGTAAGTAAAGGGGGGGAAGAGAGGGAGCTGAACCCAAGCTGAAATTATTCATGGGAGTGTGTCCTATTTCTTGAGAGGATGGAGAAGCATTGCTCTGGGCCTGGCATACAAGTTACAGGAGTACAGACTACATTCAGTAGACAATGGACAATTATGAGAGGTTTTTAAGCAGAGAAACTACATGGTTGGGGCACCTGGGTGGCTCAGGTTATAATCTCAGGGTCCTGGGATTGAGCCCTGCATCAGGCTTCCTGCTTGGTGGGGAGTCTGCTTGTCCCTCTCCCTCTGCCCTTCCACCTGCTCATGCTCTCTCTCTCAAACAAGTAAATAAATAAATAAATAAATAAAATCTTAAAAAATAAAAGGAAACAACATGGTCCCATTTGGGCTTCAAGAAGATAATTCTAGCAGTGATTATTTTTTCAAACATTAAATGTAAATTTATTCATTAATTTTTTTGAGCAGTGCTATTATGAATTTGCTTGTACATGTATATATTTGAGTAGCTGTTTAGGTACCTGTTTTCAGTTACTTTAGCTATGTATCTAGGGGTAGGATTTCTGGGTCATATGGTAATTCTATGTTTAGTGTTTAAAGGAAACAACACATTTTTTTCCACAGTGGCTGAATCATTTTTATGTTTTTATTTTTAAGATTTTATTTTTTTATTTGACAGAGAGAGAGAATAGAGATCACAAGCAGGCAGAGAGGCAGGCAAGCGGGGTGGGGGGGCGGGAAGCAGCCTCTCCACTGAGCAGAGAGCCCAATGCGGGGCTCAATCCCATTGAGATCATGACTTGAGCCGAAGGCAGAGGCTTAACCCACTGAGCCACCCAGCACCCCCATTTTTATGTTTTTAACACAAATTCCTATATTTTCAACACAGTGCATGAGAGTTCCTATTTCTCCACGTTCACTAATTTGGCAAATACATACTGATTACTTTAAATGTTCAGAATAAAGTGTGGAGCTATAAAGAGAAAAGAAGTGGAACTGGTATTTTAAGACATAATGAGACCAGATGTTATCTACTTGATTGAACTATGAATGTATAAGGTATTCGATTATATTACATATATTAATATTTCTTTAGATATTTTAATATATGTTACATATATAAATAAATATATATATTAAATTTTTCACATCTCATGATTTTAAAAAATTTCTTGAAAATAGTTGACACACAATATTATGTTAGTTTCAGGTATAAAACATAGTGATTCCACAAATTTACATGTTACCCTATGCTCACCACAAGAGTATCTGCCGTCTGTCATCATACAGCACTGTTATAGTATCATTGGCTATATTCCCTATGCTGTACATTTTATTCCCATGAATTACTCATTCCATAACTGGAAGCCTGTATCTCCCACCCACTTTCATGCCTTGTGCGCATTCCCTCCACCCCAGCAGTGAGTCTTAACCCTGACTGCAATTAGAATCACTTGAGGAGAGGGGAATCTAGGTGGCTCAGTGGGTTAAGCCTCTGCCTTTGGCTTAGGTCATGATCTCAGGGTCCTGGGATCAAGCCCCGCATCAAGCCCCGCATCAGGCTCTCTGCTCAGCAGAGAGCCTACTTGTGATCTCTCTCTCTCTCTCTGACAAAAAAAAAAAAAAAATCACTTGAGAAGCTTTCAGAGATTATAGGCCTGCTACACTAAAACAATTAAACCAGAACTTCTGGGACCTTGTTTTCTTTTGTTTTTCCTTTTCCTTCTTTTTTTTTTTTTTTTAAGTAGGCTCCCAGTGAAGCCCAGTGTGGGGCTTGAACTCATCACTCCAAGAACAAAAGTCTGACATTCAACCAACTGAGGCACCCAGACACCCCATCTTTTGTTTTGTTTTTTAAGCCCCTCAAAGGATTCTAATGTGCAGTGAGGGTCAAGAGCTACTCAACTAGGAGAAAGGGCCAAAAGATGGGAAAGAGCTAATATTTACTAAACACCTACTGTATATGAGATTTTGTTCCAAATGTTTTATTCAATGGCTATAATCTCTCTATATTAGGAAATGTATTTATATAGTATCCTGACCCACTTCTACCATGTTGAGCCCTGTGTGGTGAACAATCATATTATTCCTAGCCTTCAAGGTAGATATTATAATTGTATAATCCCTATTTTACCAATGAGGAAACTGAGGCACAGACCAGTGAAATAACTTGTCTAAGATTATCACATCAGTAACTACAACTAGACTCACTTATAAGTCTTTCTGATACTCCCAGTTCATGCTTTGCACTATACACCATTGCCTAGTAGCCTAAGTTAATTCTAGAAGAATCCTGAAATAAGTCTCATGATCCTCATTTAACAGATGAGGAAATGAGTTCTGGACAGGTTAATTTGAATAAGTCACAGCTATTAGGTGGAGAGGCTGGGAGGTCTTTAAACTCAGACTTGTTTAACACCAACTACATGCTCGTGAAAGTAAAATATATAGCATACACTCAACATTCTATACAATTCATTGCTCTGCAAGAACAGAGGTGTGAAGGATTATTAATATAATCCAGAATAATATTTTTTTAAAAGATTTATTTGTTTGTTTGTTTATTTATTTGATAGAGAGAGAGAGACAAAGAGAATGGGGGAGGAGCAGAGGGAGAGAGAGTCTTAAGCAGACTCTGGTTGTGGACCCTGACACTGGGTGTGATCTTACCACCCTAGATCATGACCTGAGCAGAAACTGAGAGCTGGAGGCTTAATGATTGAGCCACCCAGGTGCCCTCAGCTAAACCTTTGTAAAGCGTTGGCTTCATCACAGTTTCCCCCCACCACCATTATCAATTCAATCATCTCCATCCACCATGCCATTAAAACTGATATTATCAGGGTCACAAGTAACCTTCTCAGCCTCTCAACAGCCTTTGAAACAGCTTATCACTACCTTCTTCCTGAAAGTTTCTTCTGGCTTTGGTAATACAATGTTCCTTGTCTTCTGTCACTGATTGCTTCTTCTCAGACTTTTTTTTTTTTTTATAGGTTTATCCTCCTCTACCTGATCTCTAAATATTGGAGTATTCTTAAGGGTCAGTCCTGAGTCCCCTCCTCTTCTCTATTCACACAATATCTCTAAGTGATTGCCTTTTCATGATTATGCTTTTTTATGGTTTATTTTATTTTTTCATCATAACAAGTTTACTCTTTAATCCCCATCCCCTATTTGTGCCATTCCCCTTCCCTACCAACTCCCCTGTGTTAACATCAGTTTGTTCTCTATAGTTGAGAGGCTGTTGGGGTGCCTGGCTGGCTCAGTTGGTAGAGCATGCAACTCTTTTTAACTAAAAAAATATACCCCCAAATTTAAAATATATATTTAAAAAATAGAGTCTGGGGCGCCTGGGTGGCTCAGTGGGTTAAGCCGCTGCCTTCGGCTCAGGTCATGATCTCAGGGTCCTGGGATCGAGTCCCGCATCTGGTTCTCTGCTCCGCGGGGAACCTGCTTCCTCCTCTCTCTCTCTCTGCCTGCCTCTCTGCCTACTTGTGATCTCTCTGTGTCAAATGAATAAATAAAATCTTTAAAAAAATAAAATAAAAAATAAAAAATAAATAAAAAATAGAGTCTGTTTCCTGCCTTATCTCTCTGATTTTTTTCCCTTTGCTCATTTGCTTTTTAAAATCTAGCATATAAGTGAGATCATATAGTATTTGTCTTTCTCTGACTGACTTATTTTGCTCAGCATTATACTTCCTAGCTCCATCCAATGCTGCTATAAACAGGTGCATGTATCCCTTTGAGTTAGTGTTTTTGTATTTTGGGGGTCAATACCCAGTAGTGAATTCCTGGATCATTGGGTAGTTCTATTTTTAATTTTTTGAGGAACCTCCATACAGTTTTCCACAAGGACTGCACCAATTTGCATTTCTACCAAAAGTGCAAGAGGGTTCCTTTTTCTGCACATCCTCACCAACACTTCATTTCTTGTGTTTTCTATTTTAGGAATTCTGACAGGTATAAGGTAGGATCTCACTGCAGTTTTGATTTGCATTTCCTTGATGATGAGTGATGTTGAGCATCTTTTCATGTGTCTGTTGGCCACATGATCATGCTTTTAGATATGTCACCACTGACATAGGGATTGGGTTCTGAAGTCAGCGCATAAAGAGAAGAAAACTCATGAAGTAGAATTATTCTTGGAAATTCCTTAAATCACTTACAAAGTCTGGTAGTTGTGGTTTCAAACATGTTGATTTTATACATGATTGTGGCCATATTTATGTGCTGAACTGCCAACACTTCATTTCCTAATAAGCTTTAAGTCAATTCTTTTCCTCCCATGTTGAGATAAGCTGTTTTTATGAAGCAACGGGTGAAGTACTTGGGGCTTTCACTTAGGGACTGTGTTTCATGAAAAATACTTATTCTTCAGAGTAGACACAAATGGAACAGCAAGATTCTCCCACTAGGAGAGGAAATCAGGAGTTGAATCCACCTGAGAATACAAGAGATTTACATTTCCCATCCTGCACTTACTCCACACTTTTCTTGAATGTAAAGGAATTACGCACACTATTTAAAGTATTTCTAAATTAAATGCTTTTTAGATCGTATTCCATTGTACCATTTATATTTTGACAGCTCCTAAATTTATTTCTCCAGACTTGACGTTTTCCCTTGGGATTCAGACTTATAGAGCCAACTGCCTGCTTGGACTTCTCCATATAACATCAGCTAGGCATCTTCCCATGTCCAAAACATAGCAGTTGATTCCTCACCACCACCACCACCACTCCCGTGCCTCATCCTCACCAAAAAGCTGTTCTTCCATGATGGTTCCTAGCTCAGTAAATGGCATACCATCTACCCGGAGTTTTAAGCAAAACACCTAGGAGTGGTCTGTGTGATTCCTGCCTTTCCCTCACCTCCACTTAAAATCGATCTGGTGCATTTAGCTCCACCTCCAAATATTATCCCAAATCTATCCATTCATTTCCATCAGCACAGAGACCCACCCTAAACCAAGCCAACATCATAATTTTCTACTTTGACTAGCTTCCCTTTCCACTCTTAGCCTTTCTACAATTAATTCCCCAAATAGCCAGAGTAAACTTTTATAAAACATTCACTCATTCAGTCACCAAATACTTATGGAAGAGTGTGCAGAAACTGGGAATACAGCAGTGAAGAAAATTAGATCCCTGTGCTCATAAACTTTCATTCTAGAATGGGGAGAGGCAATGCCTAAGTGAATAATTTTTTACAGTACAAATACAGTGAAGAAAATAAATATTTAGTGATATGCTAAATTATGTTGTTCTCTCAGTACAAAAATAAATTAATACCTTCATAGTGAGCTTAGATTAAAATCCAAATTCCTTACCACGACCTTGTTATTAGATTCTATGGGATCTGATTTCTATTTGCCCCTTCAACCTTATCTGTACCACACTTCCTCATTAGAACTTGGCTCTGGTCACCTTGGCCTTCTTTCTACTTCCTCACTGTTCCAAACTTTTCCCCCTCTTATGTGTTTCCTCTTTGTGGAATGCCATTTCCCAGATGTGGGAAAGGCTGCCTTCTCTTAGCTCAAATATCACTTCTCCAGAATGGACCTGACTAATCAACCTCAAAGTGGATGCCCATCCTTTCTCTATCAATAACACCGTTATTTGTTTCAAAGCACTTTCCTCTTTCAGAAATGATCTTGCTTAACAGTATCTTTGTCTCCACTAAAATGTTAAGTTTCCTCAGGCGAGGAATCTTAAGGTGTTGTTCACCGCAGTACAGAATAGTGCCGAGCATAAGAGGA
Organism: Mustela erminea; assembly: GCF_009829155.1. NCBI lineage: Eukaryota > Metazoa > Chordata > Mammalia > Carnivora > Mustelidae > Mustela > Mustela erminea. The sequence goes on from NC_045631.1 coordinate 25,018,522, forward strand.
TCTTCATAAATATTTCGTGAAAGAACAAATGACAACAGGGTAAAACCATCCGGTTTCTCACAGCCGCCAGACTCCGCCCCCCAGAACCACTTCCGCCCACGGTCCGGGCCCAGACCTTCTGGGGGAGGAAGTCCTCTGCGCAGGCGCCGTGGGACCGCGGTGCTTTCTGGGTAAAAATGGATGCTCACGATCTCTTCCGCCGGCTCGGCGTGGGGGCCAAGTTCGACGTGAAACGTTTCTCTGCGGACGCCGCGCGATTCCAGGTACTGTACGTAGAAGTCAGAAGCCCGAGTAACTGCGAGGCGCAGGAGCCAGAGAATGACCTGGCTGCTGGGAGAGCCGGCACTAGGAGACCGTGGCCTAGTCGTGGGACATGTTCCTCTGCGGTTGGGCTCGTGCGCAGACCTACCTGGTCCTGTCCTGCCTTTGGAGTGAACTCTTACCCTTGTTTTGTAGACTTTGGTGGGCCTAGCACAGAAATTCTTCTCCCTGCCCGCTTTTTAGTTTATTCAAAGCACAGTTAGAATCCTTTCGAAAAGGACCTTTTTCTCTGAAACAGGTAGGAAGGAGTCTCGAAAACAGAATGAACCCAAAATGAAGAGAACAGATTCTTTCACTGTAGTGTACCCAGGTTGGCTTGGCATATACATATACCTTTAGTGGGCATGGGTCTTTTTATTCCTGTAACCTCATGACATGTTAAGTAACCAGTGAGAAGAGTGACTTAGAAATGGAGACTCTTATATAGGAAAATAGTGGGTGAATGATAAACCGGGAGAAGTTAGTTGGGGCCCAGTTATGGAAAAATCTTCAATATCAACCCTGATACTGAGCAACACGTCTGTTTCTCCTTTCTCTGGCGGTAGGTGTAGTTGTTAAGAGTCTGAACTCTGGAGCCGGATTATTTGGGTCCAAGTACTGGGTCTGTCAGTTACAACTTTGGAGACCTTAAATAAGTTATTTGACCTTCTAATGCCTTGATTTTTTTCATCTGTAATATCCCTATTTTTTTTTTACTTTTTTTTTTTTGTAATTTTTTTTCAGTGTTCCAAGTTTCATTGTTTATGCACCACACCCAGTGCCCCATGCAATGCTAACCCACCACCAGGCTCACCCAACCCCCCCGCCACTGCTGCCCCAAATCCTCAGTTTGTTTCTCAGAGTACACCTTCTCTCATGGTTCCTCTCCCCCTCTGATTTCCCCCAACTCACTTCTCTCCTTCTCCCAATGTCCTCCGTGTAATATCGCTATTTACCCCCTAGCACTGTTGGAGGACGAAGTAATTTAATATATATAAGCAAGCTTAGAAGTCTGCCTGACAGCATGTAGGTGTTAACGCTAATAAGCATATAGATGGTAATTGCTTTCATGATTATTACTGCTTTGAAAAGGTCAGAAAAGTTGTCGTCTTATATTTCATTTACTCAGACACACTTGGCAGCTCAACAAATACTTGGTGAAAGGGTTAAAAAAAAAAGGTGGGGAGTTATTAGATCCATGCCCCTACTGCCAGTACTGCTTGGGTGAAAGCAATGTCAGTCTGTCAGTAGATTGCATTTTAAATTTTTTGGGTTTTAGGTAGGAAAAAGGAAACATGATTTTGATTCTTCAGAGATTCTGCAGGGACTGGACTTCTTTGGAAACAAGAAGTCTGTCCCAGGTGAGTGTGGATTATCAAGAACTCATCAGGAGCTTCAAGATGAAGAGAAAAAAGAAGAGAGTCTAACTGAAAAGAAGAGGGAACAGAACAAGAAAAAGAGGAAAATGATGTTATCAGGTTTGTTCTTGGGGTTTATTTTCCTTTTTATTTCCTTTTTAATTACAAAAATAATACAGGCTTAAGGTTACAAATCAGACAGTATTCTGTCATTCATTAGTTAATGGCATTCAGATTGTTTCTAGATATTTGCCATTACAAATATAGCTACAATACAGATATTTGTGTATATATCCTTTTGTACAGGTCCTCTTATTTCTGTAATTAGCATCCCCAAAGTGGAATTACTGGCCAAAAGGGTATGCACGCTTCTGTCTTTGAACAGATAATGAAAAATGACATCCCACGCCTGTCAATGCTGGATAGTACTGGTCTTAAATTCTTTGTCAACCTAATGAATGAAACTAATTTTTGTTTATATTTTCTTGATAACTAGTGAGGTTGAGCATGTTTTCATATGCTTTAGTCGATATTTACATCTCGGCATTTGTGAATTGTCTATTCTTACTCTTTACCTATTTTTCACAGGGTTTTTTTCTGTACTTTAGGGATATTGATCTTTTACTTTGTTTTATCTATTAAGTTTCCATTTGCCATTTTCAGTAAAGTAAATACTTACACCCTGTTTTTAAATTATAAAGTGGTGAAAAGCAAGTTTTCTTCCTACTACTTCTAGTCCCTTTTTTCTCCAGAGGCTAGTGCTGTTAATCATTTTCTTAAATATTTTTATTAGCACCACACTCTAACCAACTGAGCTAACCAGCCAGCTTTCTTAAATATTTTTAGAAAGATACCTATTCACTGTATTTATACCTCCCTTAAAAAACCTGAACCATAGCATACAAATATGTGTTGTTCTATTCTGAACCTTCCCTCCTCCTCCACTACACACACACACACACACGTATCTTGGAGATTGTTTGGAATCAGTAGGCAGTGCCCTGCCTTTTTCATCTTAACACTAAATATATCCTATTATACATTCCATAATGGATTTAACAAGTTCTACAAATGGAATTTCAGAGTTAACCAATAAGTTTATTTTAGGTTTAGGTATTTTAGAACTGTCCATCAGGAACATTGTATCAGTAGGAAGTCCAGTGCTTTTTTCATTGAATCATAGTGTAGCATACCATTATACATTATAAGAATGTTCTGTAATTGACTTGACAAGTCCATGTGTTATGGACATTGACTTCAGTTCCACACTTTTGCTGTTACAGTGTTTCACATTTTACTTCCCTGACTTTAATAAAGCCTTCCGCCAAGATTAGGAAAAAAACAAAACAAAACAAAAACCTGCCACAAACTCTGGAAAAGGATTCAACTGTTGGGCAACCAGAAACACACAGATATGTACTATAATGTAGCACATACGTGGCATAGAACAGTAATGTGGCATACCATGTTTTGATTGGTCAACTTTTCTCCCTTACGTGATCTATAGAATCAATGCATATCAAACTCAATTAAAATTCCAAAGGCTTTCAGAGTAGAAATTGACAGAGGATTTTTTTTAAAGTTAAGACATACACCTACCATATAACCCACGTATTCCGTAAGAATGTACCTAAGAGAAAGGAAAACCTGTGTCCTCACAAAGACTTCTACACAGATGTTGATAGCAGCTTTATTCTCAGTAGCAAAAACTGGAAATGACCCAAATGTCCTTCAGTAGGTGAAGGGTAAACAATGTATATAGCCATACAGTAGAATACTACCTTTAAATTAAAAGCTAACTATTGATACATGGTCCAACATGGATGAATCTCAAAATAGTTATTCTGAGTGAAAGAAGCCAAACTTAATTTAGTATATACTACATGATTCCATTTATATAAAATTCCAGAAAAAGCAAATTGATCTACAGTGACAAAAAGCAGATAGGTGGTTGCTTAGGGACGAAGAAGTGCATTACAAGGGGCCACAAGGAGATTTTGGGTGGTGATGAAAATAAACTTGAATGTAGTGATGATATAATAGATGTATACATATGTCAAAATTCCTCAAGTTGTATATTTTAAATAAATGCAATATATTGTATATCAGGGGTACCTCAGTGAAGTGAAAGAAAATTTAAAGAAATACCAGAAGTGGTCTTGCTTATTGTTCTTAGAATTTTTAAGGTTATTCTTACATATTTACTTTGCTGCTTGAACTTTATTATTTTTTTTTAAGATTTTATTTTACCCATTTTAGAGAGAGAGGAAAAAAGAAAAGTGTGAGTGGGGAGGGGCAAAGGGAGAGGGAGAAAGAACCTGAAGCAGACTCCATACTGAGTGCAGAGCCTAACTTGAGTTTCAGTCCCACAACCGTGATACCATGATCTGAGCTAAGACCAAGAGTTGGATGCTAAACCGACTGAGCCACCCAGGCGCCCCCTAAACGTGTACTTTTCAGGTCAGCTAGTCTGGTTTCCAAAACAGTCCTGCCATGACTTTTCATTGAACTAATTTTATAGCTTAGTGAGAATTGCTATCTTTATATTAGTGACTAGTCCTGAAGTACTGTGCTATGTTTATCACTATTATAAGTGAAATCTATTCTTTCATCATACTTATTTTATAACTGGTTGAGTATGGAAAAGCCAACTGCCTTATTGAAATCTATTAAGTATTTTCAGTTTAATCTGTTACTGTTTTCAAGTACACAGTCCTCTACATATCACACAGCTGAAATAATGGACAAAAAGAAGAGAATGAGCTTCAGAGCTTTGATTTTACCAACAGGGAACTTGCCTCTCCTTTTCCAATTGTTATTCCTCCTATTATTTTCTTTTCTGTGTTGTATTAGTTAGTACTTTACTTTTGTTTAGTGTGATGCTATGGCCTGTTTGCTACTCTCAAGAATGTTGCACTTAAAAATCTTTTAATTTTTTAACATATATTTTAGAAACTACTTCTCAAGAAGAAGGTTCTACTATACAGTGGATATCATCTGTGGAAGCAAAGATTGAAGATAAAAAAATTAAAAGAGAAAAGAAGCTAACTTCAGGAAAGTTGGAGAATCTTAGAAAAGAAAAGGTTAGAAAAATGTCTTAGCCCCAGTTGCTTTTCTGACCTACTGAATTTTTCCTTGTCCTTGGGTTATTCTCTTGGTAAAAGTGAATATAGTTTTGTGAAGATAGAAGGTTAATTATATTCATTTAGATATCACTTTAATGAAAAATCAGGTATTTGCGCTGTGGCTAAAAATTTTAAAGTTTAAAAATTTTTTTCTTAAAGATTATTTATTTATTTATTTGAGAGAGTGAGTGAGAGAGAGAGCACAGAAGTAGGGGCAGAGAGAGAGGGAGAAGCAGACTCCCCTGCTTAGCAGGGAGCCCAATGTGGGGCTCGATCCTAGGACCAGGATCATGACCTGAGCCCAAGGCAGATGCTTAAGCAACTGAGGCACCCCTTAAGTTTAAAGTTCTTGAAAGTATCTTAAAACTTGAACAGGTCAAAAGAGGGGTGTGTGTGTGTGTGTGTGTGTGTGTGTGTGTGTGTGTGTATACACACAATTCTCATATATTATATAGTGTGAATTTTTGACCTGTCCAAATTCCAAGATTGATGATTTACTTGGAATGAAATTTTTTAAATAATCCTATCCCCCTTGATAAACATAAAATTTGCCCCTTTTCTCCTCTTTGTTAAGCTCACTGGTTCATTTATTCATTTTTTTAAACAATTTTATTTATTTGACAGAGAGAGAGCACAGACAGCGGGAGCAGCAGCACAGAGAGAGGGAGAAGCAGGCTCCCTGCTGAGCAGGTTGCTTATTGGTTTAGAAAGATTTCTTCTGACAGGGATTTGAGAGTTAGAATTCTTTTTTTTTTTTTTCCTTTTAAGATTTTATTTATTTATTTGAGAGATCGAGAGCAGAAGCCAGGTGGAGAGGGAAAGGGAGAAACAGACTCCCTATTGATCAAGGAGCCTAACTCTGGGCTCCATCCCAGGACCCGGAGATCATGACCTAAGCCAAAGGCAGATGCTTAACAGACTGAGCCACCCAGGTGCCCCAAGACTTAAAATTCTTAAGAAATCTATGTTATACCTTGGGGGAGTAGAATACAGAAGAAATAACAAACACATCATTGTCATGTCTGCTGCACACCTGCTGTGTTGCATTTGGAAAGTATTGTTCAGCTCCCTTCAATAACCCTCTATCCAGAATTTGGCTGTCACTCACACAGAATAGGAAAATAAACCAAATCAGCCCTGGACTCTGCTTTTGGCCCTCAATTTTAATAAACAGAGTGTAGAGTAAATCATCAAAAAGTTTTGACACTTGTGTGCTAAGTGTCATATAAAGAAAAAAACCAGATGGATTCAATGTCTGCCTTGTAGAAACTTATATAAAATTCTAAGTTATGATTATCATCGTGGCACATTAATATAAATAACCATTACTCGTGTCATTGACAACATTAATGCAAGGAAGTGCATAGATAGGTTTTATTGTTATGAAGGTCTTCTGTCTATGAAAGGGCATGAAGTAATATCTGTACCTTTTAGGGCCTGGGATTTAACCAGAAAGTTTCATGTTATTAAAGCTTATCCTAGAAACTGTTACTTTTACCTTATAACATCTGACAATGTATGTGACCATATCTGTGGGGTCCTCTTTATCTCACTTTTCAGATAAACTTCTTCCGGAATAAACATAAAATTCACGTCCAGGGAACTGATCTTCCTGACCCAATTGCTACCTTTCAGCAACTTGACCAAGAATATAAAATTAGTTCTCGACTGCTTCAGAACATTCTGGATGCAGGCTTCCAGATGCCTACACCAATCCAAATGCAAGCCATTCCAGTTATGTTGCATGTGAGTATGAAGGTCTAGAATGCCTCTAACGTTCCTTCCTCTATGTGTTAGCTCATTCTCTTCCCTGTGTATGAAGTCTTCTTTTTTACCTTATCTCTCCCTATTGAAACCTACCTTTGCTTTTAAGGTCCATCTCACATGCCTAGGGCCTCATATCACTACAGTTAGATGTGATCTTTTTCTTTTACTAACACTCTTTTCTCTATTACCAGTTCTCCAAGGTATTTAGTGTGTTCTTTTTTTTGTTTGCAACATTTATCTTGCCCTTTATACTACTGTGTAGTTAGACTAGTTGTGTTTACCTTTTACATTATACTAGCGTGTAAACCCTCTGAGGATAGGGACTATGTTCTGTTTATTCATCTGTGATTTAGCTTATTATTCCTAGGAACTATTTCAGAAATACAGAATTTTTGCACGTAGCCTGACTTCCCCCTCCCAGTACTGTTTGTAATTGATGTATGTATACAGTGAAATGCATAGATTGTAAGTTCACAGTTCAGTGAATTTCAGCAGTGCAAACCCTATATAACCATACCCCCAAAGGAGACGTGTTACATTTCTATCACCCCAGAAAATTCTGTTGTACCTTTTCCATTCAGTCCTCACCTCACCCCTGTCCAGAGGGAACTGCTGGTCTGAATTCTATTGTCATGCATTAGTTTTACCTTTTCTATAGAATGTCATGTAAGTGGTATCATCCATTATTTATTTTTTAATTTGTGGTTTCTCTCACACTGTGTATTGTTTTTGAGATTCACACATTTATAGTAGTTTGTCAGTGAGTAATATTCTCTTGTTTGAAAATACCAGAGTTTATCTACTGTTGGTAGAGGCATGGGTTAACTTAGAGTTTTGAAAATTAAATTTTTCTGAGGTTTTTCTTGGTCCTAATGAGAGCTGAGTTTTTGTCCCATGTAGCCAAAGGATAGGAGTTACATCTTCATCCATACTAGTTCTTTTTGTTTTCTTTGGGAACTGAAGTAAGAATATCTTTTTTTTTTTTTTAAGATTTTATTTATTTATTTGACAGAGAGAGAGATCACATAAGCAGAGAGGTACGCAGGGATGGCGGGGAGCAGGTTCCCCAGTGGGCAGAGAGCCCAGTGCGGGGCTTGATCCCAGGACCCTAAGATCACGACCTGAGCTGAAGGCAGAAGCTTAAGCCACACAGGTGTCCTATAAGAATACCTTTGAATGATATTGTTGCCTCACGTAATAGTAAATTTGCTTTTAATTTCCATCTAAGATTGTTTCTGTTACAACTTCAGCTTAAAACTCTCAAAATCATAGTGATGTTTTAAAAGACTGTCACCTGTAAATTATTGTCACTCAAGTTATTGCCACTTTTTATTATCTGTAGCCATTCTGTTACTTATTAAAACCATCCCTAGGGATTGAGCAGTACAGATATCAGGAGGAAAAGTTGGCTTAATTTTGCTTTGATAAGGGAGTTTGGTGGGAGACAATAATGGAAATAGTTGAGGTTTTGAATTATCTTTGCATTTTAGTTACCCATATTCTTTACCCAGGTCAAGTGATGTTTGGTGGCAGCAGTCAGAAACTCCTTTGAGGGGTGCCTGGGTGGCTCAGTGGGTCGGGCCTCTGCTTTCGTCTCAGGTCATGATCTCAGGGTCTTGGGATCGAGCCCGGCATCAGGCTGTCTGCTCAGCAGGGAGCCTACTTCCCCCTCTCTCTCTGCCTGCCTCTCTGCCTACTTGTGATCTCTATCAAATAAAATCTTTAAGAAAAGAAAAAGAAAAGAAACTCCTTTGAGGCACTGGTGGCAGGGGTAGATGATATTAGAAAAGCAAATTTGGGAAAAGTTAGACAAGCAATGAGAATATGAAAGATTATATTCATTATGTTATTTCTGTGGCTGGTTGCATTACTTGACCAGGCTCTGAAAAGTTTATGTACTTACCTTATACTTAACATACCTTGTTTTTAGGGTCGAGAACTTCTGGCTTCTGCTCCTACCGGATCTGGAAAGACTTTGGCTTTTAGCATTCCCATTTTGATGCAACTAAAACAACCCACAAATAAAGGCTTTAGAGCTCTGATTATATCACCAACACGAGAACTTGCCAACCAGGTATGACATGTAGCTTTGAAAGAGGATGTATTTGATGTTTCCTTTAGTCATTTCTTATTTGAGGGTAGCAAAAGGGTCTCAAAAAGAGTAAGGCCCATGTATTTTGGCCTAGGCAAATATTCTGTACTATATCTTACTCTATTCTGTAACTTACTGCACGTGGGCAAGTTTTTTGAATCATTTTATAGTTTTCTAAAACAATGATTTAAACATTAACAATGTGTCTTTGGCAAATGCTCTAAGATCTTTTAAGTTGAGGCTAACTGAGGCTCCCGGAATATATAGTCCGTCTTTAAAACATAACCTTATCTCAGTTTTTGAGAAAGAAGAACTAACACAGTGACCTGCTTCACACTTCCAACGTGCTTAATAAGAATACGTGCCAAGCCTGAGACAGTTTGCTAATAGCACTGTATTCCAAAAACAGTATGTAACAGATTGCAAAATGCTGAGATTCCAGGTTAGTGCACATGGTATTATAGGTTTAATTTCAGTTCTTTATGGGTTGTTAATAGGTTTATTTTAATAATGTAAACAAGATTATATATCTTTTCTAAGTATCTTAGCAGCTAATATTTTTGTCATTTGCCATTTTAGATTCACAGAGAGTTAGTAAAAATCTCAGAGGGAACAGGATTCAGGATACACATGATCCACAAAGCAGCAGTGGCAGCCAAGAAATTTGGACCTAAATCATCTAAGAAGTTTGGTAAGGGATTCATGTTTGACATACAGAGCATGTAAGGGATTTGCAAATTACAGATATCCTTAACTGCCACCTAGGAGTTGTTAAAAGTGTAGTCATACATACAACTAATTTGGTTTTTAGAGAAACTGAAAGAGATCTCTTCACTCCCACTTGGTACTTATTTAAATATATACCAGTGATTCTCATCCAGAAGCAGTTTTGCCCCCACCTCACCTACCACCCCAGGGACATTTAGCAGGATCTGGAGATACTTGAAGTTAGCAAAACTGGGGTGCTACTAGCCTGTGGTAGGAAGAGGTAACAGCATCCCACAATGCGCAAGACAGTTGCCTACAGCAAAATGTTATCTAGACCAAAATGGCGGTACTGCTAAGGCTGAGAAACCCTACTTTATACTGTTGATTTTTAATCTGCCATGGAAATACTCTGCAGATAAGAATGGCTTACATCCCTACCCTTGTATCAGATAGGAAATCAGCTTTTACCTGTCTTTCATTTTGAGTTTCTGAGTAAAATTTCATTTAAAGAAAGGATTTCCCCCTCCCCCAAAAAAACTAAACACTGTTGTATTATAGTCTTCTTGCCTCTTAGAAGTTGAGAAGGCAGATCAAACATAATAAAAAGAAGAGTAAGCATATAGTAGTTTGTGCTATGATGGATTAAAAAATATGTACATATATTAGCTTACAAATAAGAAAGAACTTTTGTGGGGTTGGTCTAGTAAAATAGCAAGTATATGACCTGCCCCTCCTCTCCCCTCTTCAGGTTCTTCACTGACATTCAGGAACCTTAATTCCCTTGTTTAAGAGAGATGAACCTTGCTTTTGCAACGTGTACCATTTGTTTTTCCTATAGATATTCTTGTGACTACTCCAAATCGACTAATCTATTTATTAAAGCAAGATCCTCCAGGAATAGATTTAACAAGGTACAGATAATATTTTAATCTCTTGTGTATTTTCATTTAGTTGATTCTGTTTTGTCCTTGACTGCTTATATTATGGCCCATTGGAGCTTGCTATCTGCCAGCTTTCGGTCAGTGTTGGTGCTAAGAATAATGGTTTTCATCAAATTCATAGGAATGTTACCATCTGGTCTGGAAGAAAGTTACACATTCTGATAAGCAGTTAGTACAGAATTCCCCTAGATGTTTTCACTTCTTTCAACAATGGTGATGGAGTTTATAAGGTTTATGTGAAGCTCTGTTGTTGCTAATGGAACCTCATCTCTTTGAGGCTAAAGGAATAGAACATTGCTTTATGTTTATCTTATTTTTACCTTTTCCTGCTGATTTTTCTTTTACCTTTTTCTGGTATAATGTGTAGATCTCAGAAGTAGCATAATGGCTTGACCACTACTTCATGTGTCCCTACAGTTCAGTGAAGTGTCTTGGGTCTTCCAGTTCAGTACCCACAAGTTGTTATGTTATTTCTCAGTGTAGAGTGGCTGGTAGTAGATGAATCAGACAAACTGTTTGAAGATGGCAAAACTGGGTTCAGAGACCAGCTGGCTTCCATTTTCCTGGCCTGCACATCCCATAAGGTCAGAAGAGCTATGTTCAGTGCAACTTTCGCATATGATGTTGAGCAGTGGTGCAAACTCAACCTGGACAATGTCATTACGGTATCCATTGGAGCAAGGTAATAATAATTGTTCTTCTCTGTTATCCCCGATTTTTTTTAATACAAGTCTTTTTTTTTTTTTTTTTAAACACTCAAGGAGATAGGTTGTTTTGGCCTTAGATTAATAACAGGGAAAGTTTTACTGAAAGACATGTATTCTTTAAAGTCAAGATTGAGTAAGGATTTTCCATTTTAATTTATTTTTTTTAGAGAGGGAGAGAGAGAGAAAGATGAGGGGGAAGGACAGAGGCAGAGGGTGAATCTTAAGTAGGCTCCATGCCCACAGCAGAGCCTGACCTGGGGCTCGATCTTAAAACCTTGAGATCATGACTTGAGTTGAAATTAAGCGTTGGACACTTAACTGAGCCACCCAGGCACCCTAAGGATTTTCTATTTTAGAATAATCCAAATTGAGATTTTTCAAATTGTCATGTTAATATTTCTGTGATTGTTTTCACCTGATTTTTCCCATCTATCTACAAAGTGACGTGAACTGTAGAGCCACCCAGAAGATTTAGTTTCTTTGATGGCTTAATTAAGTAGGACCATAGTGGAAAAAGCTTATGTTACTGAGCCGGTTGATTTATAATCCTTTTTAAAAATTTTGGGGGGGAGGATTTTATACTAAATGAGTGTGCACTAGTAGAATAGTGTGTTAGGAAAGTATAATATAGCCGCATGATAGAATAGTATGAGACCCATGAAATGATAAGTATGAAGACTATAGCTACATGAAAAAGTGCTTGTGGGCACCTTAGTGGCTCAGTTAGTTACGTGTCTTCCTTTGTCTCAGGTCATGATCCCAGGGTCCTGGAATTGAGGCCTGCATCGAGTTCCCTACTTAGCAGGGAGCCTGCTTCTCCCTCTCCTTCTGTGCTCCCTCTCTCTCTTTTCCTGTCTCTCTCAAATAAATAATTTCTTTTTAAAAAGTGCTAGAAATACCATATTAAATAAAAAAAGAAGCCAAATGGAACAATAAAAAATACTTTAAACTCTTTAAACTTAAAACTTCTGTTTATAAAAGGAAAGAACAAATACACCGTAAATATGAAGACAGAAGGGAAAAAAATATTTATGGTGCAGTGTAATGTACTATAACAACTTTTTTTTTTTTTTAAGGATTTTGTTTATTTGAGACAGCACAAACAGGGTTTGTTTATTTGAGACAGAAAGCACAAACGGGGAGGAGGATCAAGGGAGAGGGAGAAGCAGACGCCCTGCTGAGCAGGGAGCCTGACATGGGGCTCATGCTCAGGACCCTGATATCGTGACCTGAGCTGAAGACAGATGCTTAACCGACTGAGCCACCCAGGCACCCCTGTACTACAGCATCTTATTAGTGTTTATAAAATGTCTTAAGGCTCACCCCCAACTGTCTATTAAAAAAAACTCTTATTAATCATTAAGAAAAACTCAGACCTGTAATATCCTTAAAAATATTCTCATTATTTTATCCAGTAATTTTATATTTAGAAACTTCTTTTAAGTAAATAATTAGATACAGGAAAATGTATGACTTAGACTACAACAAAACATCACAATTTATTCTAAAATGGTAGAATTATGGACAACTTGTTTTACTATTTACATTTTTCCATATTTTTCAAATTTTATTTAGATAGCATTTTTATAATTAGAATAAAACATTTTAAAATAACTTTGGGGGGCACTTGGGTGGCTTAGTCAGTTGGGCATCTGATTCTTGGTTTCAGGTTGGGTCTCAGGGTTGTGGGGTAAAGCCCTGAGTCAGGCTCCACGCGGAGTCTGCTTGTCCCTTTCCCTTTGTTCCTCCCCTTGCGCATGCATGCACGTTCTCTCTCAAATCTTTTTAAAAACAAAAAATAAAAATAACTTTGGGGTGTCTGCCTGTCTCAGCCAGAATACGCGACTCTTGATCTCAGGATGATGTGTTCAAGCCCCATGTTGGGTGTAGAAATTATTTAAATAAATACAGGTTTAAAATAAATAAGTAACTTTGTCTTCATATTGAAGTATAAATGATTAAATGCTTATAATGACAATGGAAAACTTGATTCTTTTTTTTTTTTTTTAAGATTTTATTTATTTGTCAGAGAGAGAGAGGGAGCGAGAGCGAGCACAGGCAGACAGAGTGGCAGGCAGAGTCAGAGGGAGAAGCAGGCTCCCCGCGGAGCAAGGAGCCCGATGTGGGACTCGATCCCAGGACGCTGGGATCATGACCTGAGCCGAAGGCAGCCGCTCAGCCAACTGAGCCACCCAGGTGTCCCGGAAAACTTGATTCTGTTGGGGTTATGTGTAAATTTTTTCATTTATTTAGAATTTGGGAGGAAAAGCAAAAATTGGCCCTTGCAATGTGCAAAGTATGTTTTCTTTTCAGGAATTCTGCAGTAGAAACTGTAGAACAAGAGCTTCTCTTTGTTGGGTCTGAGACTGGGAAACTTCTGGCCATGAGAGAACTTGTTAAAAAGGTATATTTGGGCTATCTTCTTGAATTTTGATGAAGTTCATTAAATCTTATGTGACTATTCCTATAGCATATGTAGTAATCTAGAGGTAAATTCTTGAAAACATTGAGTCATCTTTTGTTCCAAGTGGAGAGACTCACCACTTAGATTATGGTAAGTTTTCTGTTCTAGCTCAGGGTAGGCTAGGAAAAAACCTCCTTTTTCCACATCTCCATTTGTATTGGTTCCCTTAATCTCCCCCAGTCCCTCTGCTGGTTTCTTCTGGAACTCTAGGAGCATTGTAGAATAATTAGGACACCGAGTGTGGTTTTCTGTTTTTTATACCTTAAGTAAATATTGAGTAGAAGCCATAATCAAAAGTTAACTGTGAGGGGTTAGGGCAGGGGAAAATAAAACAAATAGAAATCTTGAGCCCTGCCCCTAGAATTTAGTCTTTTTTAGGGGATAAAAGAAATAGACTTGTGTTAACATAGTTTGCAGTAAAGTGTCATAAGAGGCTATAGAGTATTTCTCTTAAGCACCCTCGCAGCATAAGTTAATCAGTTGGGGAAAGCCTTCCAGAGGAGATGCTGCTAATCTGGGCCTTGGAAGGATCTGTGGAAAGTTGATGGTTGGAGGAGCAGCTGGAATATTCCAAGCAGTAGAGGGAAACACAGTGGGTGTAGAGACTCATGAAGAGGTTACCTATTTAAGGCAAAGAGTTTATGGTGAGAATTAAAGAAGATCAGGTTGGACAGGAAAGTTGGGGGTCACGTTAAGAGAAACCACTGGACATTCGAAGAATTTTAAGGAAAATTACTTAAATAGTGATACATAAAATGTAATGGCAAGAGACTGAAAGTAAAGAAACCAGTCAGTAGGTTGTTAAATTAGGCTGGTTAGAGGTGAAGAGGAAATAAATGAGAGAAATGAGGGTGACAACCTCAGTGGTGGAATGTTAAGAATAGTTGGGAGGATGAAAGGAAAAGGTGTTTGCAAGTACCTGGTGACTACAGAAGTGGTTAAGAGCTTGAACTTTGGAGCCAGACAACCTGTGTTGGAATTCTAGCTTCAGGAAAATTAACCCCACAGCTTCCTCATCTGTAAAATGGAAATAATATCTCTCTCATAGAATTATTTTAGTATTAATGATTAATACAGACATAGTACTTAGAATAGTGCTTGGCACACAATGTCATATACATTTGTTTCATTAATATTCTTTTTTTTAAGATTTTATTTATTTGACAGAGATCACAAGTAGGCAGAGAAGCAGGTAGAGAGAGAGAGGAGGAAGCAGGCTCCCTGCTGAGCAGAGAGCCCGATGCAGGGCTCGATCCCAGGACCCTGGGATCATAACCTGAGCCGAGGGCAGAGGCTTTAACCCACTGAGCCACCCAGGCGCCCCTGTTTCATTAATATTCTTAAAGGTGTCATTTGGCACTAGGAAATTTTAAGGCTTTTCACATGGATACTCACATGGAGATTATACATCAGGGATTTCTGTCTAGCCTTAGGAGGTCTGTGAACCCTCTGAAGTTGTGTGTTAGATTTTGTGTGAATGAATGGTTGCCTATTAGGAAGCTTCTCAGCTTTATTAGATTTCAGAAGGGGAGCTTGTAAACCAAGATTAAAAAGGTTAAACCCTAATAGAGCAGTTGAAAATAGAGAAAGCCAGTTTGAGGAAGAGGTAGGGTTTGATGATAGAAATGTAAAAATCATCTGCTTGGAGAGGGCAGCTGAGATTATATTTAAAATATTAAGATAATGACTATATTGAGAGAACGGAGAACCAAAGACTAAGCTTTGGTGGAATATCCACAGTTAGGATAAACAGTGAATTAATAAAATTTACTGCATTTTAGCGGAATATAAAAATCTCTGAGGCACAGAAGCCAAGAGATGATTGTTCTAGGGACTGAGCATCTGTCATTACAGAAAGGTAAAGGGGATTAATTAGACATGGTTGTTGGAATTAGCAAGGTGGAAATTAGAGTCAAGTTGTGTAGAGAATGGATGGTGAAGAAGATGGAGGCAGATATAGACCACTGAGAAATTTGGCAATAAAAGGTACACTAAATTGAATTGAGTTCTTTTATGAACTAAAATCATATGAAATACTGTGATTGTATTCTTTTTTTTTTATTATTCTTTTTTTTTATTTATTTATTTGATAGAGAGAGATCACAGTAGACATAGAGGCAGGCAGAGAGAGAGAGAGAGGGAAGCAGGCTCCCTGCTGAGCAGAGAGCCCGATGCGGGACTCGATCCCAGGACCCTGAGATCATGACCTGAGCCGAAGGCAGCAGCTTAACCCACTGAGCCACCCAGGCGCCCCCTGTGATTGTATTCTTGATTATGGGTTATATGTGCTGATTTATGCCTTCTTTCTTGCAGGGTTTCAATCCACCTGTTCTTGTTTTTGTTCAGTCCATCGAAAGGGCTAAAGAACTTTTTCATGAGCTCATATATGAAGGTATTAATGTAGATGTTATTCATGCAGACAGAACACAGCAACAGGTAAAGTCAAGTGTATATTTTCAAAGTGGTAAAGAACTATTAAACTTTAAAATATTGGCATGGGATTTATGAAGTACTTGTTTTCTGTTCCCAGAGTAGTACTAAAATATTTAATATGTGTTTTATTCACCAGAGAGATAACACAGTCCACAGCTTCCGAGCTGGAAAAATCTGGGTTCTTATTTGTACAGCCTTGCTGGCCCGCGGGATTGATTTTAAAGGTGTGAACTTGGTGATCAACTATGATTTTCCAACCAGCTCAGTGGAATACATCCACAGGATAGGTGAGTTTTCTCTCCTGCTGCTTAGCCCTCTGCCCACTGACACCCCGGCACTACTCGTCTGTCTTGCACTTATTCCTTCCGTTCATACATGCTCATTTTGTAGTGCTCATTTTAGTGAAAAGCCCCCAGAAAAGTGTTTTTTTATGGTCTGGGTTTTTTTTTAGGTCGAACTGGAAGAGCGGGGCATAAAGGAAAAGCTGTTACATTTTTCACTGAAGATGATAAACCATTATTAAGAAGGTAAATTAGGGGGCACCTGGGTGGCTCAGTCATTAAGCGGCTGCCTTCGGCTCAGGTCATGATCCCAGGTTCCTGGGATTGAGCCCAACACAGGCTTCCTGCTGAGCCCTCACACCCCTGGTTTGTGTTCCTCTCTTGCTGTCTCTCTTTCTCTCTCTCTCTAATAAATAAAATCTTTTTTTCTTTTTAAGGTAAATTAGGAAAAATAACTTATTAAGATGGCAAGACCACTTTATGTTCTTGTATGCACACACAGTTAAAATGGACAAGTCCCAAATACTGTTATAGCATTAGTCAACCAGATTTTAGCTGTGACTAAAGGAAAAATCAGAGGGCTTTGTTTTTGCCCTTTCATTACTAGAATTTGGAAGTATTCATAATGGAATGTTCATTATTAAATTTCAGACTCACAGGATTCTTCCAGTAGCCATTGGTTAATATTACTCGCAATGTAATAGTGAAGTTTTTGGATTGGTTAATAAAGTTAACCCGAGTCTCTTCAGCCCAGTCAAAATTATCCCTTACCCTGGTGCATCCTTCTCTTTACTCTTCTGGGCAGATGGAGTTTTATATTTAGTCCTAGGAAATCTGTTTCAGTAACACACTCCCCATATTATTCAGTTGTAGCTCTTTGAAGCCTGGGTAACACATGCACTTTTAGAATCTTGGGTCTTAATTTAGCCCAGCATCATAGATCTTAAAATAAAAGCTGAGTTTCCTACATTTTGGCTGCCTCCAGTAATTTTAGACTGGTGATAATTGATAGTACTTTGCATTTCTAACAAATGAAATTGAGTTATGGTCAAAGGCTGTTTGTACTTTGATGTGTTTATCAGTTTTGGCAAAGACTTTGATTTGTGCCTTCTGAACCTTGGCTTTGTCATCAGCCTTGGGTATCCTTTCAGCAGACTTTTACACATTCATGTTTAGGGGAGTCTATTCCAAAAGCCTAGATTGACTTCCATCTCCTCAGTAACTCCAAGCATGTGAATCTAATGACCTCCATGTCAACATAACCATGCCTCTCATGGTTTTTCCATCCAGGCAAGGGGGATAAGGATAGTATTTCATTAGTGAAGGGTTTTTGAGTGGATCGAGTAAGTCACTACACGTAAAAAGCCCAAGACAGTGCCAGGTGCATAGTAAGCACTATCATCTAATAATTTCTGATTAGTGTCTTCATCCAAGATTGGGTTAGCTTTTCAGGGCTTGGTAAATGTTGAGCAGAAATAGCTACTAGGTAAAATTACTCATCAGCAAGCACATCAATTTCAGTCTAGCAGACAGTCCTCTCTCAGCAATCCAGTGTTCTTACATCTGGTGATCATTTAGAGCAGAACACTGTACTGGATTACTTTCTCATATGTGTAGTTTTCATTCCTCTTGAATTTTACAGAGGGTTTAAGTGTGTAAACATCAATTTGATCAGATACAAATTTATGTTTATGGGTTCCTTTTCCAGTGTTGCCAATGTTATACAGCAGGCTGGATGTCCTGTGCCAGAATACATAAAAGGTTTCCAGAAACTACTAAGGTATAATCTTTAATTTACTTAGATCTCCCCCTCTCTTTCTCTCCCTTTCCCCCCACATATGCTTTCTTGCTTTCACACTCTTGAAATTACAGTTCTAGCAATACCACTACTTTTAGAAATTCTAAGATAAAATTTTTCCTTTTTAAATACCTGTGAATATGTCTTCCTTGTCGGTTTTTTCATTCTTGAAATGTTAAGTATTCAGATTTTTTTAAAAATTACTCAATATAAGTGAAATAAGCTTAGAATTTATTTTAGTTCATAAAACTGATAAAATGCCATTAATTGCCCCAAATCAAACCTTAATGCTTGTTGGCACAGGAGTAAAGTGTGATACAGGACATATTTTAATCATAATTAATACCTTTTTAAAAAACTGATCAAATTTATAATCCCCTGGGGTTATCTCTAAATGCTGTTGGGTAATCAGCATTTTTTTTTTTTTTTTTTTAAGATTTTATTTATTGGGTGCCTGGGTGGCTCAGTGGGTTAAGCCGCTGCCTTCGGCTCAGGTCATGATCTCAGGGTCCTGGGATCGAGTCCCGCATCGGGCTCTCTGCTCAGCAGGGAGTCTGCTTCCTCCTCTCTCTCTCTGCCTGCCTCTCTGCTTACTTGTGATCTCTCTCTGTCAAATAAATAAATAAAATCTTTAAAAAAAAAAAAAGATTTTATTTATTTATCAGAGGGAGAGAGGGAGAGAGAGCAAGCACAGGCAGACAGAATGGCAGGCAGAGGCAGAGGGAGAAGCAGGCTCCCCGCTGAGCAAGGAGCCTGATGTGGGACTCGATCCCAGGACGCTGGGATCATGACCTGAGCCGAAGGCAGCTGCTCAACCAACTGAGCCACCCAGGCGTCCCGGTAATCAGCATTTTAAAGTGGTTGTAGTGTCACCTAATTTTGTGATCAACAATCAAAACTAGTTTTAGCTTACACTCTTTTCAGGTAAGTTCTACTGAATTTCATTCTTTCCTCTTTTTATAACTTTCAGCAAACAAAAGAAAAAGATGATTAAGAAGCCATTGGAAAGGGAGAGCATTAGTACAACTCCAAAATATTTCTTAGAAAAGGCTAAGAATAAACGGTAAGTATATACGAGAAAAGTGACTGTTGACTCTGTCATATGATTATATTAGGCTTTATTTCTCCCTAGGATGAATTTTTTGAGGTAGAATTGATAGGTTCAGTCAGTTATAGAAATAATAAAAGTAATAGATTTTAGGTTGCTTGTGATTTGGGATCTTGTAATGATCTGGTTTTTTTCCATCTTTGAAAGAATGATTTCAGTTCACTTTGAATTAATATTGCACTCCCCACCAGCTCTACACAGCCTACATCAGTACATACTGCTGAGATGGTGAGGGCTCTTAACTCACATTGATGGAATCTTCCCTGAAGCTCCCCATTCTAGGCAGGATTTCAGTGTAGTCTTAGGCTTATCCTGAAGCACATTGTAACACCTCTAGAAAGTATGACTTGAGTAAATTTGTAGTTGTTCAGCTGAGTTTTAGGAGGATGTTAAAGCATTGATTCTTTTTTTCTTTTTAGCATACACACAGGACTATCTTTTAATAGAGGGAATCAAGACCATGCTAACCTGTACTGCTCTTTACACTATTTAAGGAAAATAACACTCTTCAAATTCTACCAGTACCAGTTTGTATATAATATATATAAAATGTAGGCATTTACCAAGTACCTTTTCTCCTGCCAGGTGCTTTGGTATGTGAATGAATCTAAAATGAGACCCCTTTAAAGTCAGGGAAAGGAGATTAGTATGCATTAAAAAACATTAGAAAATAATTTTTAAATAAAATATAAGTTTGGAGATGACAAATATTCTTAATTGGTATAGTTACAAAAAGCTTCAAGGAGTTAGAACGATCTTTAAGTACAGGTAAAATTTAGGGATATGGAGGGGACACAGTGAAGAAAGTCATGAATACTGGCATGCACTTTCCTTCTAAGTGGAAAAAGAGTCTTATTTGACATTTTGTATTGACTATGAGAAGTAATGTTTAGTTCAAGGATATAGAGTGTACACAGTGTCCCAAAGTTTAGTGCAGTTTTAAGCTTTAATAACTTGGGAAGAATAAATGCAACAGGCTTAAAAAATATCATTTGAAAGCTTAAAAATTTTAATTGTGTCTGTACATACTCATTTTTGTTAGTTCTTAGTATTAAGAACATTCTTTATTTGAATTTTTTTTTTTATGGCAACGGTTTCTAGCTGACACATAAATCAGTGGGTTGGTAAGAGATGGTCACCCTGCTTGGACACCTGATCTTTCTCATTAGACTTTTTCTTGCGGCTGTATCAGAACTGTTGTGTATTCATCAGAACCTTACTATGTCTGTGATCTTAAAGCTAGAATTGGAATTCTAATCTCCTCAGGCACTGACCAGCAGCTGATGAAAGTTTTAACAAAAAATCAGAAATCTTCTATAGTATTAAGATGGGACTATGTTGAATTTTAATAAGAAACAACAATATTTTAAAGAATTATAGTTTGGATGTTGATTTTTATAAGTTTGTAGTATTTACACTTGAGGTGTTTAAGCTTAGCTGCACTTAAACTTTGAGGACACTTGATAAAAATCTTGTCACTTCAGCCCCCCACTTAAAATGCTGTGGTCATCTCCATTGTTTCACACTTAAAAGCCAGCCTTCTCAGGGCATGTGGGTGGCTCAGTGGGTTAAGGCCCTGCCCTCAGCTCAGGTCATGATCCCAGGGTCCTAGAATTGAGCCCCACATTGGCCTCTCTGCTCAGCAGGGGGCCTGCTTCCTCTTCCCTCTCCCCTGCCTGTGATCTCTGTCTGTCAAAAAAAAAAAAAAAAAAAAAAGCCAGCTTTCTCTATAGAGCACGTAAACAACACTTGATCCAACTCCAGCTTACCCTTTTACTCTAGATGGTCCTTTAATGATCCTACCCATACCTTGCTGAGAACTCTGATGTCCATATGTCCAGGCCTAGCTTTCCATATAAACCTGAATCCTGTTGCCTGATGGACCTCACATCAGTCACTTCAAACTCAGCTTGATAGAATGGAGGGAAATATTGGATTTGAAGTCCTGTGTGACTTTGGACAGGTCATTTCCCCTTGTGCATAATAGAAATAAGTACGTAAATCATGCCAACTCTGCTACCTCAAGGTTGGTTAAGGATTAAATAAGTTAGTATACATCCAGGAACTTTGCCTTACTAAATTGTAGAATGCAAACATTGGTTATTTTCTCCCAACATTCTTCCTTTTCCTCCGGTAACTTAATTAATGGCATTCACAAAACTCTAAAATCATACCGTTAGGGTTCATATCTCACATTTATTATCAGTGTGTGATGGTCAGCAAGTTATTCAACCGCTCTGCCTCATTTTCCTCATCTGTCAGAATCTTCTTCCTAAATTGGGAAGATTATCTGAGCTGATACATAAGAAGCACTTATAACGGTATCTAGCGCTTAATCAATGTGAGCTCTTACTATTAGTAATGTCAGAGTCAGACTCCATCTTTTATACCAGGTTGTAGTGAGTTTACGGTGATAAGTTTCTGTCTCACTTAGGTGATTGTGGTTTCCTAAAGGGCAGAAACCATGTCTAATGCATCCTCATGTTCCTAGTGCTTCATATACTTGATTAGACAGGTTTCAGGAAATGTTTTTTAAACGGCAGAGCTTTAGAAAGTACATATATCTAGAATTTTGGATTCAACTTTCTTTAATTTTCTTGTCACAGGAAAAAGGTCCCTGGTCAGAACAGCAAGAAGAAAGTAGCTCTTGAAGACAAAAGTTAAAAGCAGACTTTTTAAAAGACTGTATCAGAAATGGAACTTCATGACCCCAGCATGAATGTTGTTTTCATGAAATACTTGAAATCCTATAATCACCTGTAACAACTACAAAAAAGTGGGACTGATGAAAAATGATCCTAAACTATCAATGCATCATGTCAAATTTCAATTTATAGGTGACTTTTAAATGATGACACAATGGAAATAACATTCATTCACATTTCTGTGGTGTGAATGTGGAGAGATACTTCTTATAGAAGAACAAAAGCTTATGCTAAAATTAACAACAGCCAAATGTGGTGAGCTCTGAAGGATTTTTCCCTTCAGTGTGAAGGAAGGTGTGATATATGCTGTGAGGAGGCATCTGGAACCAAATTTTAAAATAAAGCCTTGAGATTAATTGCTCCTTTTCACCACCACCCTCACTTTTTTTTTTTTTTTTTTTGAATGGACAAGAAGCAGCACAGGCTGTCTACCAAGAAGATACCTATTGTTCACTTTATTTTACTATTAATTTGTTGATGGCCTTTTGTGGTATGAGTCACAACAAAGAGCCTCTTCTGTGGCTGGTTACTCAACTTCCCTAGAATTTTAAATTATTTGGTCTATTAAATATCCTTATACCTCATAGGTAAAAGAGCTCATCTCATACCCTAGGTCCTAATGTTGCAGCTACAAGATTATGGTCAGCCTTTCCCTTTCTTACTTCAATTTTCCATCATTTAATCATGCTCTTTCCTGTCTCTTTCCATTCAAGATGACTTTGCTCAAAAACCGATAAACACTTTATCCTGATAAGAAAGAATGTTCCTGTTACTTGATACACCTGAGGCTGCATTCTCTTACAGGCTGTCTTTCCTGAGGCTTTATGGCCCTGCATCCATTTAGGAAACCGGTCTCTGCCAGAGGTAAAGAGTTCTGCTTACACAGTGATGGAGACTATTCACTGTTAGCAGATTGTTCTTAGTTGCTAGTTTTTATACATTTGGAATAAAAAATTGACTTCAGGGACACCGGGGTGGCTCAGTCAGTTAAGTGGCTGCCTTCAGCTCAGGTCATGATCCCAGCATCCTGGGACTGAGTCCCATATCTCCTTGCTGGTGGAGAACCTGCTTCTCCCTCTGCCTCTCTCTCTCTCTGACAAATTAAGTAAAATCTTAAAAAAAAAAAAAAAATGTTTACTTCATACACGTAAGGTACTTAGAATGGCACCTGACATGAATGGTAGTTATTATCAATGCTATTACAATACTGGGATATAAATAATCTTAGTAGCATTTGAATTAAAACATTAATTTCCTTTATTCTCATCCTTTTGTTCTAATGTCAGGGCAGATAGGCTCCAACTTGAATGTTTTAAGTGAGACACATTGTTCATCTTCAGAATTTACGTAAAAGGAGACCTTTTGCTACATGGTGCAAAAAAACAAATACAAGCATGTGATTTTTCTTTGTTTTTGCAAACAGATCCTTGACTCTGTTTATCCTGGAGGTAGTTGTGATGGTGCCACCTCTTGCAAGCTTTATGACTTTGAATAGGTTCTTTAATTTCTCAGAGCTTCTGTTTTTTCATGTGTGAGATTGGGAGTAATAACAACCAACTATGTCCCAGTATCAGAGGTGCCTAGCTCTGTGCCTGCCATGTTATAAATTAATGCCAAATATTCCTTAAACAAACACGATGTATTTGGTTAGGAATACAAGGCTTAATAACATAGTCTGTGCCCTTAGAGCGTAGTGGTGGGTATAGAGTAAAGGAACAAATAGTGTGGCAGGCAAATGCCATGTTAGACATAATGCCAAGATGCTGAAGCATCAGAGGATGGCGCCTAACACCATGGAAGGCTGACCTGTGCTGAGTCTAGCAGATGTAGGAATCCACAGGCAAAGGAGAACAAAGTATCATGGCAGAAACAAGATCACATCTTCTGTGATCCTGAAAAAATACTCCCTTCATTTGACTTTATTTCTTTTGAGTATTTTCTCCTGTGTAACTACCCATCCTTAAATAACAGTGGCTATATACACCAGTATTAACTTGCCTTGTCAGTGGACTAATACTGAATTTAGCACTTTTATGTCAGTTGGGACTATATGCTACAGAAATTTCAGTTTCACCTAAAGAAGAGAAATGAAATTAGTAGACCGTTGTGAAAAGAGAATACATGATAATTGAATTATTCACTAGCAGCTGCGCTAATGAAATGAGTAAGGATTTTTATGTGAAACACCTGGGTTTGAATCCTGATGCTGCTGCTTTGCAACCCTATGAGCGGGGCAAATTACAACATCTTTTAACCTTGGTTTTCTCATCCGCAAAATGCCAATACTCTTAGGGACACTGAAGATTTGAAAAAATTCGGTATGGTTCCTGACTAGTGATTTGTGCCCAATAAAAGATAACTATTATTACAAATGGTTTCCATGTAAAAGCCTTGGGGCTAGAGTGAAAGATAAAACTAATTATAATTAATCCACTACTCGCTAATAAGCAAACTGCTTGAAGGCTTGAAAAGGTTAACCTTGGACTTTTGTATTTTACTTACAGTAGTTCGAGTAAAGGAAAAAAGTAAAAATGTGCCCAGATTTTATATATATGTGACATTATATATCGAGATAAGTTCAGAGTAATGAACTGTTTTCCAAACACCATTTTGCCCCTGCTTGTAAATATAGGAAAAGCAGGGATTATTGGGCAGCGTGATGGCAGAACCAAACACATGAATGGTGCACGTTGAAGGTTTTGTATACGGGTTATAGATTTACTTGAGCTAGGCTGCTTTATCGAATTTTAAACACCTTCATCTTCTGGGGTGGGTGCCGAGAGGAAGCTGCCGAGTTCTCGGGAAAAAAGTGATCACGGATCAGCTCTGTGAAGCTATCAAAGGAGGGTCCAGGATTCACCTATTCTTTACGTGTAAAAAGAATAAAAGAATACCCGTACACCATCATTGCAGTTTTAAAAAGCAGGATTCGCTCTCCTCTTTCCACCAGCCAACATGAGGGTTTTTCAAACCGAAGGACATCGCTTTGCCGCTCGGCCCCCAGCCGGTCCCTCCGAGACCCTTGCCAGAGAATGAATCAGCTCTCCTGGGCCGCCCGGGCAACCCCAGAACTAGAATCGCTCTCGCAGTACCCTCGGCTGCGGTCGGGCCACGTGACGAGGGTGCGCCACTTTACCCCTCCCCGGGGCGCGGAGGGTCACGTGGGCGCACGGCTCCGCCCCGTCGCCCAGTCCGCGGCGTGGAGGGGCTGGCGTTCGCCCCGGAAGTGGCTGTCTTCAGCTGACAGCTGCTTGTAAGGTGGCGGCGGCCGGCTCGGAGCAAGATGGCGCTGCGGCCGGGAGCGGGAGCTGGAGGCGGTGGGGCCGCGGGAGCCGGGGCTGGGGCCGCCGGGGGAGGCAGGTGAGTGTCAAGAGCCGGGCCAGGGCCCCAGGGCAGGCCCCGCGGTGCCAAGGGTTGTGTGGCGGTTATGGCGGTTTTCGCCCGCTTCGACCCCTTTTCGTTTGGTACTGGGTTACTACAGAAGGGGGTCCTCCGGGGACCTAGGCCGAGGGGGTGGGGGAAACCCGGCGCCCGACTCCTGTCTCCCAGGCTCAGAGGCACTGGTACGGGGGCCGAGCAGCAAGCGAGAGCGTCTCAGTGCGGGGAGGAGAGGGTCCGCTTGGCTGGGCTGGCACCTGGCCGGGGCTGGGGAAAGCGACCTCTCGCTTCTAGCCCGAGCGACCAGACTTCTCTTTCCCAGGGCTTTCCGGGCTTGACCAGGGTTAGGGTAGTGAAGGCTCTGAAAAATCTGGCCACAAAACTGAACAGCCGTTTGCAAGGTGTGTGTGTTTGTTGTGTGTGCACTATTTGTCTTCCCCCGTTTAGAATGTCCTGTCCTTTTTATCACCTCAGCAACACAAAAGAAACAGCAGGAAAAGCTAGAGACCTTTGAATTAATAAAGTTCTTGTAGACGTAACTCTTAAGACTTGTCACCTTATTAAAATCAAATCACTGTTAAACAATTACGCAGTTATTAGAACAAAGCTTCCAGACTTTTACTTAGTCCTTAAATGATTCTGTCCTCTGTCATATAAAAATTGCCGTTGTTCTCATATCCAGAATGATAAAGAAGAACGTCTGCAACTTGGCAAGTTCATCATTTAAGGAAATCCTTTAGTCGGGGAAGTTTTCACCCCACTCCTGTAATGACCTAGTCTGAGTTTGTTTTGTTAACCAACACATAGTACATACACATTTGAAGATAAAATTAGCTTTTCATCTTAAGCATCCTAAATTATTTTTGGAAAGCAAAGTGATGGTGTTTCCATAGGCAGTGTTTTAATTTTGGAGTCAGGAACACTAAGAAGTGTAAAGTCTTTAAAGTTACCACCTCCTGCAAGTGCTTATATATATGCTAGGGAAAAAGGGCTATGACTGTTGAATGAACCACCTGTGTGCAGCCCCATTTCCTATTTCCTTGACACATCTTTTACTTTACATTTAAAACTTATGTTTTCTAATCTACACTGTCTCATTAGAGTCTTTCATGAATACTTGATATAAGTCAATTTCTGGCTGCAGAAGACAAATATGTAATCTCTTTTCTCTATGTGATGACAGTTTCTAAAATGTTCTTGAGTGGCATTAATTTGATCAAGTATATGATTAATTATGGCACTAAGTTCTGAAAAAATATAAATTTGGTATTTTAGGCCTGTGGATTTTCTTTCGGTGGTTTGGCTTGGTTTCTGTTTTTTGTGCGTGGGGAGGACCTCATCTGCAGAAAGTTGAGTGGATCATTCCCCTTAGTTTACAGTGTTTTAATGTCACCAGTCCATGAACATTCATTTTTTTTTAAATAAGTATGGCCTGAATTGTGATAGAAGTTAGAATGATTGATTTTAAAATTTCTTTCATCTATAAAAGTTGGTTGGAATAACATCGAATTCTCAAACCCTAGAGGATAGGGACACCTGGGTGGTTCAGTAGTTTGGTAGCTGTCTTGGGCTTTAGTCATGATCCTGGGGTCCTGGGATCCAGTCCTGCATTGGGCTACCCTCTCTGCAGGAGCCTGCTTCTCTCTCTGCCTGCCGCTCCCCCTGCTTGTGTGCTCACTCGCTTGTGCTTTGACAAATAAATAAGTAAAATCTTTTTAAAATAAATAAATAAAACTCTAGAGGATATATGGGAGAGAAAAGTGGTTTAAATGTTCCTTACCTTGTAAAATGTATGGTAAATATTACATATATTGGAAACTTTCTGAGGCTGAAAAGCTGTATACTCGATACAGAAAGAATATTACAGTTTTTAGAGAGCAGTGGTGAGTGCCAAGGTTATTTTATAAGGAAGTTATTTTATAAAGGTTATTATAAAATAACCTTTATTTTACAAGGTTATTTTATTTTAACATTATGATAGCCTGGGTATGTTTTAAGGGAAGAAAGAGAAAGGCAGGCAACCTTTCTCAGTGTTTAATGGAGAAAATCCAGGAACTATAAGGTACCATATTTCTTAGATACTGTTCCTGTTCTAAGAGACTAAACAAAAAGCAATGGCTTTTTCCAGCTTCATTAACATTAGCCTACTTTTGATGGATATCCTGGTTAGGCTACTTTCAAATAAATGATAGAGTTATATGAAGAACAAAATTTACCCAAGAGATGAGAAATATATATATATATATATATATATATATATATATATATATTTTTTTTTTTTTTTTTTTTTTGAGACAAGTACTGCAGAGAAGAAAGAATTGGAAGATCTTGATTAGTCTCTATCCTTCTGGGATATTCTCATTTGTGAGCTTGTCTATGTTTTTCCTTCTCTTTTCTAAGCTCCTGAAGGACTTCCTCATCTTTGCCTCTCCCACTGCTTCTAGTACATTGTAACATAGAAAACATTCTATAAATATTTGTGGCTTTAAGCTACGTTGAAAACAAAGGAGGTATTTCAGCTGGGTCTCATTTGGAGGAAGAGGAAGGGGTCAAGGGACTGTCATAAGAAATGTGAAGGCCTACTGAACATTAAGGGAACAGTAGGTAAGGCCAGATGGATCGTGGCCCTAAGTGGGAGATGAGTTTTGTGAGCCTAAACTGAGAAAGTTGTGCTCAAACTGGAGGGGGCCTTGGATATAAAGTAAGGCAATTCAACTTAAGGGGAAATCACTAAATAGTTTTAATGCCAGGAGTGCCTTATCAAATGGTCCTTTAGGGGTGCCTGGGTGGCTCAGTGGGTTAAGCCTCTGCCTTCGGCTCAAGTCATGGTCTCAGGGTCCTGGGATTGAGCCCCTCATCAGCCTCTCTGCTCAGCAGGGAGCCTGATTCCCCCCACACCGACCCGCTGCGCCTACTTGTGATCTCTGTCTGTCAAATTAATATATAAATACATCTTTAAAAAAAAAAAAAAGACAAATGGTCTTTTAGGAAGACACACCTCACCTGTTCTCTATAAGCTGTATTAGAAGTTTGAGAGTCTGGAGGAGGGAGATGTTTGAGGAGATTTTGTTGGAGTCCATCCCTGCGAAGTGAAGTATTAGCAAAGGTAACTGAAAGGGAAGGATGAACCAGATAGACATGTGACAAGTAGACCTCCCGGTTCTGCTTTCGTGTTCACATATTGGTAATAAATAGTGGTTTTACCTTTGAAATTAAAGTATTGGTCATCTTGCTGTCCAATGTTTGGGTTTGGGGTTTTTTTTGTTTTGTTTTTTGCCAAACTTTTGCTGTCTTATCAGTGTCTTAGCTGATTGTTGATGTTAGTTGTCTAAGTATTCCGGAGAATCATATGAAAGGTGCATCGGTCACTAGTTTGGGTTGCTTACTGGAATAAATCATGTTTGTCAGTAATAATATAGTTTTTATTGGTTTTCAAGGTAGCCTTTATACATCCTTTGTCTATTTGGTTATGTTAGTTGGGACCTTGGCAAACTTGCAGTTCTGTGTCATTTGACAGAGGGGGAAATAGGACAGGGTAGTGAAGGGGTTTGCATAGAACTTTACACTTAACTTATGGCTGAATTGGAAAAAAAGAAAATATAACTTGAGTTTCTAGTTTTTATTTAGCCACTAAGCCATATTGGTAATTGTGATCTCTAAGACTATTTGGAGAAGTCTTGACAAGTTGATACATTGTGTGTGACTGGCTTTTTAAAAAATTGATACTACTAAATTTCAACTTGCAGTTTAAACATCCTATCTAGGTAACACAGCTTAGCTAATACATCTTGTGTGCAGTTCAGAAAAGCTGTTCATTACTGAAGCCTCTCTTTGGGCATGGGCCTCCTTGTCAGCAGTAGAATTGCTAATAGTTCAAATCCTCTACAGAGCTAGAAATCATATATAACTAGATAGATATCCAACTAGAACTTTGTAAACCACGTTACACAGTTTGTTTGTTTGTTTTTAATTAAAAATATTTCAGAGCTAGAAGACCCTAAAGTTTGGTTTTTAGCCTTTTTCCTGAGAAGAGGATATTAGGCAATAGAAAAATGCAAGAGCACATAAGTTTGGCATATAATTCCTGGATTTCACTAGATTCTTTAAAGATTATCCGAAACCCCTTTCAGATACTTAACTCCCAAATTGAGTCTTTCCCACTCAGTCTTTTTCTTCCTTGAATTGTCCCATTTTCTTTCCCTCCAGGCTCATAGAAAGAAGTCCCTCTTCCTTTTCAACACAGATCCTTTTTGCTTCCTTCCTTTGTTAATCTCATTCCCTCAAAAACTTTGTTTTATCAGTTACTAAGTATATCTTCTTTTATTTTTTTTTTAAGATTTTATTTGTTTATTTGACAGACAGAGATCACAAGTAGGCAGAGAGAGGAGGAAGCAGGCTCCCTACCGAGCAGAGAGCCCAATGTGGGACTCGGTCCCAGAACTCCGGGATCATGACCTGAGCCGAAGGCAGAGGCTTCAGCCCACTGAGCCACCGGGGCACCCCTAAGTATATCTTTTTTATCCTAAACCTTTCTCCCTGCAGAGTCCAAGAGCTTCTCTTCCTCTTGACATTGTTTACTCAAAGATCAGAATTTCCAGGAAACAGCTTTTTTGTTAATCCTCATTCTGATCACCTTTTCTAAAGCATTAGATACTGGTAACTACTTACTTCTTCCTGAAATGTGGTCCTTTCTTAGTTATCACTCAATTATTACTAACTCCCTTGGTTTTCAGGGGCCATTCCTTACTCAGTTTGCATCCTAAGAATTCTCCAAGTTGCCTTTTGGTGTCTTCTCCCTAAATATGCAAATTCCCTTAGCTATTTCATCCACAACCAGGGCATAATTTTATTATTTTTTATTTTTTACCTTTGTTTAGAAGAACCTAGCTAGGGGCATCTGGGTGGCTCAGTTAGTTAAGTGTCTGCCTTTGGCTTAGGTCATCATCACAGGGTTCCTGGGTTGAGCACCACATCGGGCTCCCCGCTCAGTGGGGAGCCTGCTTCTGTCTCTTCTTCTGCCTGCCGTTCCTCCTGCTTGTGCCCTCTCTTACAATAAATAAAATCTTTAAAAAATAAAATCTTGGCTGGATTGATCTAAACCCTTCTCCTGAGCTTGAGTTACTTTTTTGATCCTGCTGGATTGCTCCTCAAAGAGGCACTCACTCCTGCCTCTTTTCTTGCCAAACCTACTCAACAGTTCCTTCTTTTAGGAAACAATATCACCATCCTTGCCATTGCTCAGGCTCCAAATTCTCAGCATCATCTTTAGCTCTGTCTGCTGCTTCTCTGCTTTTCTCCATCCTGGCAATTGCCAAGTCCTCTTGTTGCTTCCTTTCTAATAGCTTTCATTCGCCACTTCTTTTCTAATCCCACCACTCTGGTTATGGCCGTTTTCCTCTTACTAAGTTTATTGTGGTAGTTTCTTGACTGATTCTTTTTGCTTCAAATCTTCTCCGCTTTACCCTGGTTCCTTGAAAAACCTAAACCACATTTCTGATGATTTCACTTAGAAATGATCCCTACTTGGAAGTTCTGACATCAGGGAAATGCAGATCAAATGATGGTGAGCTAATACTTCATACTCCTTCGCATAACTATCGTTTTAAAAAAAAAAAAAAAAACACAAAATAACAAGTGTTGGAGAATATGTGGAGAAATTGGAGCCCATGCATTGCCAGTGAGAATGTAAAATGGTGCCAAAGGTGTGGAAAACAGTTTGGCAGTTTCTCAGAAAATAAACACACAATTACTGTATGACCCAGCAATTCCACCCCTGGGGGTGGGGTGTTGTGTGTGTATGTGTGTATGGATGTATGTGTGTATCCCCAAAGGAATTGACAGGGGGGCTCAAACAGATAGTTGTAAATCAATGTTCATAGCAGCATTATTCACAATAGCCAAAAGGTAGAAACAATCCAAGTGTCCATCAACAGATGAGTGGATAAACAAAATGTGGTATGTACATACAATGGAGTATTTATTATTCAGCCATAAAAAGGAAAGAAATGCTGACACCTGCTACAACTTGGATGAACATGGAAAACATGTTAAGTGAAATAAGCCATATACAGGAAGGACAGGTATGGGACACCTGGGTGGCTCAGTTGGTTGGGCATTTGCCTTCAGCTCGGGTCATGATCCCGGGTCCTGGGGTCAAGTCCTACTTCGGGCTCCTTGCTCAGCCGGAAGCCTGCTTCTCCCTCTACCTGCTCTGCTTGCAGCTCTCTGTGCTTCTGCTCTCTCTCTGACAAATAAATAAATAAATCTTTTAAAAAAAAAAAATGGACAGACATATTGGGGCGCCTGTGTGGCTCAGTCATTAAGCATCTGCCTTTGGCTCAGGTCATGATCCCAGGGTCCTGGGTTGGAGCCTCACATGTGGCTCCCTGCTCAGCCAGGGAGCCTGCTTCTCCCTCTCCCACTCCCCGTTTGTGTTCCCTCTCTCGCTGTCTCTCTCTCCCTCTCTATCCAATAAATAAGTAACATTCTGGGGAAAAAAAAAAAAGAGAAATGGACAAGTATCCTATGATTCTACTTAATCTA
Source organism: Mustela erminea (assembly GCF_009829155.1). Lineage (NCBI taxonomy): Eukaryota > Metazoa > Chordata > Mammalia > Carnivora > Mustelidae > Mustela > Mustela erminea. Next base: position 25,050,230 of record NC_045631.1, read on the forward strand.
AGGTAGCTAGAAATAGGCAAATTCAAGACAAAAAGTAGTGACCACCAAGGGTTGTGGGAAGGAATGATGGGGACTTATTCTTTAATGGGTATAGAGTCTTTATTAGAGATGATAAAAAAGTTTTAGAAATGGATAATGGTGATAGTTGTACAACATCGAGAGTGAACTTAATGCTACAAACTGTACACTTAAAAGTGGTTAAAGTGGTAAAATTTGGGGATGTGTATTTTATCACAGTTAATGATCTCTGCCTTCATATAGTATTCAAAGGAAAATAAAAGGTCCTCCATAGTCTGCTTCTCTAATTCTGTATCTTATAGTCAACCTTAAATCATTTCTCTAGACAGACAGCTCTGCCCTCAGCTTTTTCTCAAACTGCAGTGTGACTTTGAAAGGCTCTCTGAGGTTCAGCTTAAAAGATGCCTTCACAAAACTCCCTGAGCTATTACCTTCCTTCTGAAAGGAAAAAGATTAATTTGATAGAAAAAGATGAATTTGATAACAAATTAGAGACGAGAGTTTTCACTGTGCATACTTTCATGCCTTTAAATGTTGTACCAATTTGATAACAAATTAATCTTTTTCTATCAAATTAATCTTTTTCTTTTCATCTCTGTTAGTATTTTGGACTTCTCCCAGCACTTAGCATGTTCTCTCTGACATTAGAGTTAGTCGCCTACAAGCATGTCTTCAACAAGACCGTAAGCTGATTCAATTCGTACATGTAGGAGGTACTCAATAAATGTTCGCTGAATTGAATCTAATCTAGCCTTCCCATATTATGGATGCAGAAATTGGAATCTAGAGAAGCCACACAATGACAGGACTGGGACCAGTTCAAGGTCTTCTGTTGTCTAGTTCAAAAATATTCTCCCTGTGCATGCATGTGTCTTACAGATGTTCATTCTGTGTTGATACTATCTATTATAGAACAAATGTCAGGACCCTGTTTACATTTCTTTTGTTTATTTAAAAAATTACGTTTTATTTGAAATCCTTGTACATGTTAAAATCCTGATATTTTTCTTCTGTTTTCAGCTTCATGTTTCCAGTTGCAGGTGGAATGAGACCCCCTCAAGGTATGTAAAAGCTGAAGTTTTAAACTTTGCACTGTCATGTTTCTGAACTTCGGAATAAAGTGGATAAAAAAGTCTTGTTGCTGCCAAATAGAGTAAAATTTTCCTAGTTTTGAAAAAAAAATTATATATATATATATATATATATATATATATATATATATTTGCTATTCTTAAAATTTCTCAAAAATTACCCCAAAATATAAAAAAAAAATTTTTTTCTCAAAAATTGTGTAATTGTAGGGGCACCTGGGTGGCTCAGTGGGTTAAAGCCTCTGCCTTCGGCTCAGCTCATGATCCCAGGGTCCTGGGATTGAGCCCCAGATCGGGCTCTCTGCTCAGCAGGAAACCTGCTTCCTCCTCTCTCTCTGCCTGCCTCTCTGCCCACTTGTCATCTCTGTCTGTCAAATAAATAAAATCTTTTTTTAAAAAAAATTGTGTAATTCTAGATTGTTAGCTCCATAGGGCAGAAGCTTTGTCTGCCTTATGCTCGTCGGTATCTGCAGCTCCCAACATACTGATAGAAGATTATAGGGTTTCTGTGGGTGTTTGTTGAATGACTAAATGAACCCCTTTAATTATTTTATATTACCGTGTTTTCTCTGTATGAATTTGGTCTTATGTTTGTAAGAAATCATATGTTCTGGTGCAGTATAAATTCTTTTTTTTTTTTTTTTTAAGATTTTATTTGTTTATTTGACAGAGAGAGAGAGATCACAAGTAGGCAGAGAGGAGGAAGCAGTCTCCCTGCTGAGCAGACAGCCCGATGCAGGGCTCCATCCCAGGACCCTCAGACCATGACCTGAGTCAAAGGAAGAGGCTTTAACCCACTGAGTTACCCAGACTCCCCAGTATAAATTATTTCTTAAGTCTCAGTTTTATTCTTTTCAATTTCTTTACTGGGTATATCCCTTCTCTCTGTTTCAGACAAGGGCCTACCAGTATCAATTCTAGCTGTATCTTTAGGGCAACTGTAGTAAAGGGATACAATCTTGATTCATGTAGCTGTGCCACTGGGACACAGCACTGAAGAAAGAATATGTCTGCCTTTCTCCTCTTTCTGCTCACACCCTCTTCATTGTACCCTGGACACATACCAGTCTGCTTCTAACAACCGTCCCTTCTCACAAAGCCAGTGTTGATTGCTTATGGTAGAATTGCTAGAGAAACAGAGACTCCCAGGTCACCAACAGAATGAAAGATAAAGAGCGGCTCAGTAGCAGGTGGTCAGTGGCTCATACTGACTTTGTCTCCAGTCAGAATCAATGATGGAGGTTGAGTTTCAGGTAAATTTTTCCAAGGGTCAGTTGTATTATTTTCATTGTGCTGACATTTATGCATTATTTAAGCTATCTGTAATTAGATGTGTCCCAGATTTAGAGCGAGTGGTTTGAGAGCTTTTGTTCTTTAGGAGGGTGTTACAGAGTTATTCATTATTGTGGCTCAAGATTTTGCATTTTTGTAAAACTTTCAAGTAAAAATCTTCATATGGAGCAAGAAGAGAGCCCAAAAGCTTGCCTAGTATTTTTTCTTCTGGAATTTGGAATTGCTTTTGATATTTTTTTTTTCTTTTTACAAAGTATGTTAGCGTGGACTTTTTGATCATTAGAAGCCTTTAAATTATGCATGGATTAACTGAAAGCATATACAAGAAGCTGACAGCAAGAGTAGCCACAAGATCATGAGTAGTAGTTGAACAGGAGACAAGAGAGAGACGAGAGTTTTCACTGTGCATACTTTCATGCCTTTAGGTGTTGTACCAGATGCCTGAGTTACCCATTGAAAAATTAAATAAAACTAATCCAGATGAACAAAGCTTTAGGTGCAAAGGGGCAAGAGGGAAAACATGTAAGTTCCATGAGGGTAAGGACCTGGTTTGTCCTCGAATGGTGCCTGATGAGGATTCGGCCCTCAAATCTTTGATTAAATGATTGAATGAATAACTGAATGCTACTTCTAATGTACTTGTAAATATGGATGTTCATGCTTATGAGATTAAATTGTGTTTAAATAACCTTTAAGGTTCCCAGAACTCACAAGGTAAAGCAGTATACTTTACTGGACTTTTAATTTTTTAAAATCAAAATTTGATTAAAAGCTCCTTGTAGTAGAACCAACATAAATGTAACAAAGTGCAAAATTAGATTGAAATTTGTATTCGGGCCATGTAGGGATTTTGTTTTGTTCACATTTGTATACCAACTCTCTAGATCTGTGCCTAAAATATACTATATCTTAGTATAGCATTCAGTTTAGCATTCAGTATTATTTATTAACTTATATACTTTTCATCCTGATGGTTATTTTGTGGTAAATGTTATATTAACTATTCATGTAAGGAAAGAGAAGAGGAATATCATTTCTTTAAGAGTGTTAGGTGTTAAACAGCTTTCCAGATAGGAAACTGAGGCACGAAGTTAAGCAAGTCCCAAAGGTACTAAGTGACATTTCTCATTGGCATCCACAATTCGTGCTATTAGTATATATGTTATTGTATAGGTATATGCTGCTGCATAAAAAAATACCCCAAAACTTTAAAAATACAAATTTTATTATTTCACATTGTATCCATGAATCAGGTATCTGGGAATGGCTTCACTGGGTGGTTTTGGCTCCAGACCAGAGAGATTGCAGTGAAGATGTCAACCACGTCTGCAGGCATCTTTTAAAGTCTGTTAGGGCTGGGTGATCTCCAAGATGGCTTGCTCATGTAGATGACAAGTTTGTGCTGCCTTTTGGCAAGAGGTTTCAGTTCCATGCCACATGGATTCTTTATAGGACTACTTGAGTATTCTTATGATGTGGCAGTAGCTTTCCCCAGAGCAAGTGATGGAAGAGAGCAAGGAGGAAGCTGCGGTGGCTTTTAAGAACCAGCCTTGGAGAGTGCCTGGGTGGCTCAGAGGGTTAAGCCTCTGCCTTCCTTTTCCAGTCATGGTCTCAGGGTCCTGGGATTGAGCCCCTCATCAGGCTCTCTGCTCAGGGGGCAGCCTTCTTCCTCCTCTTTCTCTGCTTGCTTCTCTTCCTACCTGTGGTATCTCTCTCTCTCTCTCTCACTCTCTCTCTATCAAATAAATAAATAAAATCTTAAAAAAAAAAAGAAGAAGAAACCAGCCTTGGAAGTTACACATGCTCATTTAACTATATCCTGTTGGTTGTACTGGTCAGCCCTATTCAGTATGGGAGGAATGACAAGGGAATGAGTACCAAAACGCAGAAATTGCTGGGGTCCTTCCTGAAGGCCAAATACCACAATTAGGCCATCCTGTCCATTTTTTAAGTATGCACAAAAATTCTGTAAAAAGGTTATTATCTTCACTTTACAGATGAAGTTTTACAACTTGCCCAAGATTGCATAGCTAAGTAAGTGATGGAACTGGAATTTGTACTCAAGTCTGTCTCACGCCACAGCCTGTGCTTTTTCCACTAAACTGTGCTACCTCCCAAGTAACAAGTCCTTCATGTACTTATGGTTTTAAGAAAATAAACTTTAAGATACATTAACTTTATTGGCACCTGGGTGGCTCAGTTGTTTAAGCATCTGATTCTTGATTACAGCTCAGGTTGTGATCTTGGGCTCATTTTATCAAGCTCCGTGTTGGGCTTTGCCCCGTGTGTGGAGCACGCTTGGGATTCTCTCTCTCCCTCTGCCCCTGCCAAGAGCATGTGCATGCGCACACTCTTCCTCAAAAAAAAAAAAAAAAAAAGTTTTTAAGTAAAAAATAAATACATTGGGGCGCCTGGGTGGGTCAGTGGGTTAAGGCCTCTGCCTTCAGCTCAGGTCATGATCCCAGGGTCCTGGGATGGAGCCCTGCGTCAGGCTCTCTGCTCAGCAGGGAGCCTGCTTCCTCCTCTCTTTCTGCCTGCCTCTTCTGCCTACTTGTGATCTCTGTCTGTCAAATAAATAAATAAAATCTTAAATAAATAAATAGATAGATAAATTGACTTTAATGACACCTTTGTTTTTCAGCAGGACTGATGCCGATACAGCAGCAAGGATTTCCTATGGTCTCTGTCATGCAGCCTAATATGCAAGGCATGATAGGAATGAATTATAGTTCTCAAATGTCCCAAGGACCAATTGCCATGCAGGTACTTGCCTCTTTAACCAATTGTTTACAAAGTTATTATTTGTTGTTTTGTGTTACATACTAATTACATGCTAGGAGCTTAATGTTATATTTGGAAATAAATGTCTGCATCTCAGGTGGCTTCCTTCAAAATAAAATAAAGATATGTTCATAGGAGTTGGGGGAAAAAACAAGATAAGTCATGTAAGGAAAATCTGGTGCCTACTTTATTTAATTACTGGCTTAGAAGAATTTTAGAATGACATCTTAGAAAGTTCAGGGACCTGATGCCATGAAGAAGTATTGTTAGAAATAACATTGTTCTCATGAAAAGGAGCACTGTCATTGTTTGGAAGACTTAGAGCCTTCTTTATATTGAATTATGTAATCCTCATAATTTTTTAAAGAGGTGGCATCTCCATTTTTCTGAGAAGGAATCTACAGGTTTGTGAAGTTGCTCACAGAGCATCGGAAGCCAGAATTTGAACCTAAACAGAGTAAGTCTGTTTTATACAAATTCTACATTGAATTCGCTCTCAATTGAATAGTTTAAAGCAGTGGAGTGATATAGTCAGATTTGTATTTCAGAAAGGTCATCCTGACTACGGACTAGAGAAGGATTGGAGGGAGAGAGGAGGGCAAAAGTAGATAGGAGAATCATTAGAGGGCTGATGAGTGAGAGCAGGTGAGATGTTGACTGATTAAAGCAAATAATGTTATATTTTACTTTTAGAATTGGTGAATGAAATTAATAATATCAGGATTTACTAAGCACTAAGATAAGATGGGCTTCTTCCATTTTGGATCTCTCTTTGTAAATTATCTTCTCTAGCTACGATATCCATTTAAACCAAGTAGCCAAATAAACTGAATCCAGGAGTCAGGTCTTTGAATGGCTGAATCCAAAGTGTTACAGTATTTTTTTTTTTTTTAATAAACATATTGGGGGCACCTTGGTGTCACAGTTGGTTAAGTGTCCAACTCGGTTTCTGCTGAGGTTGTGATCTCAGAGTCGTGGAATCAAGCCCTGTATTGAGCTCCATGCTCAACATGGAGTGTGCTTAAGATTCTCTCTCCCCCTCTGCCCCACCCCCTGCACTGGCTCTTTAGAATAAATGAATAAATCCTTAAAATAAATGTGTTCCTTCACAAATAAGCCAGAACCAAAAAAGTTTACTTACTCTTAATAAGTATTATAATGGCATATATTTTGTTTTTGCCAATTATTTAAAATTTTCTATGACTGTGTTTAATTATGTATACAGTATATTAGTACAGTAACACATTGTATTTGTAAAAATGCATATAATTTATAAATAAGTAATAGTCAGCATTTATGATCAGAATTTGAAACTATTGTCGTGTTGAAGTTATATAAGCAAATAAAGCTTTTGTTCTGTATGTAAAGATTGGAGAGAACTTCTGGAATCATTCTTCATTCCTCTCCAGTAAAAGAAATGGGACTAAATTGAGCTTTTGTAGGTTTTAAATCCATGTTACTCAGCTTTTGCTAGATTATGTTACGTAAACAGCAATCCCAAAATCTCTGCCTTAAGAAAACAGTTTATTGGGACGCCTGGATGGCTCAGTTGGTTGGGCCACTGCCTTCGGCTTGGGTTGTGATCCCAGGGTCCTGGGATGGAGTCCCGCATAGGGCTCCTTGCTCGGCAGGGAGCCTGCTTCTCTCGCTGCCTCTGCCTGCCTCTCTGCCTGCTTGTGTGTACTTTCTCTCTCTCTGTCTCTGGCAAATTAAAAAAAAAAAAAAATCTTTAAAAAAAAAAAAGAAAGAAAACAGTTTATTTTTCATTTGTGATGGGTGTCCTTTGTGGTCTGGCTGTGACTCCAATCCATGTTCTCTTTATCCTGAGACCCTGAGATCCTAGGATATCCCAGATCCCTGACATAGGAAAAGAGATGGCCAGACCCTGTTACAATGTTTAGAGCTTCCTCTCAGAAGTGGCATTTATTAGTTACTTCTACTCACCTAAGTAATGTGTCCAAAACAAATAGCAGTAGGGGAAGAATATACCAGGAAGAATATACTAGGGATGTGTATCTTAGAGTAAAGACAAAAGAGCTGGAAAGAATCTACCGTAGAATGCAGTGTTGTTGTTTATTGAAGTATAGTTAACACACAGTGTTATATTAGTTTTAGGTGTGCAATATAGTGTTTAACCAATTGTATACATTACCCAGTCCTTACCAAGATAACTGTACTCTTTCCTTTTTTTTTTTTTTTTAAGATTTTATTTATTATTTGAGAGAGCACATGCAGGTAGGCAGAGCAGCAGGTAGAGGGAGGGGAAGGAAGCAGGCTCCCTGCTAAGCCTGCAGGCTGGATCCCAGAATGTAGGGATCATGACCTGAGCTTGATGACTGAGCCACCCAATTGCCCTGATAAGTATACTCTTGGTCCCCTTTTTTTTCATCCACCTCCATCTGCACATGCTAGATCTCTTAAGAGTCTGTTTTTCGGTTTCTCTATCTCTCTCTCTCTCTCTCTTTTTTTTTTTTTTTTTTCAGTTGTTCCCTTATTTCGTTTCTTAAATTCCACATATGGGTGAAATCATACAGTATTTGTCTTTCTCTGAGTGACTTATTTCACTTAGCATTGTACTTATACATTATATATATATATTAATAAGTATAATTATAAGTATAATGAGTATTATATGTACTTATACATTATACACTTATACATTATACTCTCTAGGGTCCATCTGTGTCATGGCAGATGGCAAGATCTCATTCTTTTTTATGGCTGAGTCATATTCCATTATGTGTGTGTATGTGTGTGTGTGTATATATATATATATATATGGAGTACATTCATCTTTGGATAGACACTTGGTTTGCTGCCATATCTTGGCTATTATAAATAATGCAGCAATAAACTAGGGGTGCATAGTGTTTTTATTTTCCTTTTTTTGTTGTTAAAGATTTTATTTATTTATTTGAGAGACACTGCGAGAGAGACAACATGGGCACAAGTTGGGGGCCGAGGGAGAGGGAGAAGCAGACTCCCTGCTGAGCAGGGGGCCTGATGCGGATCTTGATCTCAGGACCCCAGGATGCTGACCTGAGCCAAAGGCAGACACTTAACTGACTGAACCACCCAGGTGCCCCATGTTTTCATTTTCTTTGGGTAAATACCGAGTAGTGGAATTCTACATAATGGAATTCTATTTTTAATTTTTTGAGGAACCTCTATACTGTTTTCCACAGTAACTGTAGCAATTTTAATTCCACCAAAGATACATGGGGGTTCCTTTTTCTCTACATCCTCACCAACACTTGTTATTTCTGAGTTTTTGATTTTAGTCATTCTGGCCAGTGTGAGGTGATATCATTGTAATAATTGATTTCCATTTCTCTGATGATGAGTGATGTTGAGCATCTTTTCATGTGTCATTGGCCATCTGATGTCTTCCTTGAAAAAATGTCTATTCAGGTCCCATTTTTAATCGCCTTGTTTGTGCTTTGCTGTTGCATTATATATACTGAATAGATACTGAATTATTTTGGATATTAACCCCTTGTCAGATATTATTTGCAAATACGTTCTCCCATTCAGTAGGTTGCCTTTTCATTTTGTTGATGATTTCCTTTGCTGTGCAGGAGCTTTTTATTTTGGTGTAGTCCCAATAGTTTAATTTTGCTTTTGCTTCCCTTGTCTGAGGCGACATATCTAGAAAAATATTTCTATGGCCAGTGTCAAATTACAGCCTGTGTTTTCTTCTGGGAGTTTTATAATTTCAGGTCTCACATTTAGGTCTTTAATCCATTTTGAGTTTATTTTTGTGTAAGGTGTGAGAAAGTGGCCCAGTTTCATTATTTTGCATTTATTTGTCCAGTTATCCTAGCACCGTTAGTTAAAGAGGCTGTTTTCTCCCCCATTGTATGTTCTTGTCTTTTTATTGTAGGTTAATTGACCATATTTGCATGGATTTATTTCTAGGCTCTCTGTCCTGTTCCATTGATCTAGTTTTGTGCCAGTACCATATTATTATTATTGTTGCTGCTGTTGTTGTTTTAGATTTTTATTTATTTACTTATTAGAAAGAGAGCATGAGCAGGGGGAGGGGCAGAGGAAGAGGAAGAAGCAGACTCCCCACTGATCTGGGAGCCCAATGCCAGGCTCAATCCCAGGACCCTGAGTTCATGACCTGAGCAGAAGGCAAACATTAAACCCACTGAGCCACCCAGATGCCCCAGTACCATATTGTTTTGATTACTACAGCTTTGTAGTATATCTTGGGGTTGTATACCACCAGCTTTCTGAAGATTGCTTTGGCTATTCAAGCTCTTTTGTGGTTCCATACAAATTTTAGTATTATTTGTTCTAGTTCTGTGAAAAATGTTGTTGGTATTTTGATAGGGATTACATTGAATGTGTAGGTTGCTTTGGGTAGTATGAGTATTTTAACAATATTCTTCCAGTCCGTGAGCTGTCTTTCCATTTGTTTGTGTCATCTTCAGTCCCCTTCATCAATATCTTATAGTTTTCACAGTATAGGTCTTCTGACTCCATCGTTCAGTTTATTCCTAGGTATTCTATGACTTTTGGTGTAATTATAAATGGGATTGTTTTCTTAATCTCTGTTTCTGCTACTTCCATTACTAGTGTATAGAAATGCAACAGAGTTCTGTATATTAATTTTGTATCCTGAAACTTTACTGATTCATTTGTCAATTCTGACAGTCTTTTGATAGAATCTTTAGGGTTTTCTATTTATAGTATCATGTCATCTGCAAATACAGACAGTTTTACTTCTTCCTTATCATTTAAGATGCTTTTTATTTCTTTTTCTTGTCTGATGGCTGTGTCTGAGACTTACAGTACATGGAATGTTGAAATGTTGAAAAAAGTGGTGAGAATGGATGTCCTTGTCTTGTTCCTAGTGTTAGAGGAAAAGCTCTCAGTTTTTCACTATTGAGTATGTTAGTTGTGGGTTTTTTTATATATGGATTTTACTGTATTGAGGTATGTTCCCTCTAAACCCATTTTGTTGAGTTTTTAATCATGAATGGATATTGTATTTTGTCAAATGATTTGTCCACATCCACCGAAATTATTACACAGTCCTTTCTTTTGTTAATGTGATTTATCAATGCTGATTGCAAATATTGAGCCACCCACTCTTGCATCCCTGAAATAAATCCCACTTGACCATGGTGAATGATTTTTTTAATGTATAGTAGGATTTGATTTGCTAATATTTTGTTGAGGATTTTTTATGTCTATGTATCTCGGAGATTTTGGCCTATAGTTTTCTTTTTTTGTAGTGTCTGTCTAGTTTTGGTATCAGGGTATGATGGCCTTGTGGAATGAATTTGGAAGCTTTTATTCCTGCTCTGTTTTTTGAGAAGACTAGGCATTAACTTTTCCTTAAATGTTTGGTAAAATTCATCTGTGAAAGCATCTGGTCCTGGACTTTTGTTTTGGGGGAATTTTCTTGACTATTGATTCAATTTCATTGCTAGTAATCATTGTGTATAAATTTTCTGTTTCTTCTTCATTCAGTTTTAGAATGTTACATATTCCTGGGAATTTATCCATTTCTTCTAGGTTGTCCAATTTGTTGGTATATAATTTTTCATTGTATTCTCTTAGAATCATTTGTTTTTCTGTGGTATTTGTTGTTATTTCTCCTTATTCATTTCTGGTTTTATTTATTTGAGTCTTTTTTTTTCTTGACGCATCTGGCTAAAGGTTTATCAATTTTGTTTTTCTTTACAAAGAACCAACTCCTTGTGTCATTGGGCTTTTTTTCCCCCAAGTTCCTTCAGGTGTAAGATTAGGTTCTTTATTTGAGATTTTTCTGAGATAGGACTGTATTGCTGTAATCTTCCCTCTTAGAACAACTTTTGCTGCATCTCAAAGATTTTGGACATTGTGGGGGCTCCTGGGTGGCTCAGTGGGTTAAAGCCTCTGCCTTCAGCTCAGGTCATGGTCTCAGGGTCCTGGGATCGAGCCCCACATCGGGCTCTCTGCTCAGCGGGGAGTCTGCTTCCTCCTCTCTCTCTCTCTGCCTGCCTCTCTGACTACTTGTGATCTGTCAAATAAATAAATAAAAATCGTTTTAAAAAATAATTTAAAAATTAAATAAATAAATAAAGATTTTGGACATTGCGTTTTCATTTTCATTTGGCTCCATGTATTTTGAGTTTTCCTCTTTGATTTCTTGGTTGACCCATTTATTGTTTAATATCATGTTATTTGTGTTCTTTCCAGATATTTTCTTATGGCTGATTTCTAGTTTCATACTGTTATGGTTGAAAAAAATGCATTATACGATTTCAGTTTTCTTTAATTTGTTGAGACTTGTGGACTAAGATGTCATCCATCCTGGAGAATGTTGCATGTGCACTTGAAAAGAATGTGTGTAGTCCACGGTTTTGGATGGAATGGTCTGAATATATCTGTTAGGTCCATCTTGTCTAATGTGTCATTCAAATATCTCTCCATTGATGTAAGTGGAGTGTTAAAGTCTTACTATTACTGTATTACTGCAGTTTTTCTCTTTATGTCTGTTAATGTTTGTTTTATGTATGTATCCTATGTTGGGTGTATAGATACTGTTAATGTTTATATCCTCTTGTCCTTTTGTCCCTTGTTAGAGTCGGTTTTAATGTCTGTTTTGTCTGATGTAAGTATTGCTACCCTGGCTTTCTTTTCACTTCCATCCGCATGGTAACTGTTTTTATATCCCTTACTGTAAACCTTTTTTTTTTTTTTTAAGATTTTATTTATTTATTTGACACAGAGAGAGAGATCACAAGCAGACAGAGAGGGGGAAGCAGGCTCCCTGCTGAGCAGAGAGCCCAATACGGGGCTTAGTCCCAGGACCCTGAGATCACAACCTGAGCTGAAGGCAGTGGCTTAACCCTCTGAGCCACCCAGGCACCTCTCTGTTATTACTTTCAATCTGCATGTGTCTTTAGCTCCAAAGAGAGTCTTTTGTAGGCAGCATAGAGGTTGTGGGTCTTGTTTTTAATCCATTCAGTCACCCTATTTCTTCTGGTTTGAACATTTAGTCTATTTACATTTAATTATGGGGGCGCCTGGGTGGCTTAGTGGGTTAAAGCCTCTGCCTTCAGCTCAGGTCATGATCCCAGAGCCCTGGGATCGTGCCCCACATCAGGCTCTCCGCTGCTTGGGGAGCCTCCTTTCTTCTCTCTCTCTCTGCCTGCCTCTCTGCTTACTTGTGATCTCTGTCTGTCAAATAGAGGCAGAGAGAGAGGAAGGGAAGCAGGCTCCCTGCTGAGCAGAGAGCCTCATGCGGGGCTTGATCCCAGGACCCTGGGACCATGACCTGAGCCGATGGCAGAGGCTTTAACCCACTGAGTCACGCAGGTGCCCTGATAATCGTGTTCTTATTGCCATTTTCTTACTTCTTTATGGTTGGTTTGTCATTTTTTTTTGTTCCTTCTTGTCTTGCTGTCTTTCCTTGTGGTTTGATGGCTTCCTTTAGTATTGTGTTTGAATTCCTCTCTCTTTATTTTTTTGTATCTATTACAGGTTTTTTATTTGTAATTACCATTAGGTTCATATATAATATCTTATGCCTGTAGCAGTCTATTAAGTTGTACTTAATTTGTATTAAGTATTATTCGTATTAAGTTGATAGTCACTTAAGTTTGAACTCATTCTAATAGCACTAAATTTTTACTTCCTGCTCCCATATTTTATGTATATGATGTCATACTTTACATCCTTCTATTTTGCAAATCCCTTGGCTAATTTTTATAGATATAATTGGTTTTACTGCTTTTGTGCTTTAACCTCCATGCTGGTTTTATAAGTAACTAATCAACTACTTTTAATATATGTTTGCATTTTACCTGTGAGATTTTTTCCTTTCATCATTTTCTTATTCCTGATTGTGGCCTTTACTTGCCAAAGAATTCCCTTTAACATTTCTTATAAGGCTGGTTTAGTGATGAACTCCTTTAACTTTTGTACATTTGGGAAATTCTTTATCTCTCCTATTATGAATGATAACCTTACAGGGTAGAGTATTGTTTGCAGGATTTTTCCTTTTAGCACTTTGAATATATCATGCCACTGCCTTCTGGCCTGCAGTGTCTCCTGAAAAGTCAGCTGATACACTGTATCAGCTGTCCCTTGTACAAGGGAAATCCCATAAAGCTATCAGCTGGCTTTTCTTTTTTCTTGCTGCTTTTAGTATTCTCTCTTTATCACCACTTCTTATTTATTGTATGTCTTGATATGGACTTCCTTGGGTTTATCTTGTTGGGGGCTCTCTGATTCCTGGATCTGGATGTCTTCTTCCTTCCCCAGATTAGGAAGTTTTCAGCTCTCATTTCTTCAAATAAGTTTTCTGCCTCCTTCTCTCTATCTTCTTCTGGGATCCCTATAAAATGAATATTGTTATGCTTGATGCTGTTGCATAGTTATCTTAACCTGTTCTCATTTATTATTATTATTTTTGTTGTTGTTGCTGTTCAGGTTGGTTGCCTTTCATTAAGCTGGCTTCCAGATTGCTGATCCATTCTTCTGCTTCCTCTAATCTGTTGTTGATTACATCTAGTGCATTTTTAAATTTTAGTTATTGAATTCTTTAGCCTTGACTGGTTATTTTTAATATTTGCTCTTTGTTGATGGTCTCACTGAGATTCTCCACTGTTTTCTCAAGTCCAGTGAGTATCTTTGTGACCATTACTGACCATGTCTGAACTCTTTATCAGGCATATGGCTTATCTCCATTTCATTTAGCTCCCCTCCTACACTTTCTGATGTGGGCTTCTCTCTGTAATTAGCTGTGGAAGGTCTATTCTGCCAGTCTTCAGGTTGTTTTCAGAGTTAGTCACATAGATGTAATTCCTTTCTCAATGTGTCCATGGGAGGAGGTGAGTTCAGGATCCTCCTACTCTGCCATCTTCCCCAAACTACCCTCCTTCTGTTTTTTTGTTGTTGTTGTTTTTGCTTTTGTTCTCTTAAGTAGGCTGTACACCCAACATGGAGCTTGAACTCATGACCTGAGATCAAGAGTTGCATGCTCTAGCTCTACCAATTGAGCCAGCCAGGTGCCCCCTGTTTTTTTGGTAATAGCTGCTTTAATAGGTGTGAGGTCGTGTCTCATTGTAGTTTTGATTTGCATTTCTCCAAAATATGATGTTGAGTATCTTCTCATGTGGCTATTGGCCATTTATACATCTTTTTTAGAGAAATGTTTATTGAGGTCTGTTGTCAATTTTTGAATTGAGTTTTTTGTTGTTGAATTGTAAGAGTTCTCTATATATTTTAGATTTTAATCCCTTATCAGATGTGTGATTTGCAAATATTGTCTTCCATTCTGTGGGCTCCTTTTTCTCTGTGGATAGTGTTTCTTGATGTACAAATATTTAAGGTTTTCATGGAGTCAAGTTGTTTATTATTATTGTTTTTTAATGTTTGTCAGAATTTACCAGCAAAGCCATCAGGTCCAGGACTTTTCTTGTTGGGTGATTTTGATTACTCATTAAATCTCTGTGGCTATATGATAAGCCTTCTCAAAATTATTTTAGCTATTCTAGTTCTTCTATCTTTCCATTCATGTTTTAGGATAATGTTGTCTGTATCTATGAAAAGTCTTCTTGGAGTTTTGATAGGAATTATGGTAAATCTTTTTTATTAGTTTGGGGGAGATTGACATCTTTAATATGTGGATTCTTGCATTATATGAGCAGTATATTGTCTATTTATTTAGGTCTTTGATTTCTGTCATCAGCATTGTATAGTTTTCACCATATAAATTCTTTAAATGTTTTGTTAGATTTACATCTAGGCATTTCATTCTTTTGAGTAATTATAAATGGCATTGTGTCTGTATTTCGGTGTCCTATTCATTGCTAATATATAGAAATGATTGATTTGGGTATGTTCGTTTTGTAAAAATTATAGGATTCTTTTTTTTGTAGATTCCTCAGGGTTTTCTATGAGATAGTCATATCCTTTTATCAAATTTTAACATACCATATTTGTCTTATATTTTTTTAAAGAATTGAACAAAACAGTTATAATTCCATTCTTCTACTTCCCCAGAGATGGTTATCACTATCAAAAACTCAATGCTTGGGGTCGCCTGGGTGGCTCAGTGGGTTGGGGCCTCTACCTTCGGCTCAGGTCAGGATCCCAGGGTGCTGGGATCGGGCCCTGCGTTGGGCTCTCTGCTCAGCGGGAAGCCTGCTTCCCTTCCTCTCTCTCTGCCTGCCTCTCTGCCTAGTTGTGGTTTCTGTCTGTCAAATAAAAAACCTTAAAAAACAATTTCAATGCTTATTGTTTTCGTTTGTATTCTTATACTTCTACTATTTTACATGTTTGAATATTTATGGACATTATATATTTTCTAGATTGTGTGCCCTTCTGCATTTGATTTTTTTAATTGGACATTGTTTCTCCCCTAGACTTATCCCTGTTACAGAGTGAAGCCAAGTTTGTTCATATAGCTGCTGTGTAGTATTCCAATGCATGAGTATATATACTTCGGTTGATGGACATTTAAGTTGCTTCCAATTTTTTGCTGTTTGTTCTAGTTTTATTGATTTCTGAGAGTTCATTGTATATTCTGGGTTCTTGCCTTTGTGGTTATTTGTGTTGCCACTATCGCCTCCTATACTTTGGTTTGTCTTTTAATTTTGGTGGTAGCGTCCTGTGTTGTAAAAGTTAAGACAGGTGGATAAATCATTTCTTTTATGGTTTTGAGTTTTATGTCTCATTAGATATAGTCCTACTCTGAGATCGTAAGATTTTTCTCCTGTATTTTCTTATTAAACCTATCTGAAGTTGATCTTTGGTATCAGTATGAGTCTAAAGTTCTAATTTTATTATTTTCCATTTGAGTAGACAGTTGTCTTCAAATCACTTATCAGTAGCCCATTCTTTACTCATTGATTTCTAAGATTACTCCTACACTATCCAATTTCTTTATATGCTTTGGGTTAGTTTATGAGCCCTTCTATTTATCCCACTGGTATCTCTGTCTATCCCTGCATCAGTTACTATCTTAGTGTCCTAATTTTTCTAGCCCAAGATAAGCCTTAATAACTGCTTGTGTGGATCTTCTTTTAAAGAATTTTAGCTATTCATATTTCTTTCCTTTGAAGTATGAATTTTTAAGATAATCTTGTGAAATTCCACATAAAATCTGTTGGGATTTTGATTGAAATTGCTATTTTTACTTTTTTAGTCTGTCCTGTCTCTCCAGTTACTCAAGTCTTCAGTAGCCTTCAGTATTCTGCATCTATGAGTGAACTTCTTTATCTTTAGTGTTTTTAGCAGTTTTTTGGATACATCTCAGATTTCTGAGTTATTTCCTTTGTCATGTGATCCACCCAGTATATAACTAAAGTTTAGTATTTTTTAACCTTTTGGTATATCTAGATTTCAAAAGAATGAATTAAGAAACTGTATAAATGTATAAAGTAACTTTTCAGTAGTAGGAGAAAGACAAAATATCATTCAGCAAGCTTGAATCTTCTTGAAGAACAGAATTTTGTAAATAGGAAGGCAATGTGCAAGAAAATGCCTTGTTTCATTCTTTATTATTTTTGTGGAATGTCTGGTCTTTTGACCTATATGAGTTGAGTAAGGTTTTGGGAGGGGGGGTTGCATTTTATGTGCTTGAGTAAACTAAGTCAATTTTTTTAAAGATTTTTATTTATTTATTTGACAGACAGATCACAAATAGGCAGAGAGGCAGACAGAGGGAGAAGGAGGGAAGCAGGCTCCCAGCTGAGCAGAGAGCCTGATGTAGGGCTCGATCCCAGGACCCTGGGATCGTGACCTGAGCTGAAGGCAGAGGCTTTAGCCACTGAGCCACCCAGGTGCCCCAAACTAAGTCAATTTAAAAAGGAACTTAATTCCTCATTGCAAGAAAGAAATGATGAGGGGTGCCTGCGTGGCTGTCTTCAGCTCAGGTCATGATCTCAGGGTCCTGGGATCAAGTCCCGCATCAGGCTCTCTGCTTGGCAGGGAGCCTGCTGCCTGCCCCACTCTCTCTCTGCCTGCCTTTCTGCCTCCTTGTGATCTCTGCCTGTCAAATAAATAAATAAAATCTTTAAAAAAAAAAAAAAAGAGAGAGAAATGGTGGTTATGTGACATGATGGAGGTGTTAAGTTAATACTGCAGTGGTAATTATTTTGCAATATATAAGTGTATCACATCAACAGGTTGCAGACCTTAAAATTACACAGTGTTACGTCAGCTACATCCCAGTAAAGCTGGAAAAAATAGGAAATTGATTTAGTTATTATACTTAAGTAGATCTGGAAAAAATAAATAAATGTAATCCTAGGACTACAGTGCTAATTTTTAGCAGCAAGAGAACCACACCGTGACTAAAAGTAAGTATACATTGCCACCCTCACCCAAGATTTAGAATAGACAGTGTTAGAATTCCAATATGAATTGTTTGTAACTCCTGTTGTAAGGTCCTAAAACCATTCATAAGCCTTCCAAGCTGCTACTCTTCATTGAGCAATTATATGACTGATCATATGAATAAACACACAACAAAACACATTATAATTGTTTTTAAGTCTGAATCTGTGGTAGCTGGTAATTGGAGAGGCAGCATGGC
Organism: Mustela erminea; assembly: GCF_009829155.1. Classification (NCBI taxonomy): domain Eukaryota; kingdom Metazoa; phylum Chordata; class Mammalia; order Carnivora; family Mustelidae; genus Mustela; species Mustela erminea. The sequence continues at coordinate 25,067,957 of NC_045631.1, forward strand.
CTAATGGTGGAGAACATGGACTTTGGAACCAGACATTTCCTTGTTCTAATACTGGCTCTGCCACTTACCCACAATAAATAAGGTAGTTAACTATTTTGTACTTCAATTTCCTCATCTATAAAATGAGAATAATAGTAGCACCTTCCACCTCATTTTGTTACAAGAATTAAGTCTATTAATATATGTAAAGCCCTTAGAAAAGTCCCTGGGACATATGAGGAGCTTCATAAATGTTAATATTAAGGTATTCTTGTTGATTGTTATCAGAAATATCTCTAATTCTAAGGATCTTACATATATTGAGAATAGTGTATGTAAGTGCCTACTTCTATAGCTGGCATATGGCATGAACACAATAAAATGATACATATATTATAACTATGAAGTGTTCATTTTTCTTATTTAGTTGCTTTGACTCTGTTTTTGCCTGCAGAATCCTACTTTGTTCCAGAAAAAAAAAAATGGGGGGGCGCCTGGGTGGCTCAGTGGGTTAAGCCGCTGCCTTCGGCTCGGGTCATGATGTCAGGGTCCTGGGATCGAGTCCCATATCGGGCTCTCTGCTCAGCACGGAGCCTGCTTCCTCCTCTCTCTCTCTGCCTGCCTCTCTGCCTACTTGTGATCTCTCTCTCTGTCAAATAAATAAATAAAATATTTAAAAAAAAAAAAAAAAAAAAAAAAAAAAGAAAAAAAAATGGGGTCATCATTGTTTTTGAGAGTATATTACTTTATCAGTATAATTATACTTCGTCAGTATAGTTTTTAATAATTGTAATAACGGCTATTTACTCATATATGCTACACAGTGTTCTAGGTGCTTTACCCAGATTATATTATTTCTAGGCCTTAAAACAATCCCCTACTGTTTCAATGAGGTGCACTTTTTTCAAAGTTCAGAATGAGGGGATATTTTTGATAATTTCTAAAAGGAGTACTTTGAGGAAAACCCTAACATGATTTCTTCAACAAAAAAACAAGATCTTAAATGTTGATCTAAAATCAAGATCTTAGTGTTGTTTAAAAAAAACAAAACAAAACAAAACAAAACCCAGGCAGCTCAGTTGGTTAAGCGACTGTAAGCGACTGCCTTTGGCTCAGGTCATGATCCTGGAGTTCCAGGATCAAGTCGCCCATCGGGCTCCCTGCTTGGTGGGGAGTCTGCTTCTCCCTCTGACCCTCCCCCTCTCATTATCTCTCTCTCTCTTCTCTCATTCTCTCTCAAATAAATAAATAAAATCTTTTAAGAAAAAAAAAAAAAAACATTAAAAATGGGGCACCCAGCTGGCTCAGTCAGCAGAGCATGTGACTTTTGATCTCAGGGTTGAGTTCAAGCCTCTTGGGTGTAAAGATTACTTAAAAGTAAAGAATCGGGGCACCTGGGTGGCTCAGTGGGTTAAAGCCGCTGCCTTCGGCTCAGGTCATGATCCCAAGGTCCTGGGATGGAGCCCCGCATTGGGCTCCCTGCTTGGCAGGAAGCCTGCTTCTACCTCTCCCAGTTCCTCTGCTCATGTTCCTACTCTCATTATATCTCTCTCTGTCAAATAAAGAAATAAAATCTTTTTTAAAAAAAAGTAAAGATAAAAATCTGACTATATTAATTCCCATAGTGTGAAAATAATCTTAACCTTAAAGTAATTTAAATTTCGGTAGTTTACATTAACCAAGTTTGTGTAAGTCGGGGAGTTAACCATTATTACAAACACATCCTTCATCCACTATAACTGAAAGTAACCATCCTCAAATTAACAGACTGGGCAATTTGGGTGACTAAAGTAGTTAGATGCATGTATTTTGGTTTTTGAAGGAAGAGAGGATAAAAGGTTTAGAAGAAGCAAGGAGGAATATTTCCCTTAGTTACAGGAAATGTGGAAGAGAAGCAGTAGTCTCCAAAGGAGAGCACTTCCAGAGACAGCCAGGTTTCCATTAGGGAAGAGAAGGGAAGCCTGTCAGGGAGAAGGCTGAGAAGTAGAATTTCCACTCAGTGTAAAATAAGCCATTTTCATCATTATCAGTGTCTTCATAATCATTATTAACATTAGATTTTGTGACTAGCTATTGTGTAATACTATTCTTACTACTGAATGCTTGAATAAACTTTATACTGTGGTATTGCTATATCACTTATTGCTGATTGAATATATTTTGTTTTCTGTGGAAGTTTGACTATCAGGCCTGTGATAATAAACATCAAAATATTTATTATCCTATCATACTTACTGGGAAAGCATGTTTAATCTTATCTTTGGAATAACTACCATATGGCAAGCTCTAATCTGTTGCTGGAAATACGAAGACATGTAAGATATGATACCGCTTCTCAAAGAATATGGGTTAGTGAACTGACCAGAATATACCCATGGGCTTCCAAGCACACACGCCCTCAGACTGTTAGCATTGGGCACCTCTGAAGCAAGGAAATGAAAGGGATGAGATAGTAAGGGGAGCTTTCCATTTTTAGCCTGTGTTTTTTGACTATTATTTAAAAGAAAATCATATGGTTCATTAATAAAAACACTAGGTAAGAATTTATGGAAGTCATTGTTTTCCTGTGTAACAATTAAAAGGAGGAATTGTGGGGACGCCTGGGTGGCTCAGTTGGTTAAGCAGCTGCCTTCGGCTCAGGTCATGATCCCAGCGTCCTGGGATCGAGTCCCATATCGGGCTCCTTGCTCCGTAGGGAGCCTGCTTCTCCCTCTGACACTGCCTGCCACTCTGTCTGCCTGTGCTCACTCTCGCTCTCTCTCTCTCTGACAAATAAATAAGTAAAATCTTAAAAAAAAAAAAAAGGAGGAATTGTGTTTTTCAAGCCTTTGTTTCTTTCAGGCAGGAATACCAATGGGCCCAATGCCAGCAGCAGGGATGCCTTACCTGGGACAAACGCCTTTCCTGGGAATGCGTCCTCCAGGCCCACAGTACACTCCAGACATGCAGAAGCAGTTTGCTGAAGAGCAACAGTAAGAGACCTCAGGAATCAAGCATAAAGACGCATGATAGCTGCTATTTTAAGAACAGTTCTTTAATGCAGATTTGAAACCAGTTCAGTCGTGTCGCATTTAAGATACTTGCAATACATTTTTATATATAAGTTTTAAGCAAGAACAAACCTTATGGATCCTCTAATTCAACCCTATAATTTTACATTTAGGGAAAATACAGTTCAGAGGATGCAGTTTCTTGTCAGCCCCCATCACATAGTTACTAGCAAAGCCTAGACCCAAATGTAGGCCTCCTGATGCCCCAGGCATTGCTCTTTCTCCTGTACAACACTGCCTTCCCAAGTCAGAGTTTCTTTTTCGTCTACCTCCCTAGCTGTTTTTTGAGGTTATTTTTGAATGCAAAAAATTGTCCCTTTCTTTTGCAAATTAGACAAGAAATAAATTCATATCTGTAACTTAGGTAAATCATTTTTTGGACTCATTTTGTATATTTCAAAATTAATGGGGAAATAGTATTGTCTTAAGAAAATCAGATATAATTAGCAGTGAGGGTTTTCATTCTAGAAGTATAAGGTGGTCTTGCTGAAACTGTTAGAAGTATGACTATAACACAGTTGCTAATCTCTGAAGCTAGTTCTTTACTAGATTGTTTTTCCTTCAGAAAACGATTTGAACAGCAACAGAAGCTCTTAGAAGAAGAAAGGAAAAGACGCCAGTTTGAAGAGCAGAAGCAGAAGCTCAGACTTCTGAGTAGTGTGAAACCGAAGGTAATCTATTCCACCACCGCAGCCCGCCTTCGCCCTGTGTGTGCCTCTCACTCATTCAGGGGATTCTGTCACCTGGGCACCAGCCCAAGCTGAAGCTATGGTTGATTCATTTGGGTCTAAAAGTGAGAATTCTTCTTTTCCTGTAAGACACTATTATTGAACGGAATGGGATATCAACCATCATCATCTCAGGTCTTTTTTACTACCACTGGAATGTTCGTGATCTTTTCTTGGGAAGATTAATAATTGATTTTAATATTAATATAGGATACTTAATATCATTTGTGTCCTGAAGTATTTATAAATGAACCCTTTAATATTTTTGTGTTTTATAGATTGTCTTTTTATGCATTTGTATACTTACACACTTGTCAGTGTTTTTCTGACTTGCAGAATTCCCTATCAGAAGTCTGTGGTAAAAATATTGAAAACAGACAAATATCTGTACTTTCAGTTTGGGAGGATCTAAGATGAAGTGAGCCATAAGTGAAGATATATGCATATATCTGTTGTCTCTTAGACAGGTGAGAAGAGTAGAGATGATGCTTTGGAAGCCATAAAAGGAAACTTGGATGGATTTTCCAGAGATGCTAAGATGCACCCTACTCCGGCATCACACCCTAAGAAACCAGGTAATTTTAATGTAAAAATTTCCTTTTATTGGAAGGTGATTTCCTGTGTGTTTAATTGACCATTATGTGTGTGTGGAGAGTCACTGCTCATCTCATCCTTCAAGCTGAATAAAGATTTGGATGTTTTAAAATGTATAGGGGGTTAAGAATAGCATATCATTAATAGATGAAGAATTGTTGAATCATTCAGCCAACCAAGTACTCTTTTCTGCTGGCATGTATTACGTTGATAAATTTTCCTTAGACCCTTGTATTGTAGTACCTTTTGTAGGTGATATCAGTAGGGAATAATATAACATTGGCACAGTTACCAGTTCTTTCTGGGACAGCTTTAACTCTGTCTTATTAAATTCACTTGATAGATTATATACTCAGATTCTCATTCCAGATGTTCCCCAAAGTAAGATATATAGCAAGCTTGAAAAGAAAATGGATGTAGCAGTCAGAATGAGTTCAGAAAGGAAAAACGTAAATAAAAATGAAAATTATAAGCTAAATAACTACTTAGGAAGTAATTGAAAAATAAATATTGGAATGCTTAAAACTGGAACCTGTGTCGAACTTAGAAGAAGGAGAAGGCGGCGATGAATGGTCATTGTTAGGGCAAACACCGTTCTGTCCATATAGAACGCCCTCTTTCGACAACTAGGTGTAGTTTGACAACCTCATTGTTAAATAATAAATTGTTTTGGCATTTAAGAGGTCTCAGGAGTTCAGTCAACATGCATGCAGTTAGCTGTTTCTAGTTAATTTTGCTCTGTGCTTATCCAAAAAAAGATTTTTGAAGCAAGCTCAAGAAGTTTCCAGAGCTTCTCCAGTTAGGGACTTAACATAAAGTACATTAAAAAAGTTTCCAACCTTTTACCCACCAAAGACATCTATTAATACCCCTGCCCCCACCGACTGTTTACTTTAAGATATGGAATATACAAACCATCACATAATTTTATGCTCTTCTTAATCATATATATCACTGTTGAGAGTTTATAAGCCAAAATATATATGACACATAGATTAACATAATTCCAGTCAAATGCAAAGAAACATTGGTTTAACATTTGCAGACTTACTTCTGGTAAATAGGGTCCATTTAAAAAATACTCATAGTAGCTCTCAGTTTTCCATTATTACCATTTTCTACCAGTGCTGGTCTGAGAACCCAAATTAAGAACTTAAATCCAGGGCACCTGGGTGGCTCAGTGGGTTAAAGCCTCTGCTTTCAGCTCAGGTCATGATCCCAGGGTCCTGGGATTGAGTCCCGCATTGGGCTCTCTGCTCAGCAGGGAGCCTGCTTCCCCCTCTCTCTCTGCCTGCCTCTCTGCCTACTTGTGATCTCTGTCTGTCAAATAAATAAAATCTTTAAAAAAAAAAAATTAAATCCATACTTGTGTAACCATTCTTAGGAGGGGTTGGAGTTCGTTGGGTCATGGCTTTTTGGGTTTTTTTGTTGTTTTTTTTTTTAAAGATGTTATTTATTTATTGGACAGACAGAGATCACAAGTAGGCAGAGAGACAGAGGAGGAAGCAGGCTCCCTGCTGAGCAGAGAGCCCAATGCAGGGATGCAGGGCTCAATCCCAGGATCCTGGGATCATGACCCGAGCTGAAGGCAGAGGCTTTAACCCACTGAGCCACCCGGCACCCCAGCTTTTTGTTTTTTTTAAACAAAATTAAATAAGACAACAGTTTTGAATATTCATTTTGCATCTTTCATAAAACCTAGAAGCATTGAAGATTCTATTTTATGAATCCAAAAGAGAAGTGTCCAGAAGAGAAGCACGTGGTATCCCCATTTTTCAGATGAGAGCCTTTTTTAAAAAAGACTGCTCCTGTGGCATTAGACTTTAGTAAATATTAAAGCAATTTAAAGTAGTTAAAAATGTGAAGAAGCTTTACATGTAGAAAACCCTAAAGACCACCAAAAAAATGTTAGAACTAGTAAATTAATTCAGTGAAGTTATAGAATACAAAATCAATATGTAAAAATATGTTGCACTTCTATACACTAACAGCAATCTATCAGAAAAATAAATTAAGAAAACGATTTCATTTACACTTGCATCAAGTAGAATAAAAAACCTAGGAATAAATTAAGCCAGGAGCTGAAAGACCTGTATACTGAAAACTTGAAGTCATCGATGAAAGTAATTGAAGAAGACACACACAAAAAAGGAAAGATACTTTGTGCTCATGGTTTGGAAGAATGAGTAAAATGTCCATGTTACCCAAAGCAATCTACAGATTTCAGGACAATTCCTGTCAATATTCTAGTGGCATTTTTCACAGAAATAGAACAATCCTAAAATTTGTGTAGAACCACAAAAGACCTCAGATAGCCAAAGTGGTCTTAAGAAAGAAGAAATCGGGAGCACCTGGGTGGCTCAGCGGGTTAAAGCCTCTGCCTTTGGCTTGGGTCATGATCCCAGGATCCTGGGATGGAGCCCAGCATTGGGCTCTCTGCTCAGCAGGCAGCCTGCTTCCCCCCCCCCCCCCCCCCGCGCCCGGGCAACCACCTGCCTTTCTGCCTACTTGTGATCTCTCTCTTTGTCAAACAAATTTTTTTTTTAATCTAAAAAAAAAAAAAAAGAAGAAGAAGAAGAAGAAAGAAGAAAGCTAAAGGCATGACATACCCTGATTTTCAAAGTATATCACAGAGCTGTAGTAATCAAAACAATATGATACTAGCATAGAAACAGAAACATAGATCAGTGGAACAGAATAGAGAGTCCAGAAATAAATCCAACATGTATGGTCAATTAATTTATGACAAAGGAAGCAAGAGTACACAGTGAGAAAAAGACAGTCTGTTCAATAAATGGTGTTGGGAAAACTGAACAGCCACATGCAAAAGAATGAATCCAGATTACTGTCTTATACACAAAAATTAACTCAAAATGGATTGAAGACTTGAATGTAAGACCTGAAACCATAAGACTCTTAGAAGAAAACATAGGTGGCAAACTTTCAACATTAGTTTTGGTAGTGATTTTTTTGGATCTGATTCCAAAATCAAAGGCAACAAAAGGAAAATAAACAAGTGTAACAACATCAAGCTAAAATGTTTCTGCATAGCAGAGGAAACCATCAACGAAATGAAAAGGCAACCAACTGAATGGGAGAAAATATTTGCAAATCATATATCCATAAGGGTTGATATTCAAAATATACAAAGAACTCATACAGCTCAATAATAACAACAACAAAAAATCTGATGAGAAAAAATGGGCAGAGGATCTGAATAGACATTTTGCCTAAGAAGACAAACAAAATGGTCCACAGGCACATGAAAAGATGCCCAACATCACTAATAATTAGGGAAATGCAAATCACATTGCAAACTATAATGAGATACCACCTAACACCTGTTAGAATGACTATTATAAAAAAAGACAAGAAACAATAATGTTGGCAAGGATGTGGGAAAAAGAGAACCCTCATGCCTTGTTGGTGGGAATGTAGGTTGGTACAGCCACTGTGGAAAACTGAAGATTCCTCAAAAAATTTAAAATAGAGCTACCATATGATCCAGCAATTCCACTACTGGGTGTTTATCCAAAGAAAATAAGAACACTAACTCAAAAAATATATACACACCCCATGTTCATTGTAGCATTATTAAAAATAGGCAAGGTATGGAAGTAGCCTAAGTGTGCATTGATGGATGAATTGGTAAAGAAAATATGGCTGACTACTACTCAGCCATAAAGAAGAATGGAATCTTGCCATTGGCAAAAACATGGATGGACCTTGAGGGTATTAGGCTAAGTGAAATAAGTCAGAGAAAGACAAATACCATATGATTTCACTTGTGCCTGGAACCTGAAAAACAAAATGAAAGAAGGAGAATAGACTGGTAATTGACGGAGGAAAATGGGAGGTGGATGAAATTGGTGAAGGTGGTCAAGAGGTTCAAACTTCAGCGTGAGGACTACAGTCAATATATAGTGCATATTTGAAAGTTGGCTTAGAATTCTCATTAAGAGGGGCCTGGGTGGCTCACTGGGTTAAAGCCTCTGCCTTCAGCTCAGGTCATGATCTTAGGGTCCTGGGATTGAGCCCCGCATTGGGGTCTCTGCTCGGCGGGGAGCCTACTTCCTCCTCTCTCTCTGGCTGCCTCTCTGCCTACTTGTGATCTTTGTCTGTCAAATAAATAATGAAAAATAAAATCTTTTTTTAAAAAAGTTCTCATTAAGAGAAAAAAATTTTTTTGTAACTTTGGTGACAAATGGTAATTAGACTTATTGTGGTGATCATCTCACAGTGTATATACTGTTATGGAATCACTGTGTTGTACACCTGAAACTATGTAACTATATAGTTATAACTACCTGTATAACTATGTAGTTATATGTTAACTATGAGTTATATATGTAGTTATAACTATACAATTATAAACTATATAATATATATTAGCCATACCTCAACAACAACAAAAAAGGCAGGTTGAGAGCCACATGGTTCAGTTTGAAGCTGGCTGTGGATGATGGATGGGCAAAGCTAGAGATAGTCAGGGCTGATGTTACCTTCATCTGTGTATCTGTGTGTGACTCTAGTTTTTAAAAGTTGATCTATTTAAAATAAATTTTTTGGATTTTGAAAAAAGAATGTGAAGATGCAAAACCAATATTATTAAATGAAGTCCCTATAGGCAAGGCTTATTACATAAGTAAACCTCACATTTAACAGTAAAGAGCTGCAATGATGTATAGACTTTAGAGCCAAAGATCTTTTAAACATAGTCCTCAGTTGGGGTTTATCATCTTAAATTGACCTTTGAGTTGTTTGACTTAGCACTTTATGGTGTCCTGATTTTGGCTTTTTACAGTACCACCTCAGTATTTTGTTTACAATGTTCTTCTGTAATTTTCATTCCTCAAGTGGTAACTTCACTGACGTGAACTATGTATGCAAAGTATATGGGTTAGGCGTGGTATATTTAAGATGACAAGAATGTATTATGCATTGTTTCTAGCTGGCATAATGAAATTTAATCATCAGAGTACATATCTGTCCAGAATGTATTCAGCAGCATGAAGGAGGTAGGTTCTCTAAAATGTGGCACATACTGGTGTGAGAAATATTATCCAAACAACTGACTTGGGTGTCAAAAGTCATCACCACTTTGATGTAAACTGTTAGTGGTCTCGGGGACAAAACTGGTATGAACCTAATAAAAGAAGGAAGGGAATTTTGAGTTTAAATTTTTTTGTTTTTGAACAAAATGTAAAATACCTATAAAATTGCTTTTTGAAAGAAAAAAATTGTGTGTAAATAGACATCGAAGTGTTTTTCATTCATTTAATAATTCCATTTGACTCTCGTTGCATGTTAGTTCTTGTTCACCTCTGCTATTCATGTTTCAGTATATTCTTTTGGAATTGTACTACATCTTAATTTCTTTTTTCCTTGTTGATTTTCATTTCCGTGTGTTTCATTGCCATTTTCCATTTTGCAGATTATCCCACATCATCTCATTCTACTAAAACTGTCTCCCCATCATCTGCCTTTCTTGATGAAGAAGAATTCAGTGACTTTATGCAGGGGCCTGTTGAAGTGCCCACATGTGGTCCTTCTTCCACTTCCCAGCCTTTTCAGTCTTTCCATCCCACCACCCCACTTGGCCAGTTGCATACACAGAAGGCTGGAGCACAGCCTCTCCCTCCAGGTCAGATTCCAGTGTCTTTTGCCTTACATGGTGTCCCTGGGCAAATTCCTTCTTTCTCTACTGCTGCAGCCTCATACAATGTACAGAAAGCAGGTAACTCCTAGAATATTAATGGAACCATTCTTAAGATAATCTTGGGTAATTTATTTCTCTTATGTAAGTAAAATGATACACTGTTGTTGGTAAAGAAACATGTACCTGAATGTATGACTACTACTCAAATTCACTAAAATAAGAATCTAGATTTTTTAATTCTGGGGGCCTCACATTCTAGAAAAATGTTTTAAAACTCTTGCTCTTAAATAAGGAGCTATTTAAACCATCTTTGAACTTTAAAAACAAACAGATTTCTACAGAGTACTCTTGTTTGAGAAAATCGCCAATATTGAGAAAATTACCAATATTAGAATATTTCACTTTCTAAAGTGAAAGTGAAGTTACTTTCACTTTAGAAAGTGTTCTCTCTGGTTCAGTGGTAGAGCACTTGGGGGTCAGAAGCCTGGGTTCCCTATTTATTGTCAGTGTGTCCTTGGACAAATCTTTAAACCTACCTTAGTTTAGCACTTGTGAAAAGATGGAGAGGGTGGGGACAGTTAAACCTTCATTTCTGAGACATAGATCCTAGCAGACATATACTTAGTCCAAACTTCCTCAATAGGCAGATGTAGAAACACACCCAGAGATGACATGATTGGCCAGGGGCCCTTTAGTAGTGAGTAGAAGTGTCTCTATCTTGTGTAGGTCTTCAGAAGTAGCACCCCTTCCACTCTACCATTCTACCTGCCAGCCCATAGAATTCTTGAGAACCGAAGTAGGTAATGATATTTAAGTTCTCTAAAAAGCCCTAAAGTCTTTCAGGTCCTATACAAATGTGTAGTGATTGAATTATTTCAAAATTTACACTATGTGTGGCAGGGCCTACCCTTGAGAATCTGGGGATGGAAATGGATGGTTGAAAACAAATTTGCAATTATATACAAATTAACCCTTCATGCTGTTTGTTTAGGCCCTTCCTTGGAGGAGAAGCTCCTCGTATCTTGTGATATAAGTACGTCTGGGCAGGAACAAATTAAATTAAATACCTCTGAAGTTGGGCACAAAGCCCTAGGCCCAGGTTCCAGTAAGAACCATCCCAGTTTAACGACCAAAAACGGGGGTGCTGTAGATGGACGTGTAAGTGGTACCACCACTACAGAGGCAGAAAAGACTTCAGACCAAAACCTGTCCATTGAAGAGAGTGGTGAGCTCATGAAATATTCAGCAAAAAGTTGATTTAACCAAATATCGCTCAAATGCTAACACCTTAAGCATTAATCTTCAAATGAATGCTGCTTGATTTTGCTAATCAGTATTTTGCTTAAAATACTTCTAATGCATTCCTTTCTCCAATTAACCCCTACGATTTTGCTCTGAATTCTTTTGGCACAGTTATTCCTTTTAAAAATTTTGTTATAACCAGTTTTTCAAAATCAGAATCCTTCCTCATTTTAAATTTCTTTTCCTTTTATTTTATAAAAACTCTTTTTCCCGTCTTACACTTTCTGTTCTTCCATAAAGGTTGAAAGTTAAATTTTAACTGGAAAAGTCACCAATGAGAAATAGTTTTGTTTCTCTGAAATAAATCATGCACACTGCTGTCTAAAAAAATCCAAGTTTTTATAAACTCAGCTTGTAGAGATGAATTAGAATTTGCGTGGCCTAGGAGACAAACTTTTAGAGGATTTTTCTGAACAAAATAAAAATAAAAAATCCTATACATCTAAGGCAGCAGTGTCATCATATTCAGGTAAAAAAAAAAAATCAGACTTTGCAAAGAAATATTATTAAAAGCTGCAAGGAAAACTTGAGCAATTACATTTTTTTCACGTGTGTAATTTTTAAACTACCAGATGTTATGTTTTATCCTTTAATTTATAATACATGTGAAATGTTGCAAGCCTCCTGTGATTCAGAATATTGGTTTGGTACATCTTAGTTTTTTTTGCTTTCTCTTTAGGACGTAGTTAATGTACAAGAGTTGTTTAGAAACCAAATCTTTTAATCGTATTGGTGACTTTTTTTTAGTATCTTCGGCCAGCACTCTTCTTATATAAAAGGGTGACTCAGTGCAGTTTCCCCATCTTCTGCATGGATTGTTAGGTACGTTAAATAACGTCTCTTATCTCCTAGGTGTGGGAGTATTTCCCTCACAGGATCCCGTTCAGCCCAGAATGCCTCCTTGGATTTGCAATGAGAGTTTGGTTCCAGGTAAAAAAGCTGCTTTGTCCAGCATTCCCATCTGGATATTTTACTTTAAGTGTTGAAAACAGAGTTGTGGATATTTACTCTTGTGGTTACAAAATATGCAGAAGGAATTTTAATATTTTTCTTGTTTATTTTTTTCTAAAAAAGTACAGTAAATTTAAAAAATCTGATGTTTAAGACAGCCTTATATGTAAAATAGCTATATAAATGTGGGAGAAATGTTTTGCATTAATATTTTATTGACCATCATAGACTTTAATTTCTAAAAGCTTTGCTTAGATTTATCATGCTTTAAAAGATATTTTTATTTCATAGATTATTAATAACCTCTCAAGAATAGTACCAATAAGGGCGCCTGGTGGCCCAGTTGGTTAAGTGTCTGCTTTCGGCTCAAGTCATGATCCCAGGGTCCTGGGACTGAGTCCCACGTCAGGCTCAGTGTTCAGTGGGGAGGCTGCTGCTTCCTCTTTTCTGCTGCTCCCCCTGCTTGTGCTCTCTTTGTCTCTCAAATAAATGTATAAAATCTTTAAAAAAAAAAAAAAAGTAGTACTAATACATTTAATGTAATTTTCTGAACTCATGCTGATTTTATATTTTAAGGTATATTTGTCTTATGATTTATGATATTATATGAAGGGGCGCCTGGGTAGCTTAGTTGTTAAGCGTCTGCCTTTGGCTCAGATCATGATCCCAGGGTCCTGGGGTAGAGCCCTGCATCAGGCTCCCCTGCTCAGCAGGGAGCCTACTTCTTTCTCTCCCATCCCACTCCCCCTGCTTGTGTTCCCTCTCTTGCTGCTGCATCTCTGTGTCAAATAAATAAATAAATAATCTTTTTTTTAAAATGTGAACTAAAAGACCAACTGGCATTTTTTTCAACATTGGAAGGTGGTGTTTACTTTTTACTTTAGGTATATTTTTACTGCTGAGCAAAAAAAAAAAAAAAAAAAAAAACCTTAGGTGCCTATGTTGTGATTGCATTCAGTTGCTATGAGGAAATAACTCTATTGAGCTGTGGCTGATACGCCCACAGTAATGACGATTATAGCAGCATGTGTTAATGGGTCTTAATATATTGTAACATGTGTGATTTGCTCTATTTTGCCAATCCCTGAAAACTGCATAAAAGTAGGTTTTCTTCCAAGTGCCCATTAGACAATCTGCATCTTCTTCCTCTCTGTGTTCAAGCCAAACAAACAGAACCCAGATCCAGTATATTTTGAGTTCCTTCCATTTTCTGCCAGCTTGTATTTCTTTCTCCCTCCTTCCAAACATACATGCACACATTATTTCCTAGCCAAAATATGTGTTTTTATAGCCAGCCTACTAACCTATAATCCATATTTAAATCCTGGATATAAATTTTTTGCTTTAAACATTTTTTTTTCTGTCTGCCTTAGCTCTACCCACTGTCATCCTCCAAAACGCCTCTTAAGTAGGATTGCCAGATTTAGCAAATATCATATACAACATCCATTCAATTTTGAATTTCAGATAAATACTAAATAACTGTTTAGTATAAAAGTATGTCCCGTGTGATATTAACATCCTCTATTTTATATGGCAACCTCGTCTCTAAGAACCTTTCTCATTTTGTCCTTTGGAAACCCCATTTGCTGTGGAAAAATTCCTCAGCAATCCCTTCTCTTTTTTCTTTTTTATTTATTTATTTTTTTTAAAGATTTATTTATTTATTTGACAGAAAGAGATCACAAGTAGGCAGAGAGGCAGGCAGAGAGAGAGAGAGGAAGAAACAGGATCCCTGCTGAGCAGAGAGCTGAAGCTAGACTGGATCCCAGGAGCTTCGGACCACGACCCGAGCCAAAGGCAGAGGCCCCAACCCACTGAGCCACCCAGGCACCCCTCCCATCCCTTTTTTTTCAAACATGTATTCTGCTCTATCAACTTGAATGAAAGTTGCTTTCTCTGAAGGCTCTATTCCCGTAGTACCTTACCCAGTGCTGTTTTTGCTCAGAGCCTCTAACCCACTGGGGGAGGAGACAGGTGGTATGGTATAGTTCTCGCCTCCCCACTGCTATTTTCAGACTCTTCCCACCACCATTACTCTACAGCTCTGTTGATACTGCCTCTGTCTTAGTATCGTTACTGTCTTCTCTTGAGCACTAAGACTTTCTCTGACTCTTAGCCCCAAATCTTCATCTTTGGGACCAAGTTCCAACCTATCTTCTAAGCTGCAGACTCTCTTTTTATGTTGGATATTTCCGCTTGAATAATCTTTACAGCAGTTCAAACCCTGACATGGCTTCGGTTCTGTTAAAGCAGTTTGACTAAGGATTATTCTTGTGTCAGCAACAAGGGCAACCAAGAGCAGTCACCTTTAATATGTTTACATTTGTAATCTGGTCTTTCCCTTGATAGATGCCTATAAGAAAATTTTAGAAATCACAATGACTCCAACTGGAATAGATACTGCTAAACTTTATCCCATTCTGATGTCGTCTGGACTTCCCAGGGAAACTCTTGGACAGATATGGGCCTTAGCTAATCGAACTACACCTGGCAGACTGACTAAGGAAGAGCTTTATACTGTTCTCGCCATGATAGCGGTAACACAGGTAGATGTTGTTTCTCAAGTTAGAGCAAATACTTTTCAATATAAATCCTATTGACTATGATGTTGAAGAACTTCTTGTATTTCAAAATTTAGATGATTTTTAGGATACAGTACTTCAAAATGTACAGTTTTATATGCTGCACATTCTAGCAGTATATTCCTTTGTTTAAAAGACTGTTTAGTGTATTAACATTCTCTGATCTAACTGTACCCTTTCTGAACTTGAAAGTTATTCAGTAATAGATGAAATTACGCTTCTTGTTTTTGAAGGCCTTGTTTAAAATTCCTTAAATATAAAGTATTCTTGGTCTGGTAGCAGTTTTTCTCATAATACAAAATAATTTTAAATGATTCGATTATAATGAATCAGCCGAACTTGTCAGAGAGTACAGTGTCACCATTGAGCTGTGTTAACCATTTCTTTGCCTGATACTAGGTTTACATGACCTTGTAAGTTATTTTCTTGTATCAAATTCATGAGTTTTGGAACTCCCGGTTGGAAAGCTTTCAGAACTACTTGTATATTTAGGTCTCCCTTTGCTGAATTTAGATTGTATGTGGTTTGCAATCCCCTAAAATGTTCCCATTTTCCTTCTATTCTGTATAGAGGGGTGTTCCTGCCATGAGTCCTGATGCTTTAAGTCAATTTCCAGCCGCTCCTATTCCAACTTTAAGTGGCTTTCCTATGACTTTGCCTACTGGGGTGAGTCAGCCAACTGGGATGTCTTCAGGCCCTGCAGGCTCCATACCCCTCAACCTCGGACAGCCAGTTATGGGCATTAACCTTGTTGGACCAGTTGGGGGAGCTGCAGCCCAGGCTTCTAGTGGCTTCATGTCATCTTACCCTGCAAATCAGGTAAGTGGAGAAGCTGTGTATATTACAAATAATCCCTGAAGGTGAATCTGGACAGCTTTTTTTCCAAGGATGCAGAGAAGATTGTTGTATTATAATGGACACTGGAGGTGAAAATTAAACAGTAGTAAAACAATACAAAATTTAATTTCTCATTGTTTTAAAAAAATGAAGAAATTTCTTGCACCTTAAGGGATTTGAATTTTGGCTAAAAGTTTATATAGTTCTTTTTAGTATATTCATTTTAAACATCAAGCTTAATGAGGTTAACTAAATTCCTAGACTGTGTCTTTTGGAAGAGCTACTAAACCTGAAATTCAAATGTTCACATTTATTTTTCACTTCTCAGATTAGCAAAAAGTTTAGAAAACATAATAGTGTCAGGGAAAATAGTTTGCTGGTACAGCCTTCTTGGAAGGCAGGTTTGGCAATAGCTACCCAAATTATAAATGTCTGTATTTTCTGACCTCGCAGTCACACTATTAGGAATCTGTCCCATAGAAATAGTAACTCAGATGAACAAAAATATGCAAGGATATTTCTCACAGCATTGTTTGTTAGAGTAAAAAGTTAGAAATAGCTAAATGTCCCTCAGAGGAAGGAAGGTTAAATAAATTTGGCTTCATCCATATAGTGGTAAACTATTTTATCATTAAAATGAATGAACTACTACATGTACAACATGCAAAAAATGTCCACGTTATAATTGCATCTTTTTTTTTCAAGTGCAGAACAATGTAGTATAAGCTCATTTTTCTGTAAAACAAGTGAACTGTTCACAGTTCTTAACTTTCAGAGCATGTGATAAGGAGTCAGTGTTCATTGTTGCTTTTATACATATTTTAATGGATTATAACAAGCTTGTATCACTTTTGTAATTCACATCATGTATAAAGTGTTTTTTTAAAGATGGCAGGTTCTCAGTAATAAATGTGATTTAGCTGTTTTTATAATTTTTTTTATTAACATATAATGTATTATTAGCCCCAGGGGTACAGGTCTTTGAATTGCCAGGTTTACATACTTCATAGCACATATGATTCAGCTATTTTAAAATTGTGTAGATTAGTTCTTTTGCCAGAAAGTTAGTTCTTGTATCTAAAAATACAGGACGGGGGTACCTGGGTGGCTTAGTCGGTTAAGCTTCTGACTCGATTTTGGCTCAGGTCGTGATTTTATGGGTGAGATTGAGCCATGTGTCAGGCTCCACACTGGGGGTGAAGTCTGCTTAAGATTCTGTCTCTCTCTCCCTCTCCCTTTGACCCTCCCACCAATTGCCCCCGCAATAAAAAAGTACAAGACAGATTCTTGCTTTGGATACTGGAGTTGTGTTATATCTAAAGTGTGTTCTTCTAAAATTAGATAGTCATGCTTACCTAATTTAGGTACCTAAACTGGGAGATTTAAAAGGTAGTTTTTGAGTTTGACAGTTGTAAATTTGTTATTTACTCTTGTATCAATTCAATCTCTCTATTTAAATGTCCTCTATAAACCTAGGTGGTAAAACCAGAAGAAGACGACTTCCAGGATTTTCAAGATGCTTCTAAGTCAGGCTCCCTTGATGACTCATTCACTGATTTCCAGGAGTTGCCTGCTTCTTCAAAAACAAGTAATTCCCAGCATGGAAACAGGTAGAAAACAGTTGGATATAGTTAACATTGTGTTTAATAATTGAGAAAGGGGCATCTATAGTGAGAAGCCTACGTAAGAAAGTTAAGACTTCTTACTCTCGTGCTTTCCTTGATTATTCTCTTTATTATTGTTTTACCCTTGAAACTTTTCTCTGCATTGTCCACCCAAAACTTTAGCACTACCATTTCCTCCCAGTACACACCACTTGCCAATATTTTTTTCTTTGCCTGTGCTATAAGCCTGATTACAGGGGCGCCTGCCTTCAGCTCAGGTCATGATCTCAGGGTCCTTGGATTGAGCCCTGCATCGCATCGCATCGCATCATCAGGCTCTCTGCTCAGCGGGAAGCCTGCTTCCTCCTCTCTTTCTCTGCCTGCCTCTCTGCCTACTTGTGATCTCTGTCTTTCAAATAAATAAAATCTTTTAAAAAAGTAAAATTTAATTAAAAAAAATAAACCTGATTATAGCCGAGTGTACCTGTATGGTGATGACTTCATGTTCTCTTATCAGAAGCAAGTCGTTGGCTGTTGAAAAGTTTTTTAGACAGGGCCACATAATATGGTATTTTTACAGTATAACATGCTGTTGATTTTCCACAGAAATAATAATTCAGAAATCTAAATGTGATTATTTATTCATTTCTCCTTTATGCTTGATATCAGTGACTTTTAGGCCTTCAGATTTCTGTTCATTTTTTTGCATATATAGTTACATAACTGTTTCTGTAATGCTTGTGTACTAGCTTCACTTTTAGGTTATGGTAACTGACTCAATATGTTGCCAGCACCTTTCCATCATTTTTTAAAAGTTTTTAGGGGTGCCTGGGTAGCATTGGGCTCCCTGCTCAGAAGGTTGTCTGCTTCTTCTCCCTCTCGCCCTCCTTGTTCTCCCTCTCGCCCTCCTTGTTCTCTCTCTCTTTCTCTCAAATATATAAAACCTTAAAAAAAAATAAGTTTTTAGATACTACTTCTTCCATAGAGTAGAATATACCAGACTTTGAGCAAGCACTTAGGAATTTCTCTGGTTATTTTTGGAACTTGTTTCTGTTTGGATATGTTTATCATTTCTCTTACGTTCCTGTTTATGCTGTATCATTTATCTTTTCCATTTTAACCAATTGATTATCTCTTAATGCTTCCTGCGTATACACTGTAACAAGAACTAAGGGATAGGCTTTGTAGGTAACTACAAATTAAGAAAAGAGGGGTGCCTGGGTGGCTCAGTTGTTAAATGTCTGTCTCCGGCTCAGGTCATGATTGCAGGGTCCTGGAATCGAGCCCCACATCAGGCTCCTTGCTCAATGGGAAGCCTGCTTCTCCCTCTTCTACTCCCCCTGCTTATGTTTCCGCCTCTGGCTGTCTCTCTCTCTCTCAAATAAATAAAATCTTTTTTAAAAATTTAAAAAACAGGGCGCCTGAGTGGCTCAGTGGGTTTAGCCGCTGCCTTCGGCTCGGGTCATGATCTCGGGGTCCTGGGATCGAGTCCCGCATTGGGCTCTCTGCTCAGCAGGGAAGCCTGTTTCCTCCTCTCTCTCTCTCTGCCTGCCTCTCTGCCTACTTGTGATCTCTCTCTGTCAAATAAATAAATAAAATCTTTTAAAAAAAAAATTAAAAAATTAAAAAAAAATTTAAAAAACAGATTAGGAAAAGAATTATTATCCTGATTTTAAGAATTTGTCAGGTAACCATAAGTGCCACAGAGGAGAAACATTTGAAGGGTGGGACTATAAAATAACAGTGATTTCCAAACCCACTACAGTGGCACACAGTTAACCAATAGATACATAATAATACTTCTTTCTCCTGTCTCTTCCTTCAAACAAAATATATATGTTCTACTCTCTAGAACATACCTGAATGACCCAGGGCATCTGCTGTTACCTGCATAACATTAGATTCAGTGTTTTCCTACTCAAAGCTAAATAAAAATGTGTTAAAAATCACTGTTCCCTTCCTTGGTGAATCAGGTCACCATATCCAGTCACCAAATCAGAAACATGTCCTTTATCTTTAGTTCCGTGCTCTCTCCTTTACCACCACCAACTCTGTCAGCTCTGCTTGGCATGGAAAAAGGCCGGATGTGCTCTTGCCCCTGCCTGTCCTCTCGACCATTGCTCTTCCCCCACAGCTTGTGCTCCAGCCGTGCCATGAGGACTCTGCACTGATTGTACTTTTTCAGGTTTCTGACCTTTACCCTTCTTCAATCTGAAATTCTCTCAAGAGTTCTTTCTGGTTCTACTTCAAAAATCAGTTTAACATAGGAAGTGTTTACTAACCTCTCTGCATCAGTTGGCACCTCAAAGATGAGGGCCCTCCCTCTTTACTGCCCTGGTGCCTCATAGATGTCTGGGCCCCGATAACTGGTTTATCTGTTTCCCTTACTAGGCTATTGTACTTGATGAAGGTCTTTCCTGGCAATATTTGTAGTCCCTAGCAATATTATGTAATTAATAAAGGATTATTGAATGAACGTGTTGCAGTATGTAGGTTATAAACCAAATTAGTGGTTTACTCCTCCGGGGAAAGAAAAAAAAACCCTTAGTGGGTGAAGTTGAAGTTTAGGCATAGAAAGCTTTAAGATGTTGGCCTAGTCCAAGATTCATGGGATATTAGCAATTTTGTGTGGCATTATCTCCACATAATAGTTTACTTTCTTACACAGTCATACTCTGTAGGCTTTTTTTTTTTTTTTCAATTCTGACTTGATTACTTCCATGCTTACATGAAAACATTTTGCTCATGTCTAAGAATCCACACTCATTGTTTATTTACACATTGAAAAACATTTACTTACCATCTGCTATATGCCAGACATTGGGGTAGGCACCAGAACTATAAAAGCAGAAAATGCAGTTCCTGCTATAAAGAAGCTTAGTTTTATCTGGGTATTTATAGTATCTGATAAAAATTCTCTTAGAATTGGTCCTTCAGTCTTTTTTTGTGTATGTGTGTACCTGTATAATGAATTCCCTAGTTTATGATTTATATTCCATATTATGAGTTTATTTTAAAGGGTTGTTTGTTAAATGATGATATAAATGGCTAAGGCTAGGTGAGCATTTTTTTTTTTTAACAGGCTCCATACCCAGTGTGGAGCCCATCACAGGACTTGATCTCAGGACCCTGAGACCAAGACCTGAGCTAAGACCAAGACTTGGACTCTTAAAGGATTGAACTACCCAGACACCCCTGGGCAGCACTTTTAAGCAAAAAATGGGCATTATTTGTCCGAGAAGATGAAAAGCCAAGTAAGGTGTTAGAAGTAGGCTGGGGTGGAGACTCCTGTTAGTCTGTGAAAAAAAAAATCTCAGTTAAGGGCAGCACCAATGTGGGATGGCTTATGATTTGTGATGTAATTTGTAAAGTATTTTAGAGATAAGAAGTGGCCTGAGGAAAGGGATCCCGGCTACTGTGTGGGGTAAATTCAACTGCCATAGTAATCCTGTGATGAGATGATGAGAGTACTCTGGGTTTAGAGTCAGGCACTGAAAAGTGTGCGTTTGAGAAATTGGTCAGACTCAGTGTCGAACTGAGTGTCAGAGGAGAAATAGCACTTGAATCAGCATGAAAGGGAATGTGGAAGTCAGCAGTGTCGTTCATTTATCCATTCCCAAAATCCTTAACTGTGAGCCAGCACTGGGGAGCCTGGAACAGGAAACACCACAGACCAAGGATAAAAGAGTTCAAAAAGGATTAAGGTGGAAGGGTTTTGAATTGATTAGCCTCATTTTACTTTTTAAGTGACAGTATTTAGTGTGGTGTCTGTCCGATCAGATCGGGGTTGGGGGGTCCCCAAATGTGAGGTGATGATCAGGTGGAGGCCAGTGTACGGGCGGTGAAAGGGTTCCCCCCAGGCAGAACAAAGGAAATAGAAGTTTATTGAATACACTGCAAGGGAGCAGCAGGCTGGACTGCAAAGGAGAGACCACCAGGCAGTGGATAGGAGCTGTTTTTATTTATGGGTTTTTTTTTTTAATTTTTAATTTTTTAAAAGATTTTTATTTATTATTTGACAGAGATCACAAGTAGACAGAGAGGCAGGCAGAGAGAGGAGGAACAGGCTCCCCGCTGAGCAGAGAGCCTGACGTGGGGGCCGGGGGGCGGGGGTGGGGGGCACTCTATCCCAGGACTCTGGGATCACCACCAGAGCCGAAGGCAGAGGCTTTAAACCACTGAGCCACCCAGGCGCCCCATGGGAGCTATTTTTGAAGGGGGAAGGTGGGGTAGTGTAGCCACAAATGGAATTTTCCCTATTTAGTGATGTTGCCAAATAGCCCATTGGTCTGTTAGGGCCTGTGGATGTTTTGAGCAGAGGGCTTGTCTCTACTCGGCCAGGTGGTCACTGTGGGCCCTTTTGCCTTGATTAAGTTTCCATGACTCAAGCCTGTTTAGCAGGCTTGCATTTAACAGGGTAAGCAACTCAGTAAAATCATCAATGACAGCCACATGCAGTGAGTGTAAAACAAATGGACACACTGAGAAAAAGCAAAATACTTTTTTTTTTTTGGTGGCCAAATTCTAAGTCTTATCTTTCAACAGAATGCCTCGTCTTATTAAAAGAATGTACCTCTCTCACTGAGTATCTTTCACTAGTATTAAAGAGTAGAAATAACAGTTTTCATATTTGGAATAGATAAATACTTTATGTAACTGGCCTAAACACTGTCATGGTGATTACAGTTTGGTTTTATTTTTTCCCCCAAGAATTTCAGATAATTAAAATGAATTATTCATTTGTAATATGCATAAAATTACAGTCTGAGTCAGCAATTTTTTTTTTTGAGTGGAATTTTATTTTGTTAACTTCAATCAGTACTTCATTACCTTGAAGGTCCTCTATTTTTTTCCAATCCTGAAAATAATTTTAAAATTAATAAAAATCAATTATAGGTCATATTTAGTAGATCTTACCAGTGGGCTTTACAAGGCTGTAACTGAAGTTGGCAGTTCAAGAAAAACAAATAGGTTGTTCAACTTTGTGATTTTTTTTCCCCCTCAAGCATTAATTACTTTTATTTATATGTAACATTCTGCTCAGTGAGTTGTAGTTTAATTGTTTATGGAGCTTAAAAAATCCACCTATAATGTATAGATGATGACCTGTTTGTCAAGATCAAATACATTGCAGCTGTTTGGTAGAGGTGTGAAATTATAATATTTCATAGCACTAAGTCCTATAGCACTGTGGACCTTCATTAGCATGCATGTGCGGGAGCTGGGTTTTTTACCTTGCTTGTAGGCCGCTGATAAGACGATTTAAATGACTGTGGAAGATTTTTGCTTCAGGGCAAAGAACTCAATAGAAATCCATTTATATAACTTGTGTGTGTGGTATTGAATGACACAAACTAGTGGTGGAACGTAGTCATTCATATGTAAAGTTGTTCTTCCTGGGAGCTGTCTGGGTGTGATAAGAAAAAAGGGGGGGGCAGTGCTTTTATAGTGTGTGTTTAAGCCATCCAAGAATTACCCACACAGATAGTACTCATTACACTATTTTTCCATCCAGCGAGAAATATGTCCACAGGCAAAAGTATCTTTATCTAATTTTGAAGTGATTGTTGTTTTGCTACAAAGATAGCTTCTGGAAGCGCAGTTGTGATCCTTGTAAAAATGTAAATTGTATTAACTCTACTGCTGCTTATCAGATGTGTGAACTTCTGCCAGTAAGCAATGCAGTAAGATCAAATAAGAACAATTTACATCTTGGCCTGAACATTTCATAAACAGATGTTTATCTTAACTATTCTACCTCTGCAGTCTGAACTCATTTCAAAGAATAATTTATATTAAGGTTAACAGAATTTACTCTAAAATATTGGGTGTACATATTTGGAACAGTTCACTTTTGCCACTTTACGGACCTTAAGTTAAAATTCTGGGAGGTCATCATTCTAAGAGAATCTATTCCCAGTGCCATTCCAACTGTTTTTGTGGCTTACGGAGATGATTAGATGGTCAGTGTAGGTCTGACCCCTCTTCAGATAATCAAGCAAAGAATTATCACATGGGTGGTGTGTCAGTATATTTTTCCAAAAAAAAAGGATGTTTAAAAAAAAAAAAAAAAGAGTGTTCTCCCTTCTGTGGTGAATATAAATAGTTTCTAACCAGGTAGTACCTATTTACCATTTCAATTCTAAGCTTCTACTTGATGATAAGGGAAGGATTCAGTGTTCTTGTCATTAAGAAACATTTCATTTTCCCTTATAGTGCCCCTTCTTTGTTGATGCCACTTCCTGGAACTAAAGCATCAGCTTCGATGGATAAATATGCTGTGTTTAAAGGAATTGCAACTGAGAAGTCCTCTGAAAATACTATTCCATTTGGAGGTAAAAACACATTGTCAATTCATAAACCTATGAAGGTAAACCATTTTAGTGGTGACCTTTTGTGAGAAATGTATAAAATGCTTACACCACATGTCAAGTATGTATGACTAATCCAATCTGCCTTACTTACTTCCTTGAGTTTTAATATCAAGATTCCTAAACTTTTTTTTTTTTTTTTTAAAGATTCCTAAACTTAATGGACTTTTTGTCTTTTCATCATAGAGCCTGGTGATAAATACAGTGCTTTCAGAGAACTCGAACAGACAGCAGAGAGTAAATCTTCAGGTAAGCTTTTGATTCCTTAAATGGATAAATTACTTCTGGGTTTTTTTTTTTAAATTTATTTATTTTAAGTAACCTCTACACAGATTACAAGTAATCTCTACATGGGGCTTGAACTCATGGCCCCAAGATCAAGAGTTTCATGTTCCTCTAAGCCAGCCAGGTACCACTCGTTTTTTAATAAAAGATATTTTTAAGTTATTTTTATTAACATAAAATGTATTATTTGCCCCAGGGGTACAGGTATGTGAATCATGGTTCTTTCAGTGATACTTCTGAACATGTCTTTGTTATATTATGTGTAAGAGGATTTTTTGGCTTTGTGCCACTAGAAATTATAAGAAGCAAAATATGGTTCAGCTATTGGAAATTATTTTCTAAAATTAAGGGCAAACCCCCAATTGAGGCAATTTCTTTTTTCTTTTTTTTTTTTTCAAGATTTTATTTATTTATTTGACAGAGATCACAAGTAGGCAGAGGGGCAGGCAGAGAGAGAGGAGGAAGCAGACCCCCCACTGAGCAGGGAGCCCGATGTGGGGCACCATTTGGGGCTCTATCCCCTGACCCTGGGATTATGACCTGAGCCGCAGGCAGAGGCTTTAACCCACTGAGCTACCCAGGCGCCCCGAGGCAATTTCTTTTGAATCTAGTGTGTTCTCTTTCACTGGAAGCCTTCAAGCCAAGTTAGACTTCTGTATCAAATGGAGGGCTCTGACTGGTCTCCTTTATTTTAATGTTTAACAAGAACTTGAACTGTTTTCAGTCTGTGGACTATGCAAAAGGTAGCAACCAGTCTTTTTAAGATTTTCAGAATTGGCTATAATTTAATAAGATAAGAGGAATTTATAGATGGGCTTAGAGTAGAAGGGAATATAGAATGATAGTTTGAGAGCCATATGTATAAAGACTGGAAGTTGTATTTGTGGTTAAATCCTAACCTGATAATGTAGGGTTTAGATAATCCATAGATAATCCATAATGGACATAATCCATTATGTCCTTCCAAGTTTAGCTGCACATGCTATGATATCTGTATACTCTCAGGAGGATTTCTTCCTGAGTACAGTGCCATCCATATTCTACGTTTGTGTACTGAGTGCTCAAATTTGGAACATTCTTTGATAATCATTTGTTCTCACCCTTCTGTCCAAGAGGGTGGGAGTGGGCAGGGGAAGTGAGAGGAAATAATAGGAAAGGTAATGTATGTGTGAAAGTTCAAGGAATAAGTGTACTTCTTAGGGTGCCTGTAGATCAGTCTTTTAAGTGTCTGCCTTCTGTCCAGGTCATGGTCCCAGAGTGCTGGGATGGAGCCGGGCATCAGGTTCTTTGCTCTGCAGGGAGCCTGCTCCTCCCTCTCCTTCTACTGTCCCCTGCCTCACTTGTGTACTCTCTCTCCCTCTCTATTGCAAAAATAAATCTTTTTTTTTTTTTTAAGATTTTATTTATTTATGTGACAGACAAAGATCACAAGTAGGCAGAGAGAGAGAGAGAGAGGAGTAAGCAGGCTCCCCTTGGAGCAGAAAGCCCGATACAGGGTTTGATCCCATGACCCTGGGATCATGACCTGAGCTGAAGACAGAGGCTTTAACCCACTGAGCCATCCAGGCGCCCGCAAAAATAAATCTTTAAAAAAATTTTTTTAATGTACTATTTAAGTATCTATAAAAGAGAAACCCACCAATTCTAAAAATATTCTCTCTCTTATAGCTGTTAGGCTCCAAAAGTGTTTCCTTGTTTCATTCTAGCCTTTAGGATGTAATAACTTTTTTCCTCAGTGCCTGTGTTAAGCACTAGGAGTACAAAGATAAACTTTAGAGGAAACTTGGGGCACCTGGGTGGTTCGGTCTGTTGAGGGCCAACTCTTGATTTTGGCTCAGGTCACAATCTCTGTCCTGGGGTTGCCCTCAGCCGGGAGTCTACTTCAGGATTCTGTCTCCCTCTCCCCCTGCTCAGTCACATGCTCTCTTTCTCTAAAATAATAAATCTTTTTAAAACAAGCAAAAAAAAAAAAAAATCCGCAAAACCCTAGAGGAACTTGGGCTTGTTAGTTGGGTTTGACTCCCAGCAGTGCTTTCCTCACCTACCTCTCAGGCCAAGGTGAGTTTGGAGTAAAGAGCAAGGTTTAATATCAGAGTTCTTTGCTTAGGGTGGTAGTAAAGATCTTATCATAGGTGTGCTGTTCCTGGGAAAGACAGTGGTGCCATCAGAATGGAAGCAGTACCTTCGTGCTGCTCTTAGAGAACTGTAGTAACAGAACCCCATACTGTTACTGCCATGTGTGCTGGCTTGCTTTCATTCCTGTATTAACTTTACCTCAGAGTTAAAGAGTTCCAGGTAGAGCTGCCAACTCTTTGTTCATTTTAGGAGAATATATTTTATTCTGTTCTCATTAAAAATACATTGGCCCAGGGGCACCTGGGTGGCTCAGTGGGTTAAGCCTCTGCCTTCGGCTCAGGTCATGATCTCAAGGTCCTGGGATCAAGCCCCATGTCAGGCACTCTGCATAGCAGAGAGCCTGCTTCCCCCTCTCTACCTGTCTCTTTGCCTACTTGTGATTTCTCTCTTTCTGTCAGATACATACATACAGTGGCCTGAATGCATCAAGTATGTTAGTGTCATAGAATTTATGAAAAATCATGTAGTATTGTGAACTGTGGTTTTTATAGGTTACTAAGTGACAGAGATTAATGTTATTTCCTTTTTTCCTACTACTACAGTTTAAACTGTAAATTTAAAGAGATGAGGAAAATACTCTATATGGATAAGTGACCCTTCTTATTGAAGTTTTAGCAACAAGTGACCTCTTTTGAAATGTTTTCAGGGCCTAAAAAGTGACAAGTAGAGAGGGGAATTTATGAGAATTCAGAGGATTAATGTATCCTCTGATATGCAAGTTTCCAATGACTGTAACTAATTTATTTGCCCCAAAGTTCCCTTTGTTTTTGAGCTTATAAACCCACTCGTTTTTCTTTCTTTTTGAACCTTTCACCCAGCTTCCATTTCTAATGAAAACATTTACAGTTCATCAGTAAGTTTAGTTTGCTGTGGTGATTTCTTTTTAAAAATAACAAAGCAAAACTTGTCAATTTCACAGATATTTCAAAGTAGCACATCAAAAATTTAGACTGTGACAAAATTGGCTGCTTGTTACATTTTCATTTACAAAAATGATACAAGTATTATCGGTAACATACTTATCCAAAATTGTGGGTGATTTTTTTTTAAGTTTTACATATGCTTCTCCTGTCAATTTGTGAAATTGACTTTAGTTTTATTAGTCGTATGTCTTAAAAACATAAAATACAGAAATTTTGAATGCTGTTCCTCTCTTTCTTAAAATTTCCCTGATAATATTAAGTAGATTTCTTTGTGTTGGTGAATTATGCTGGTGAATTGATTAAATCAGCTTCCATTGTTTTTTCCATGCTTTCTTATGATATATCAAAGCATATATCATGTTACAAACACAATATATTTAAAGTTTGTTTTATTTTAATGACAGTTTTAAGAATTAGATTTTGGTTTGAAATACAATTTTTTTTTTAAGATTTTATTTATTTGACAGAGAGAGATCACAAGTAGGCAGAGAGGCAGACGGAGGGGATGAAAGAGAAGCAGGCTCCCCGCCAAGCAGAGAGCCCGATGTGGGGCTCAATCCCAGGACCCCAGGATCATGACCCGAGCTGAAGGCAGAGGCTTTAACCCACTGAGTCACCCAGGCGCCTCTGAAGTATACTTTAATAGCTCATTTGTTTCTATATCTCATTTTTAGGGACAAACAGAATTTTAAACTGGACAAAGAAATTAAAGCCTGTATTTTAGTTTATAACTCTCCAGAAATAGCACTCACATTTTCAAATAAGTGATGTTGGTATAGCTATATTTATATTTGGTTTATCTTTTGGTTTTCATTATTTGGTAAACCTAGTGGGTTTTAGGGAAGACCTTTAGACACCACTAGAAAAACTAAGATCATCTGCATCCTAACCTCATACTTATGAGTGATAATGTTACTCTAATAATAAAGGAACTCTATTTAGAATCATGGGTCTAGGGGCACCTGGGTGGCTCAGTTGGTTAAGCAACTGTCTTCCGCTCAGGTAATGATCCTGGGCTCCAGGGGTAAGCTCCCTGCTCATTAGGCAGCTTGCTTCTTCTCCCTCTTCCTCTGCTGCTTCCACTACTAGTGCCCTCCTGCTCTCTCATTCTGTCAAATAAGTAAATAAAATCTTAAAAAAAAAAAAAATAGAATCATGGGTTTAGATTTTTATCAGCATCCTAATTGAGTCTATTTAATTTTTTACTGAAAATTCATTGTACTTGTTTTCTCTAAAAAACGATAACAAAAAAATTTTCAATAAATCCTTCCTCAGAGTAGCACAATATAAGGTTTAAATCCTATCCTTTGAAATTTTTAATAATGCAGTTGGTACTTATTTAAGTGCCTCTAAATTTTAATAAATAAGAACAAGCACTGATTGGTTTAGTGGGATGGCTGGTTTCGAGAACAGCCCAAGTACTCAGAATTTTTTTTTTCCATGAGGTCAGCTTATTTTTTGTAGGGTATAGAAAAACTACCACTTTAAAATGTGTCCTTGGGCGCCTGGGTGGCTCAGTGGGTTAAGCCGCTGCCTTCCGCTCAGGTCATGATCTCAGGGTCCTGGGATCAAGGCCCGCATCGGGCTCTCTCCTCCTGTCTCTCTCTCTGCCTGCCTCTCTGCCTACTTGTGATCTCTCTCTGTCAAATAAATAAATAAAATATTAAAAAAAAAAAATGTGTCCTTAAATAAATAAAATCTTTTTAAAAAATAAAGTAAAATGTGTCCTTAGCAGGGGGCACCAAGTTGGTGCAGTCAGTTGAGTGTCCAATTCTTGGCCTGGGCTGGGGTCTGATCTCAGGGTTGTGAGATCCAGCCCCATATCAGGCTCCCTGCTCGGGGCAGAGTCTGCTTGAGCTTCTCTGCGCCTCCTGCTTACGTTCACATGAGCACACACGCTCGCTCGTTTGCCCCTCCTGCTTACGTTCACATGAGCACACACGCTCGCTCGCTCGCTTGCTTGCTTTCTCTCTCCCTCTCTCACATAAATAAATCTTTTTTTAATAAATAAATAAATCTAAAAAAAAAAAAAGTGTCCTTAGCTAGAATGCTTTGCAAGTAAGTAGATACCTTTTGAAAAATTTTCGTTGAAGTTCCCTTCCAATTAATGCTCCCATATACTGGAGGAAGACCAGTGATACCTAAGAATATGCTTAAAGTGCCTAGATGAACAAAGGGTTTCACATTCTGAATATTAGATGCAGGATTTTTCGTAGTACTTCACTGGTATCTGTGATATTTTTTGCCTTGATTGATCACCATGTAAAGCATTTTATCTTTAAGGGATCATTATTTCAACGAGTCTCTCTTCAGGAACCTCGAGCAGCTCTTTCTTCTTCCCTTGTGTGCTGTGCTGGCTACCTGTAGTGACCTGAAGCCCCGAGAGCCGCGCTTTTGGCCAGCTGAAGGACCTGGCCTTAGGAGACCCAGCACACTTAGATGAGCAAATAAAACTGCGGCTGTTAGGTGCTCTCGGTTTGATTCGTATTTCTTTTGGTATCACTAGCCTTCAGTGTGGAAACAGATGTGTAGTTTCCAAGGAGATGTTTTGATAGGGTTTCAGCATGGTTAAATAATGTCAAGCCAGTGAGGGAAAAGTCTCTAAAAGTATGCTTGTAATTTAATATGCTGTGCACCATGTGGTTTTCAGCTCAGCATTCTTATTTATTTGGCTGTGTTGTGTTTTTTTGTTCTTTCAGGGGAAAACTTTGCAGAATTCAGATCTGCAGGCACAGATGATGGCTTCACAGATTTTAAAACTGCCGACAGTCTATCACCACTAGAACCACCAACAAAAGACCAAACTTTTCCAGCGGCCTTCCCCTCAGGAGCTATACAACAGAAACAACAAACACAAGTGAAAAACCCTCTGAACTTAGCAGATCTAGACATGTTTTCCTCAGTTAACTGCAGCAGCGAGAAACCCTTGTCTTTTTCAGCTGCGTTTAGTGCATCCAAAGCCGTTTCCACACGACCACAGCCAGCAGTGCCCGCTACAGCCACGACAGCATTGGCAGCCACGAAGATGTCTAGTTTGGCTGATGATTTTGGAGAATTCAACCTTTTTGGAGAATATTCTAGTCCAGCATCTGTTGGGGAGCAGGATGACTTTGCAGATTTTATGGCTTTCAGTAACAGCTCTGTTTCAGCTGAGCAAAAGGCCGATGACAAATACGATGCCCTTAAAGAGGAAGCTAGTCCTGTACCTCTGCCTGGCAGCTCGAGCAGTGCAGTGAAGATGGGACAAGGCTCAGCTGCTGCGTCTACCAAATATGATGTCTTCAAACAACTTTCTCTGGAAGGATCTGGACTAGGTGTTGAAGAAATGAAAGATAACACTCCTTCAGGAAAAAGTGACGATGATTTTGCTGACTTCCACTCCAGTAAATTTTCTTCCATGAACTCAGACAAATCCCTGAGCGAGAAATCCGTGGCTTTCAGACACACCAAAGAAGACTCTGCTTCGGTGAAGTCCTTGGATCTCCCTTCCATTGGTGGCAGCAGTGTTGGCAAGGAGGACTCCGAAGATGCACTCTCTGTTCAGTTTGACATGAAACTGGCTGATGTGGGAGGAGATCTTAAGCATGTCATGTCTGATAGCTCTTTGGATTTACCAACAGTTAGTGGCCAGCATCCTCCTGCTGCAGGTGAGGAATTGGTGAGATTACTCTGGTGATGGTGATGTAGATTTCAAAGATGGTGTGGTGGGTGCCAATTTCCAGTAGAGTGAGGCTCTGGCTCTTAACCTTTATGAATTTCTAATAACCTCTTCATTGCCAATCCCATTAAAGCAGTGTTAAAGTTGATTCTGTAGGTATTTGGATGTATGGATCCCCTGAATACCATGGAACTTAGATTGGATTGATTAATTTATTTTCGAACTCAAACACGAACTTGGTGTTAGAGGCACATAAAAATCCACTGCTGAATGAACCCTACATCACCAGGACTTTTTATAAAGACTTCTGCAGTGTCAGTAATGTTCCTCTATTTCGGTGAGTGAGGTCGGTGTTTCCCTCTCCTTCTCTCTTCTCTTGGGTCTGTTTGGCAGCTACCAATATATTATTCTGTTCAGTTTACAGAAACTGACTCTTGGTAGGCCAAGAAAGTAAAAATGTCTAGCCGGTTGTACTGCAGTTTGCCACATCTCCACAAGGGAGGAGGGAAAGAGTTTGTCTGGATGTCATGTGTGCCAGAGTCTGGCAAGGAGGAGGACACGAGTTGTAGTGGAATTCAGGTACAGTGTTCGGTGTGAACTCTATTGCTGGAAGTATTAAATTGTAACAAATCTGTAGATGGTAGAATAGGGTAACTGCTAACTTTCTCATAAAATGTTTGAAAACATCTTACAAGGAGCCCTCTCTAAATTCTATATGGATTTACTTGTAGCAGTTTATTCTGTAGTCCAGCTTCCTGTCATAAAAACTAGATTCCCAAGTGTCCTCGTTTTTATTTTGTTTTGTTATTTGATATGTTATATAGAAAGATAAACCCATTTTGTGGCCTTTAATAATGAGAACTATCTCAGTATTACTGTATTATTCTAGAAAACATATTATACATTCGAAGGGTTTGTTGTGTTTTAACTAGAGAGGGACATACAAGACATTTCCAAGTTTACAGATTGTGGCAGAAATGTCAAAGTATTATGGCTTTTGCATATATCAAAATGGTAAGTCAGAGAACAAAACCTCCTCTGTCCTTTGGCTGCTGGAGTAGTCGAAGATATTCTTAAACAGTGTGCTGGATCAGGAGTAGGTTCTCAGAGAGAGGATATGTGTCACATAGCGGCTGGCTGGCTGGGGCATTGTCTGAGGGTCGCAGACTCTGCATAGCTCCTTGCGCCCGACTGTCTACTTCCTTTTTTTGTATTTTTTCCTCAGATGGTTTCCTTTTTTTTTTTTTTTTTTTTTTTTGCTGCTGTTTGTTTGATAGAGTGATTTTGTTTCTCTTTTTTGTATGAGCTGCTTGAGCCACAGTAGTCGGTTGCAAAGTGCTCTGTTTTTTGAAAAATATTTGATTTTTATTTAAAAATCTCATGACATGTATACTAGCCTTTTGGACTCTGAAGTTATGAATTAGAAGCTATTTTTTTTTAAGTGAATCTATATTCTTTCGTAGTGCCAAGCTAGATGTCTTTATGAGATGACTCTAAATCAGGTTTGGGATATCTTTTTCTTTTCCTTCCTTTAAAATTTTTTCATTTTATTTGGGGAGGGGCAGGTTCTTGTGACCAAGCTTGTTCTGACTGACCTGTTAAAATAATCTTCTGTGCTCGTGTTCTTTTATGTATGTTTGGAACATTCTTAGCTTGGAACCTGTAATGTTCAAGCCAAGTCTCTTAAGTTTGCGGATATTCTTAAAAGCAGATTGTTTCCTCTTTTTGACCTGTAAACCGCCTGTCAGAAAGGAGCAGTATCCCTTTAGAGCGGTTGGTAAAAGGGGTTGATGCCTGACCCATGAGCTATATTGTTGTTGAGCAAAACTGCTGCCTACATGTACTGTCGAAGGTAAATGGCAGGGACCTCTTCAGTGCACTTTGGTTTGACTTTAACCTCACGTTGACCACAGTATCTCTTGCTCTCTTAGTTTGAGGGTTAAAGGTACTTCTTGTTGGAGAAATAACATTGAGCCGATGAAAAGAGAATAAACTAGTAGATTGCTCTCTCTGGTCCTTAATCTTGTTTAGAAACCCCAACTTAACTCTGAAGGGGATACTGTCTCTTTTAACTCTTGCTATAATTCTTTGTATGGAAGGTAGATAATACTAATAACATTGCCTGATTTCTCTGCATACTATTACATTTAACCCTTTGAGCCCTTGCTGCATATAATTTCAACTAGGCTGCTTTTGTCCCCACCACCAAATTTAATCTCTCTGGCACGGAACCATCTTGATGTGCAGTCATTTCGATCATCTGGTTTTGTTGGCAGCAAGAGCTTACCCTCATTTGTGACACTCTCAAAGGGTTAGCAAGACTTCTGTAGCTAGCTACCTACCTACCTGTAAAGTAGCTCTTCTTTGACATTGAAAATCGTTGTATTTTAATCAGCGCCTTATTATTAGTATTTTTTTTTTTTTGGCTGCTTTTCTGATGTCTTTTTTTTTTTTTCAATTTAGACATTTTCTGTGTGAATGTGCCTTTTCGAACTTGCTTTGGTATATTCCTCTGCAAATACTGATCTGCATGCTTATTCTGATGACTTCTTTTCCAGCTCTTCTGTACCACTCTCTTTTGTGATCTGTAAGTCCTATGTTAATAAATAATTCTTTGGCATATTTTGAAAGTGTGGGGATGTGTGTAATTTGTACTATTTAAGTGTTAGACCAGAGAAATATCTGGTCCGTATCAAGTGTAAAGCTCTAGCATCTCCTGTGATTAGAGGGCCTTTCCCTTTTGTTGTTTTCTTCAAATACCTTTCTCCTAAGAAAGTATTGGCTTAGCCTTTCCCTCTTATAATTCCATTGATAGAAATTTTCAACATGGCACTGAATTAAGATGTAATTTTAACCTTACACTATGTAATAGGAAAAGTTTACTCCTTTCTTCTAGTGAGAAAAAACAGAGTAGGTCTTACCGCTTAGTAAACATGACAGAGCCTGTCTCCACTAAGAGTTACGGTGTGAAAAGAGGGAGCGGCTGAGGGAATAGATCAAAGAGTTGAGTGTTGGGGACAGGGGATACATCTGTTAATAACTAGATGTCTGTAAGTTTAACTTAAATCATGGAATAGTATTGAGATGGACTTCTGAGCACAGTGCATGCAAACTGAGCTTAAATTGATAATCTCTGTAATGGAGTGTTCAGTGTTAATATCAAAATGTCTTCAGGACTGAATTCAGTGTGGGTCTGAAATGGCACTCGGGCTCTAATTGTAGAGCATGTTATCTTTCCAGCTTCAGAATGTTTCGTGAAGCCACCCTGAGTCTTTTGGGTTTTTTGTTTGTTTGTTTGTTTTGTTTTGTTTTGTTTTAACTCAGAGTCCATAAAGCAAGTTCTTAAAACAACTTTAGGGGAGATCCTCAAATTAAGCTTTAAGCCACTTTCCTTTTTAAGAAAATAATCCTAGAAAGACATATAAAAATTAGCAATAAGAGAATGCTAAGTTTGGAAAATATTTGTTTCATTTTTGAGTATATAAATAGCAAAAAAACCTTGGGAATATTACTGTTTTTTAGATTACAAACCCAAGACCAATAAAAATCTTGGGAAAAAAGGATTATTTCCATGGTTGACATTTTTTTCCTTATACTTTGAGATTTTAGTTCTTTGTTCTTTAAAAATTTGAGATAGACAGGAAATTAAACCATTAAAGATGAGGATTTTGAATAGGATTCCAGAGAGATCACTCACAGTATCTGAAGTAGGCCATTTGAGAAGGAAAAAAGTTGCATATTGGGGTTTGGAATAATTCAAAGAAAAGCTGAGTCTGCCATTCAAACTACTGTGTTTGGATAAATATATTACGTTTTAATTATGATGTGTTCTGTTTACTCCTATGCCAAGTAAAGTAATACAGTTAGTGCTTGAAGTCATACGTCAGTGCCTGAGAAATTATACAAGTGTATTCATATTCTGCAATTATACAAGTGTATTCATATTCTGCAATCATATTCTGTGATTGCAGAATGAAGTCGCAAATGAACACGAAGGGGACACTGACATATCGGTGAAGCTGGGCTAAATCCTAATATATCAAAATCAAATTATTTTTTTAAAGAGCTTCTTCTAGCTTTGTTTTTCCATCAGTTGAATTCTTTTGATATGTTGTTTTGGAAAGCATTGGCCCAATAGCTTTGAGAGCATTATAAGGTCACGGGCATAGGAGGGTCTTCCAGGTGCTGCCCTCTCCCTTGCATGGCCAAAAGGCCCCACCTACAGCTCATCTGATGGTTTTTTTAATGAGATTTGATTTTTCATGATGACAATGAGCAGTCCCCCTGTATGGTTGACCCTTGAACAACATGGGGGTTAGGGACATTGACCTAGTGCGGTCCAAAAATCCACATACAGCTTTTGACTAATAGCCTACTACTTACTTTGACAATAAGCCTACAGAAGCCTTACTGATAAAATAAAATCCGTTAATTCCTGTTTTGTATGCTAGATATATTATGTATTATAAAGTAAGCTAGCAAAAAGAAAATGTTACCAAGAAAATCACATGGTAGAGAAAATACATTTACAGTACTAAACTCTATTTGTTTTTTTTTAAATCCGTATATAAATGGATCTGTGCAATTCAAACCCATACCATTCAAGAGTCAGCTGTAAAGCCTGACACCATTCCTTGACCTTCCAGCCTCTTCGGGCTTCACATATCTCCAGAATAGCTGATTTTGTTTGTTGAACTTTAAAGTACTGGCACAGAAATCTGGGGGTGCTTACAGATAGCGTAGGTATCATTTACACCAAAGATTTCTTTGTGTCAGGACAAAGAAAGAATGGGAGGTTTCTAGACAGATTAGGGAACACTAGAAGGCAGTTAGACCGCAGCATTTTGCCTGTCAGACTCACAGTGTGGTCACTTTCATTCTCTTTTCTTGAACAACTATCCAAGCATTTGAGACTTCTAGGCCACAGCCCAAGTTCTATAGTTAATAGAGCATGTGAAGGTAGAATAGTGTCAGGGGTGGAAAGAAGTTGAGATGTATCAATACTTCATGGTTTGCTTTGGTAAGTGAAGTTTGGATTAAATCAGTATTGGAAATTAAAAGAGATTTCTTCCTTAGTCCCCTGAACATTTTTATTGCTGTACAAAACCCTGAAGAATGATAGACTTCGCGCATGTATCCTTTT
This sequence comes from Mustela erminea, assembly GCF_009829155.1. Taxonomy (NCBI): domain Eukaryota; kingdom Metazoa; phylum Chordata; class Mammalia; order Carnivora; family Mustelidae; genus Mustela; species Mustela erminea. Next base: position 25,103,762 of record NC_045631.1, read on the forward strand.
CTTCTTTGTCTAAGCTCCCTTCTCAAAAGCCAGGAACTTAGTCACCTGGGCATATGCTTACTGCTTTAGAAAACTTCCATGGAAATCAGTATGGCCTTCGCGTCATGTAATGGCAGCTCACGTTCTTTGTTCCAAGAAATACCTTGTTTTTGTCTTCATCTGTTCCGGGGGGATTTGAATAGAAGTTATGGAAGAGACTGCTAGGGTTACTTGCCAGCGTAAGCAAGAAATCCATGTTTTGATTTGAGCTCCATGATGGAAAGGAGCTCGCCTAGTTCATTCCCCTGGCCTTTGTAATAGGACATTCCTGGTTGCCAACAAACACCTGTATTACAGCACACAATTTGGCCTATTTCTGTGTGCAATTGCTGTTCAACCTAGCATAGCCGCAGAGCTCTTCAGGAGAACTAGAAATGCAGTAGTGATTCTCTTTTCATTTTATTGCATCCATTCTCTGTTTTCTTTTTCCTGTTTCTCCCGCAATTGTCAGAATTCAGCTATTGAATGGAAAACCCATCTATAGAAACTTCAGTGATTACAAAATGTGGGTTATTCCACATCATTTTTTCCAGACAGGGCTTCCATCACTGATGTTGCAGGTCTCACAGCATCTTTAATATTTTGAAAACCATCATACAGTAATACATGTAATTTAACTGCTTAGAAAAGGTAGAATTGTTAACATGGGAAATGAGAACTTTTCTTGGTTTAACCTACCCTTTGTGAACTGATTTACCACATTTTTCTTAGAAAATGGTTTACTAAATATTCCCCACTCCAGGAAATACTACTCAGTTTTTATATTACTTATAAATGCAAAGATTTAGAAAGACAGTGTTCTCATCTTCCTTACCTAAGTCAGTTAGTGCTTCCTTTTGTGTTCAGATGCATTGCACTTCAGTAATTTTTTTTTATACTCTAGTAGCCAATGAATAAGCAAAAGTAAAATTTTAAAATCAACCTCGAGCTGGATTTTGGCATATCTTGTATATTTACTCATCTTTTTTTTTTTCTTCAAGATTTTATTTATTTATTTGACAGACAGAGATCACAAGTAGGCAGAGAGGCAGGCAGAGAGAGAGGAGGAAGCAGGCTCCCTGCTGAGCAGAGAACCCTGTTGCGGGGCTTGATCCCAGGATCCTGGGATCATGACCCGAGCCGAAGGCAGAGGCTTTAACCCACTGAGCCACCCAGGTGTGCCCTCATCTTTTTTTTTATCATAAATTTTTTTAATCTTTCATTTGGTCATTTCCATGAGTTACTCCAAAAGACAAAATGCTGTGCCTCTCATTTTTAATAAAAGTAAGGTTTATTGAAGATCTGTAGTATTATAAGAATATTTAAAAGCTTTTCAGCTAATTGCTGAAAAGCTAATAAGCTTTTCCCTTATTGCTTATAATGTTTTTTACCTGATTATAATACAATCATTTCTGGTTTGGATCACCTGTTTTTTTCTTACTGCAGAATTGCACAAAAGGGTCTTTTTATTACCATAACAACTGGGTTGTGGTTTTTGAACTAGAGCTTAAGTTTTCATTAAATTTGCCTTTGGTCTTGAGGAAGACTGCTAAAATTGCTACCCTTGTAGTAAATGAGATTCTTGGAGTAGTTCATAATACATTTTCCCCAAAAAAGCTTTCTGGTAGCATCTAACAATAACAAATACCCCGTTGTGAGACTTTTTTTTGCATGTACCCCTTGAAGACAACTGTCCTAAGGCACCTGCCTTAGGGCAGTTCCCCTCTCTGAGTCAGGGCACCTCCTGATCCCTTTCATTCTTTGGGAGGAACAAAGCACTGCAGCCAGACACCAAGAAAGCATTTTGCCTGAAGCCTTGTTTTAATCATTCTAAACTGTACATTTCTCATCTGAATATTTTGCCCCCCTCCTGTTCGACAAGCCAGATTTGAAGAGGACCATTTACACCATAGACGTTTAACATACATGTTTCTGTGGAAGTTATCTACTTTTTGCTGGTTTGCCTTTTGTGTAATCCAGGATTTTCCACTCCTGTTACTAATTTAGTGCCCTTTTGCTAGTAGAGTTAAAGGAGAAGGCGAGACAGGTTTGGAGTATACCCTTCAAAGAGCTGTGAAAATGTCAGGAATCCCTTAACCGAAAGACACAGCAACCTAGTGTGGGTCACCTATCAACTTAGGGAAACCTGGATCCCAGAACTGTGGAGCATTTGCCTTGTCAGCCATGTCTGCCATTGTGAGAGAGAGGAAGCCTTGCACCTGGCTGTCTGGCTGGGCCACCAAGACTAAGATGACATTTGGCCAGACTGAACGGCTGGCATGCTGGGGGGGGTGGGAGGGCGCTCCGCACATCAGTGGTTTTCAGCCTTGGTGGCTTTTGGACTTTGAAAGCAAGCAAGAAACTTCCCCTAGTTAGGACCATTACAATGAGGAGTTGACATTTCATCTGTACTACGAAATAATTCCATTTTAGGCCCTAAAGCAGCAACTAAATGCCCGGTGGAGGCTGGCGGCAACGATGCTGTGCCAATCCGGCCCTTACGGGTTGCTCACCAGGCGCTGAGCCGGGTCCTTTGCATGTGTTTCCTCCAGCGCCACAACACAGCCCTTCCCAGGCCATGGCCTTCTCTGCTTACAGGGAAGCAAACCAAGGTTTTAAGAACTGTCAAATAACTTGCGTTGTGTCACACAAGCAGTAGGTGGCACCATTGAGTTGAACCAAGATCTGTCTAAATCAAAAACCTACATTCTTGGGCGGCCTGGGTGCTTTGGTCGGTTAAGGGTCAGGCAACTGATCTCAGCACAGGTCTTGATCTCCAAGTCGTGAGCTCCAGCCCCACATTGGGCTCCACATTGGGCAATGGAGCCTACTTAAAACCTTACATTCTCTCTCTACGTCTTAAATAATTTTTAAACATACATTAAGAATGCTTATAAAATGAGTCTTCTGCCCCAACATTTCTTTCTTTTCCTTTTTTCTTTGCTCTTCTTTTTTTTAAAAGAGGGGCTGGTACATAGTTGAAGGAGAAACAGAAACCCACCCAGGACCCAGAACTTTGATTCTATTTTTTTAGAGGCTAAAGTAGATTAGATTAATTTTTCCCCCCTCATACTCCATCACAGCAGTGTGGCGTCCATATTGACAATAACAATTAGGTAAGTAACTGCTTCATTAAAATCTTACCTTTGATCTTGCCTGAGACAGAGACTCCTAAGAACTGGTTAAAAGTTAGGTAACATTATTTTTGCCTTACTTTACTTTTGAGAAATTGTCAGTTTTCAAGTAGTTTGTCATGTACATTTCATAACATCCATGTGTTAAAGGAACATTTCCCAACCAAGTCAAGATGAAAGGGCCCAGTTTTAGGCAGGGAGTATTGTAAGTACATTTTAAAGCTTATAAGTGAACAGTTTAAGTGATCCGAACCATGTCATACATTGGTAGATGGTACTCCTCTGTCTTTTCATAGTAATCTTTACATAAAAAAAAAAAAAAAAAATGCTTCTTTGTAACTAAATATAAATGCCAGCTCAAAGCTAATGTGGGTTTTTAAAGATCAGATCTTACAGCCCAATTCCTTTAATTTTAGTACAAGCTCTAAATTTAGTTAACTTCAACATAACATAAAACTAATCAAATATGCTAGACATTTTACTTCTGCAGAGTTTAGGGCATTACCTAAATCATGAGCTTGCCTCTAATTGTGGGGTCTTATTTCCCTTTCAGATATAGAGGACTTAAAATATGCTGCTTTTGGAACCTACAGTAGCAATTTTGCAGTGAGCGCACTTACGAGCTATGACTGGTCAGACAGGGATGATGCGTCTCAGGGCAGAAAACTCTCTCCATTTGTCCTCTCAGCAGGAAGCGGGTCCTCCTCAGCTGCCTCAGTTCTTCAAAAGAAAGAGACATCCTTTGGCAGTTCCGAAAACCTCACCATGACCTCTCTTTCCAAAGTAACAACCTTCGCAAGTGAAGATGCTCTTCCAGAGACTGCTTTCCCAGCTTTTGCCAGTTTTAAAGATGTCATTCCTCAGGCCAGTGACCAAAAGGAATATGAAAGCGGGGACTATAAAGATTTCACAAGACAGGACTTGCCGACAACGGAACGGAGCCAAGAGGCCACCTGCCCAAGCCCAGCTTCCAGCAGCACTTCTTATGACACCCCCAAAGAGTGTTCAGATGACTTTGGAGAGTTTCAAAGTGAAAAGCCCAAAATCAGCAAATTTGACTTTTTGGTGGCCAATTCACAGAGCAAAATGAAATCCAGTGAAGAAATGATCAAAAGTGAGCTGGCGACCTTTGACCTCTCGGTTCAAGGTGAGTAGCTACCAGTGGCCCTGATTGTACTGTGGTGGTTTCTTCCACTAAGGCGATAGATGTTCTTTCATACGAATAAAAAGTTGGTCTCTGGTTTAGGGGGAAGTAGATTTTGCAGCCTCTGAAGTCAGGGTTGATTATAGATAGATATAAAAAAGGTTTGCAACAAGACTGAAGTCAAGCCAGTGTCCCTCAGATAATTGCTTTTGGGGCTAACAACAAACATAGCACAGAGTCTCTTGTTCATTAGCGTGTTGGCTAGAGGGGAGCTGTGTTCAAAGAGCCAGGGAGGGGCACCTGGGTGGCTCAGTTGGTTGGGCCTCTGCCTTCAGTTTGGGTTATGATTCTAGGGTCCTGGGATCGAGCCCCGCATCAGGCTCTCTGCTTGGCAGGGAGTCTGCTTCTCCCTCTCTCTCTGCCTACTTGTGATCTCTGTCTTCCAATAAATAAATAAAAATCTTAAAAAAAAAAAAAAATGAGCGAGGAAAATGGATTTGATCCACTTGTAGGCAAGTTAGCTCTGCTCTTACTTCCTGGCTGTGGACTGTATTTTTTAGTTCAGAGACTGCAACGTGGTAGCCATGGAGCTGCATCTGGTCTGCAGAACTGTTTTGATTGGTCTGCACAGAATGTGCTGTGGTTTTTTTTTTTTAAGATTTTACTTATTTATTTGACAGAGAGATCACAAGTAGGCAGAGAGGCAGGCAGAGAGAAAGAGGGAAGCAGGCTCCCTGTGGAGCAGAGAACCCGATGCGGGCCTTGATCCCAGGACCCTGGGACCATGACCTGAGCTGAAAGCAGAGGCTTTAACCCACTGAGCCACCCAGGCGCCCCAGAATGTTTTTAATGGGTGGAACAGTTGCCAGTAGATAAGAATCATGAGATTTCACAATCTGGATTTCTAGCTTTTCTTGAAAAGTTGTCATATCTGGCACTATTAGGCCTGTATCTCCCCATCTGACAATCCGGTGTGCTGAGTAGCACTTTGCAGTACTCTGACAGATGGGACATGCTGGCCCAGTGTCACAGGCCCACCACCTCTTGTCTCTGGCTGTCCTACTTCAGTCATTTACTTGACCTGCCTGCTCTCCGAAGGCATTTAAGCGTGCCCCTTCTACTTCTACTTAAGCCTATCCTGACTGAAGGTATCATTGATTTCTGTTGGATTGGGAGTAGGGAGGAGCTCGGTGCAAACCCATGACTAATGACTGGAAAAGAACCCAATTCTTATGCACTGATCTTTAAAATGCTATTTATTGCACACTTACCAGATGGCAATGTAGAGTAAACATCACTTTTACATGCACTAGGAAACCAAAAAAAATTCATTTGACTCTCTTTATTGCAATACTTGCTTTCTTGACTGGTCTGGAGCCAAACACACACTGTCTCCAAGATACACCTGGATAGCTTGCCAGAGAAGAATGAACGAGGACTGTGTTTCTGAATGCTTCGTGGCATAAACATCTAAAGAAGAGGGTCTCATAGCAAGGAAAAGCCTTGGCTTGAATTAAGCTGAGTATTGAGAACCTTTGACTGTGCTGTCCACTTCTCCAGGATCACACAAAAGGAGTTTGAGCCTTGGCGATAAAGAAATAAGCCGTTCTTCTCCCTCTCCGGCTCTGGAGCAGCCTTTCAGAGACCGTTCCAACACTCTGAGTGAGAAGCCAGCCCTGCCTGTCATCCGTGACAAGTACAAAGATCTGACAGGAGAGGTGGAGGTGAGTCAGGGAGTTTCCTCCAGGGGGCACATCTAAGACCATCCAGGCACTGAGGGCCTCAAGAAAAAATGCTTGTGGGGAAGTAAGGGCAGAAGGTCACAAGGAACCAGACATAAAATATTTAATTAGAGGGAGAGAATGGCAGCATTAGCCCTGGATAAAAATACTCGCACATGCAACATCTGCTGAAAGTTTTCAGCGACCCTAAAATTGAAATGATTCATGAGACTTCACAAGGAGGGAAGTGTTTGAAGGAAGTTTTCTTTGGGCACTTGGAATTTATCATTTTGGACTTAGCGAATGTCAAAACATCAAAATAGAGGAGAGGGGGAACTTTTCGGATCTTTGTTGGCTGCGTCTTAGTCCCACGCTGTTTTTCTCCTATAGCCAATGCTCTTAACTCTCCGCCCTGCCCCTCCTTGTCATTCATTCCGGTGCCTGTCGGCCTAGCTGTAGGGCTGGGCCTAGCTGTAGGACTGCCGGTGGGTTACTGTTTACTCTTGTATAAAACATCTGTGTGGTTAGCACCTTTGAAGCAGTTTCTGCTATTACTAGAACAAATGAGGCAACATTAATAGAGGGAAGCTGCTACAAAACATACCTCTCAGATTTGCAAGTCCTGGGCTCAGAAGTTACACATATCAATAATTTTGAATAGTCATTAGTGGTTTCAAAAGGTAAACTGTGCTTGAAGTAGAGTGGTTTTAATAAAAAGGAAAGTCTTCCAGTGCTTTTTAAATGGACAGAAATCACAGAGGATTCCAGGCTTCCCAGTTTAACCAGTTCTTAAAATTTCACAGGAGAATGAGAGATACGCGTATGAATGGCAGAGATGCCTGGGGAGTGCCCTAGATGTGAGTATGTCATTTTTATGGTGCTCACATGCATGTAAGTGCTGTCTTGTGCCATTTTGCCTTCTTTCTGTGGTTCATTTGAAAGGACAGGAAAACCTGAGGAGAGCCCTCCCTCAATGGCCTTATGCAAAGGGCAGCTCTATGGAAAGTCACACATCATAAGGGAGGCTTCTTTCACGTTTACGATAGCAAACACTGGTTCATTTTTCACTTGTGCCCTCACCTGTCACTGTGTTTAAAAAAATAGCAAAATGGTATCATTAATGCTGCCTAAATTAAAATAGCATTTAAACTTAAGAACCTCTCTCTTTTCCAAAGAAACGGAGAATTGTTTCTTTAAGGTTAAAATTAAGTTCTCAGATTTGGGTCTGTGGAGTCATATACATCTATCAGCCCATCATGCTTTTTCAGCCCTCTGGCTTCTCTGTTGGGTTTTCTACTAATAGGAAATTGATTTGTGGTGACTATTCTCCATTATATGAGGTGGTATGATTTTGTTTCTTGTAGGTCATTAAGAAGGCAAATGATACTTTAAATGGAATCAGTAGTAGTTGTGTGTGCACAGAAGTAATCCAGTCAGCTCAAGGCATGGAGTATTTATTAGGTATGTTCTTTTGTGTTTTACTTATTCAGAATCTTGAAGTTCACAATATTTTCAGTTTTCCCTTATGTTAAGTATTTTAATGTAGATCTTTCAAGCTACATATGACTTTCTAGGTAAGATGCTTGAGTCACAGAAACAACTGTTCAACTTAAGGTACCTATGGTGAAGTTTCTCAGTCCTTACATACATCCCAGTGTAAACCTGGGTCTGTGTTACTGGTTTATCAAAGAATCTGACCCAGATGAGGCATTAGCATGAAACCCTTGCGGGGGCGCCTGGGTGGCTGCATCGGTAAAGCATCCAACTCTTGATCGCAGTGAAGTTCTTGGGCCCCCAATTAATGCCTTACCTTGACCATGCTCTGTCGGTTCTTCCTCTCTGCCCCTTATTGACATCACAGATTCCTTACCTTCCTGCCTGTCTTCAGCTATTAAATGTCTCAGTCCAGCTTGGGACCCCAGCCTCTGTCTAGTTCAGTATTGCTCTCCTCCTGAAGTTTACACTTGGCCCGTGACCAGAGCCACTGGTCTTGGACCCTAGTTGTTTTCAGATCTCTGCTCAGGTGTCACCTTCTGAGTAAGGTCTTCCCTGGCCTCCCTTTCTCAGAACTGTGCCCCCACCCCACCCTGGCACCTTCCTGCCCTTCTTCTGGGGAAGGAAGAGGAAAAGCAGAGCGTTGTACCTCAGCTGATGATGCCCTAATCTGAGGACCACCTGGAATTCCTCCAGTCCTCTCTTCTAGAGGCTCAGAGGAAAGTTGGGGATGTGTCTGGTGGCTGTCCTTAGAAAGTGAAGAAGCTTGGCACCTTTCTTCCTGGCTGGAAGAATTCAGCCACAATTCAGAGACCACAGGAGACGCGCATGTGCTGTTCTGCTAAGTGGATATAAAAGAAGAATGAAGCCAGAGTTTGTAAATCATTGGGCATTCAGAGAAGTGAGATATTTCTTAATTACTTTGTGATGATATTGACAATCAGATTCTTTTAGGCTTCTGATGTTCCCATTTTAAATGGGAAACATTGAATGTTCAATCCCAGTTTAATGGAATTTCCCAAACTTAAACAGATGAACTTATAAAGAAGCCAGGAAAAATGTGCTAATACTTGCATAGTGTCTCTTTTTCTACAGGCATTGCTCTAAGCCTTTTACAGTATTAACCCATTCAGTCCTCCTTGGGGAAGTGGGTTTATCCCCATTTTACAGATGAAGAAAGTGAGGTCCAGAGAGGTTATGTGACTTGCCCAGAGTGACACAGCTAGGAAGTGGCAGAGCTGGGATTTGAACCCAGGTATTGTAGCTGTGATTCGTGCTCTTACCAGGAAGTTACACTGCAACACTGTGTAGACTGGTCCCAAGGAGTAGTCCGTTCACTTCTGTGCAGATACAGTCCGCGTTTCCCACAAAGACACCAGCAGGTGGTAGTGCGACCCTGTGCTACCCATCGTCTCTGCACTTCCTGCCCTCACCCCGCCCTCTCACCCTCCAGGTGTCGTTGAGGTGTACAGAGTGACCAAGCGCGTGGAGCTGGGCATAAAGGCCACCGCAGTGTGCAGTGAGAAACTCCAGCAGCTGCTGAAGGACATCGATAAAGTATGGAATAACCTCATTGGCTTCATGTCCCTGGCCACGCTCACGGTAAGGCCGCTCGGTGCTTAGCACTTGCTTTCCTTGCCAGAAACCTCAGCAGTAAAGTGACGTGTACGCCCCTGTGGCAGCACCTTCTGCAGGGTGAAGGTGAGGTGCCTCCTGGATTGTGGGACATTCGAGGAAGGAGATCAGTGTACAGTTAGCCGAAGGCCCCAGCTCGGCTCCTCGACAGCCCCTGGACTGGCGTTGCCCACATAAATCCAGAGCATAGGAAAACATCTGCTCTGGCAACATCCTGGGGCTGCTTCCTTTTTTTCAAATTTTATTTATTTAATAAATAACCTCTCCACCCAACATGGGGCTCAGACTTACACCCCCGAGATCAAGAGTTGCATGCTCTCCTGCTGGAGCCAGCCGGGAGCCCTGCCAGCATCCCTCCATCCGCACCTGTCACATACACAGACCCTCATTTTGCAGAGTGTTGCTGTGTATTCCTCTGCTTGCTCCTCTAGTTCCCTATGGCCCCATGTGTGTCCTTTTAAAACGCTGGGCAACACATCTTGCTGCCGTCCTGTGGTTCATTTAGTCTTTTTACTTTCGTAGGCCCTTGGATTATTTCCACTTCTTCCTGTTATGAATGGTTCCATTCTGAATATCATTAAACAAATGATTACTCACCCTTCCAGGGATATAGTTCCCCCAAGTGAACTTACAAGGTCGGAATGTGTGTTTGCACACACGCTTGTGTTCATATATATATTATTGTGTGGCTTTCTAGAGAGTTTGGGCTAGTGGGCAGTGCTTCCAACAACATAGAAGTATACTTTTCTTTATACTATGTTCCAGCTTTGTTTTTCTGCTATTTCATTTAGCAAGTGCATAGTGAGTCCCTAAAGGTGTTCTGTTTTGTTTTTAAAGACTTTATTTTTAAGTAATCTCTACACCCATTGTGGGGCTTGAACTCAAAACCTGAGATCAAGAGTCACCCTCTACTGACTGAGCCAGCCAGGCACCCCGCCCCTGTAGGTGTTTTTATATTTCGTTCATTTTGTAGAGGCTGTGCAGTATTCCTAATGATAATTTACTCTTATTTTCTTTATGTGTAAATTGATCATCTGTCTGTTTTGACTATTTGACCATCTATTCGGTGAAATATATTATTGACCTTACATATTTCATATTTGTAATAGATTTATATATACACACAGATGTAGACTGGCAAGTTTATACTGTTATTTTCGTCATCTATTTTCCCTTCGTTTTCCATTTCATTGGGCAAAACTATTTTATTTTTATATATTCATGCCTATTCAGTTTGTCTCTGATAATATCCTTTATTTCACAATAGTCAGAAATTTATCTTCCTTCCACAGCTGGAATAAATATGCTATTCCATTTTCTTCTTTTCTTTCTCTCCTCCTCACATGTAAGTGTGTGACCCATCTGAGTGGGCCCGCCGTCATGGGGTAGGAAGCGGTCCTTCCTGCGCTGTGCTGATAGGCAGGTGGATACCAGCTCTCCCAACAACATGCCTTCAACAGCAGATCTTCTCACCATTGTTATTTTGCTTCTGATTTGTAATATTAAGTTCTTAAAGAGTTTAAATCATTTCCAAAATCTCTATTTTGTTCCCTTGGGCTATTTTTCAATTTATAACCTAAAATCATACAGTTTAGGTAATTATTTTTTAAAAAACACAGTTCTGGCCAGTATAATAAGAAATAAAGTATAAATATTTGAAAGGAAGAGAAAATTATGTTTATTTGGTGATATGAAATACTTATAGAAACCTGAATTCAAGAGGTTAAATCTATTGAGTTTGGCAAAAAAAAAAAATCTTAGCATTCTTACATATATTTTTTTAATATATTAAATCACTCCAGTTCTTATCACTTCTGACCACATAGAGTTGCTGGTTCATTTTGTTATCCCCAATCAATCTGTTCTGCACACCCTCGAAGCCCGTTCTTTCTGAAATTCAAGTCTGGTTATGTCATTTAAATCCCATTTAAAATCCTGCAGTGGGCTCTCCATAGTCTTCAGGATCAAGTTTTAACTCCTTAGCTCAGTGTTTAAGGCCTTTCCCATCCCCTGGGCTACCTTTGTCTCTTCTTATGTTAGACTGCTTTTCCCTCTGGACTCTGTATCGCTTCTCCCAGAAGTATCCCACAGAGCCCTTCAGTCTGAATTTGATGCCCTTCCTGTGTGTGTCCACAGCACATTCTCTCTGTCTGAGCACTTAGCACGCCTGTTGATAATTGTGTGTTTGCTTGGTTTTTGCCGGCTAGGTTGTTTGCTCCTTAAAAGCCAGACCGTGTTGTTTCTTTCTTTATGTTCTAATGCAGTGTTTGGTGGGACTTTGTACTTTGTTTTATACCCTTTTGAACCTACCAGTTTTTTTCAAACTAGATACACATTTTTATACCTCATAATGTTAATAACAGGTTTCAGTTTTTTAAATAAGTGGATAAGAAAATGAAACAGGGAAAAAAGAAAGGAGTGGAGATAAAATAAAGCCAGGAATGAAGTTAAGTATACAAAAGTGTGTGCTTTTAAAGTGCTTGCATTCGCTAGTGGTGAGCTGTAGTTAGTTGACTTTACCCTTTCTAGGAATTGACATAAAGAAGACATGATGAGTTCCATGATTCACTGTGGTCATAATATAAAATAAATCCACTATTGGGAGATACATAATTTTTCCAGTACTGATACCAGAAAACATTTCTTTTGTGGGCTTTTATAAAGAGGAAACTAATATAACCTATGTTATTTTCAACCTCCTTTCAGCAAATAAAGCAGTAGGTTTCACTGAGTCATTTCTTCTGAAATCTCTCAGTATAGGCCAAATGGCGTAGCTCCAAGTACAAGTTAGTGGAAGTCAATCTGAGTGTGGGAAAACAGACTGAACGGGAACTGGGAAGTAGCCCAGCAGGGCACATGGATGATTGGCTCACATCTTTGATCTGTAAGGAAAACCTGCAAATAGATGTGAACTAGACCAGCATCCCGGTAAAATCTGAGCAACACCATAAAGTGATTCGTGAAAGGGAGGCACTGCTAATGAGTAAACATTAATTCAGACCCAAGCAAGATTTCATTTTCTACCTACTAATAAACCCAGATTTTGTTCGGTTTGCCTCTTAGAATCTTAATGGGGTCAGTGTGGTAAAATTGGAACTCTTCCTTAGGGAATTTATTAGGAACTATAAATTGATATCACCAATATACTTTCCCCTCTGTCTGTGAACCCCTTGAGGACAAGGACCAAGACCACATTTTGTTTGTTTTCTGTTCTCTAAGCACGGTGCCAGGCACTGCATAAACACCCAGTAAAAGGCAAGTGAATGGAAGCACTTACATTCCGAGTAGTTTGGCTCAGCAGTTTCACTTACAGGAAAACTTCCCAAGGCAACGGTTTTAAATACAAGCTCACAAAAAAAGACAAGTTAGGGGCACCTAGGTGGCTCAGTCGTTAAGCATCTGCCTTCAGCTCAGGTCCTGATCCCAGTATCCTGGGCTCCAGCCCCGCATCAGGCTCCTTGCTCTGCGGGAAGCCTGCTTCTCCCTCTCCCGCTCCCCTTGCTTCTGTTTCCTCTCTCACTGTGTCTTTCTCTGTCAAATAAATAAATAAAAACTTAAAAAAAAAAAAAAAAGAAGAGTTAAATGCACAAGTTGTTTTTTGTAAAAGTCTAGAGGATCTGTCAAGTCAGTTGTGTTGTGAATCTTCATATTATGATGCTCTGCTCTAAAAAAGGAGCCCCAAGTTTGAAATAACACAGAACTGTCACTCCAGGACTGGAAGGAACTAAGCTACAACAGCACGAGGGTTGTGTTTGGGTGATGAAACCCTGGGTTTTCTAATGTTTCTAAGCACCAGCTACATACCAAATGAGTTGGCTGATGACATATTCAGGGGTGGCTGTGGGACAGGAAAGGACATGTTACTGGTTGTTTATTCTGGAGTTCACTGTAATGTTACCTCTGCTTCATCTGAGCCTCTCTCACCAGTCTTAAAGAAGTCTTACGTCAAAACTCATTTATGGCATGTTTTATAGCAACAAGATGTCTAAGACCAAACATTATAATCTAGAGATCAGTATGTGTCTGGGTTTGTCCTAATTCGCCATCTTTTGCTTCCTAACATTATGCTTATGTGAACCAGATGAAGCGGGAATATCTTCTTCATCATCAGCCGACTTTTACTGAGCGCTAACCATGTACTGTACCCTGTTCTTAACTCTTAACTTTTTAATGTACTTAATACAGAACTTTCAAGGATAGATACTGTTATTCTCCCCCCTTCACAGGTGAAAAACTGAGGCACCAAGATATCACCTGGGTTCAGTCTCAAAATCAGAAGTCTGCTTTTTAGCTACTATCCTCTGTTGCCTCCTTGAAATGGGCAAACTGGATGGGGAAAACCAGAGATGTGCAGAAGCCTTTCTGGGGAAAGATGATTGTTACTTAGCATCTGAGTTAATGAGGTGAAACACCAGGCGTCTCTCCTAACAGCAACTTGATAGAAAAAGTTATTTCCTGTACATTTTCCCCCATTTATAGCCCAGGACTAGTTTGTGGGACACCTGGGTGGCTCAGTTAAGCCGCTGCCTTTGGCTCAGGTCATGATCCCAGGGTCCTGGGAGTGAGCCCTGCATCAGGCTCGCTGCTCAGCAGAGAATCAACTTCTCCCTTTCCCTTCTCCCTGCTCATTTTCTCTTTCTTTCTTTCTCACTCTCCCTCTCAAATAAAATCTTAAAAAAGTAATAATAATAACCTCACCCTTTCCATTTAGATTATAACATTCTTTGTTTTGATGGCAGTCATTTTCTCATTTAATTAATGTTTTGAAAACTGGATTTCTGTACAAACCCTCCAGTCAGGGGCACCTGGGTGGCACAATCATTTGAGAGTCTGGCTCTTGGTTTCTGCTCAGGTCATGATCTCTGTGTCATGAGATGAAGCCCTGCATTGGGCTCCGTGCTGGGCATGGAGCTTGCTTAAGATCCTCTCTTTCCCTCTCCCCCCAGCTCCACTTGTGTGTGCACTCTCTAGATAAATAAATGAATAAAATCTTTATTAACCCCTACACACCTCAAATCAGCTACTCATCTCTTCTCTCCTGGTGTTGGTAGAAAAAGATGGCTGTGATACGAAGCATCTGTCCTTGTCCTGAGCTCTTTGCAGAAAAATTATCACGGAAGACCAATTGCCTTAACCAAGCTCCTTACATATTCATTCTTTTCAGTTTGGCGCCAGAGATATTCAAGGCAAACCCTGGCGTGGGTTGCTATCATGTAGTGACTTCTTGAGGTCGCCACTGTCACTGAATGAGGTGGAAGCCACTTTCATCCTTGTACATCTTTTCAGACTTCTAGACTCCCCCAGTGCTACAGCTGCTGCTTGTGAGAAGGGCTTGCCTTCTGGACAGCTTCTCCAGGCCTTCCTGCCTGCCTTCCTCTAGTAAATACAAAAATCTGTTATAGCATTCAATAAGTTGTGTTACTTAAACCACTGAGGAACTTAGACAAGTGCTTAACCCAAATAACTAATGTGCCTGTAAAGATACAGGATATCCCATCATTCTAAAAGGTTTCCTTGTGCTCATTCTTTGTCATCATCCCATTCAGAGATTGTAATCCCTATTCTGATTTTTTTTATACCAAGGATTAATTTTGTTCAGACCTTTTTAGAGAAGCCATAGAGGGGCACCTGGCTGGCTCAGTTGGTAGAGTATGCATCTCTTTTTTTTCCCCATTTTTTTCTTTTTTTTTTTTTAAGATTTATTTATTTATTTTAAAAAGCATGTACACATGTGAGTTAGGGGGAGGGACAAAGGGACAGAATCTTAAAAAAAACTCCCTGCTGAGCATGGAGCCCAATGTGGGGCTTGATCCCTGGACCCTGAGACCTGAGCCAAAACCAAGAGTCAGATGCCCAACCCGCTGGACCACCCAGGTACCCCGAGTATGTGACTGTTAATCTTGGGGTTGTAGATTGGAGCTTTACGTTGGGTGTAGAGATTACTTAAAACAAAAAAAAGCTATAGAATTTGCTTTTGTGATCTCAAAGAACACTTGTTGGTTCTGGTTACCCATCTAACCTGGGAAATGTTGCCCTGTTCACATGTGATAATTCTAAATCCGTCAGTATGGCAGAAAGTGAGGTAATGGGAAGAGTTGCCAGTCATTTATGTCCTCTCATCAAGCTCCCGTGAGGAACCTCCATATCTACCATCCATGTCTACTGAGTGATGTTACCTAACATTTTTTTTAGACATGGGCTGACTGTATAGGGATTAATTAGTCTGTAGCTAGAGAACCCAGGAATGCATGTGGATTGTACATGAACTCAACTGAGTCTTCATTTCCTCTAATTACTCATGCTTTCCCAGTTGTGCCTTTTTCACCTAGTTAGGTATGAGAGAAAAACAGTCCTCCTCTTCTTGGCTATTATTCCTGATTATACCATGTCATTTCCTTTTGGTAACTAGTAGGTCTTTGGTCTGTAAAACTGCATGAAGAATAGTAGGCATTCTCCAGAGGAAGTATGAGCTAGGACTTGTCGCAAAGGAACTTTGACTCTAAAAATAGATATGTGAATGTAAATGACCCAAACCAACATCTGTATAGTTTGGTTGGAACAAAACTCTGCAAACTCCAGGGACTCTGCCTGGGAGACAATACAGAGAGCTCATTACTAGAGAGAAGCAGGACTGAGGTTGTATAGGAAGCTTTTAACTCTTCATAGTTGCTTCATTTTAGGTAGAATTTAAAGTTCCGTAATGAACCAAATTGCCATAGTCCTATTTGATTCCAGTAATATAATAGTTTATTTTGTACCCAGAACCTGTCAGGCATCATGCTGTATGCTTTACATTCATTCTCATTTAACCCTTGTACAGTCCTGTGAGGTCAGTAAGATCATCCCCATTTGCAGCTGAAGAAATTAAGGCTCAGAGATGAACCTTGCCTGAAACTGACAAATCAGGGACTTGAATGCACATCCTAGCTTTATTTTATTTTAATTTAATTTAATTTATTTTATTTTTAAGATTTATTTGCAGGGGGGGCCTGGGCATCTTAGTGGGTTAAGTATCCAACTCTAGATTGGACTCAGGTCATGATCTCAGGGTCGTAAGATCAAGCCCCACATCGGGCTCCGTGCTCAGTGCAGTCTGCTTGAGACTCTTTCTTCCTCCCCACTGTTTGTGTGTGCTTTCTCTTTCTCTCTCTCTCAAGTAAATGTTTTTTTAAAAAATAAAGATTTACTTATTTGAGAGAAAGAGCACCAGTGGAGGGCGGGGGGCAAAGGGAGAGGGAGAAGGAGGAAGCAGACTCTGCCCAGAGTGCGGAGCCCCAAACAGGGCTCGATCTCACAACCCTGAGATCATGAGTGTCAAAAGTCCATTCTTCTTACTGTGTCCATGGCAGCTTCCAGGATGCTTTAAAAAAAAAAAAAAAAAAAAAAAAAAGATTGTTTCTTCCATGAAGACATCATGAAACTCTTACCATCAAGAAGCAGCTGTATTACCTTTCTTGAGGGAAAAGGGCCTAGCGTGTTAGGGCTCCATCACAGTAGTAGTGCTTGGGCTGAGGAAAGCAAAGCACGCGACCACTGCGGCTCCCTGGCATTTACTGAAGTTGAAGTTCTCCTGTCAAGCTTCGGTGCGTTCATTGCGCACGGACGAGAGCTCCCTCTTGTGGTGGGAGCGCGCGCGTCTCCGCGCCCAAACCGAAGGCGCTGGGTGTTTCTCAGGAGGTAAATGTCCCTGCTTTCCAGTGAGCTGAGTGAATTGTTACCTCAAAGTTGAAGTGCAGTAGGTTTGGAACAAAGAAAGACTCAGCCCTGGAAATCAAAATGGAACCATAAAATCTATAGAAAGAGACCGGCCGTTATTCTGCTAACCTCCAGTCAGCTGAAAATCCCACAGGCTTTGATTCCCTTGTCACCCTCAGTATAGAGCAGGTTCTTGGGGGCTTCCTTTCAGTGTGGCGTATGCAGTGAATTTCCGAGTTCTTACTTCCCGTTGCTGTGGCAACGGAAGTTGCCAACTATTTTTTTAATATGGCAAATATTATTTTTAATAGTTATTAGTTGTTATTAATAACTAGTAGTTAATAATAGCTACTATTAAAATATTTTTAATAAAGATATTTTTAATTTTTTTAAGTTGCCAACTATTACTTTTTTATATGGCAACTATTTTTTTTTTTTAAAGATTTTATTTATTTATTTGAGAGAGAGAGACAGTG
Source organism: Mustela erminea (assembly GCF_009829155.1). Lineage (NCBI taxonomy): Eukaryota > Metazoa > Chordata > Mammalia > Carnivora > Mustelidae > Mustela > Mustela erminea. Next base: position 25,121,079 of record NC_045631.1, read on the forward strand.
AGAGAGAGCATGAGCGAGGAGAAGGTCAGAGGGAGAAGCAGACTCCCCATGGAGCTGGGAGCCCGATGCGGGACTCGATCCCGGGACTCCGGGATCATGACCTGAGCCGAAGGCAGTCGTCCAACCAACTGAGCCACCCAGGCGTCCCGCAACTATTATTTTTAATAGTGGTAGCATTTTGTCATCTTGGCGGTGCACACATTGTTTTATTCTTTTTTAAAGATTTTATTTATTTATTTGACAGAGATCACAAGTAGGTAGAGAGGCAGGCAGAGAGAGAGGAGGAAGCAGGCTCCCTGCTGAGCAAAGAGCCCAATGTGGGACTCCATCCCAGGACCCTGAGATCATGACCTGAGCCAAAGGCAGAGGTTTAACCCACTGAGCCACCCAAGCACCCCTTCACACATTGTTTTAGAGATCGAATCTTCATTATGTTTCTGCATGGCTATCCTAAGTTGACGTTAGGGGAGAGGGTAGATGGAATAAGGCACACACACACCCCCAAAGATGACCATGTCCTAATCCCCGGAACCTGTGAATTTATTACCTTACGTGGTAGAAGGAACTTGACAGATGTGATTAAGTAAAGGGTCTTTAAATGGGGAATTTAATCAGGCATAGAGTGAGCATGAGAAAAGCCAATATGACAGTTGAACCAAAAGAGAAAGATCGGCAGATTCTGTGCTGTTGGCTTTGAAGATAGAAAGTGGAACCATGATTCAAGGAATATACAGGTGGTCTCTAGAAACTAAACAAAGGAACAGATTCTCCCCTAGAATTTCCAGAAAGAATGCTGTGTTGCTGGCTTACTTTAGAATTCTGACCTCCGGAACTATAAGAGAATACACTTAAGTTATTTTGTTTCTTTTTTAAAGATTTTTATTTGTTTGGCAGAGAGTGTGCATGCACAAGTAGGGGGAGTAGGAGGGAGAGGGAGAAGCAGGCTCACCACAGAGCAGATGGAGCCCGATGTGGGACTCGATCCCAGGACCCCAGGATCATGACCCGAGCCAAAGGCAGTTGTATAACCAACTGGACCACCCAGAACTCCAACTTAGGTTTTATTTATTTATTTTTTTAAAGACAGAGAGAGATCACAAGTAGGCAGAGAGAGAGAGGAGGAAGCAGGCTCCCTGCCAAGCAGAGAGCCCGATGTGGGACTCGATCCCAGGACCCCAGGATCATGACCCGAGCCAAAGGCAGTTGTGTAACCAACTGGGCCACCCAGAACTCCAACTTAGGTTTTATTTATTTTTTTTTAAAAGATTTTATTTATTTACTTGTCAGAGAGAGATCACAAGTGGGAGAGAGAGAGGGAGGAAGCAGGCTCCCTGCCAAGCAGAGAGCCCGATGCGGGACTCGATCCCAGGACCCTGAGATCATGACCTGAGCCGAAGGCAGAGGCTTAACCCACTGAGCCACCCAGCCGCCCTCCAACTTAGGTTTTAAACAACTAAATTTTTGCTCCTTTGTTAGGGCAGCAGTAGGAAAAAATAGACAAAACAGTGAAACTGAGAATCAAAATGGTTACATTATAATCCAAGCCAAAAGTCTAGAGTTACTTGTGGAACTGTGTTTAGATCATTGTTTTATATTAGCCAAACTAGGCCGGGTTTGTTCTATGGGAACAGCTCCCCCCACCGTCTTAGTCATGTAAAACCACAGAGCTGTGTTGCTCCTGCCACATGTCCATCTCAAATTGGAGGGGTCCTTGTGGAAGGTCCTTCTCATTCAGGGACCTAGGGTGACAAAACCTCCACCACATGGAACATAGCTGATTACTGTGAGAGGGTCAAGGGAACATGACAAACAGCATATCGGTCTTAAAGACTTCCTCCCAGAAGTGACACGTGTGGCCAAGGATCTGCTTGCTGTATGGCTGTGCATCATTTCAGGGGCTAGGAAGTGCCCATCCTGCTATTTGCCCAGAAGAATTATAGTGAGGATATTTGGAAAGAACACTAATTACTACCAAATTCTCCTTTGATAATGATTTTCTTGCTGTTTATTATTGACTAAAGACTCAGGATTATATATCCCAGTCTCATTTTGGGACTTACTGTATGTAGGTCATTTATACTGTAACTACTTTTTAAAAATCTTTACTAAATACATGAAACACTTGCCAGTAAATGTAGATGATGTTCAATTTAAAATGGCCTGCAGAGGGCATACCTTCTTAACAACTACGGCCACGGATCCATGTCACACTGCTGCTAAGTACAACAACCCCCCTTCCCCACCCCCCCCACCCCCCGCTTATAGTTGTGTACTTATAAAGGTTAATGTTATCATTTGAAAGATTAATTTGACCACAGGGTAATTTATGAAGAGCCTTGTGATTTTTCACAGGAGATTGCAATATGACCTTTTCATTTGCTTTCTTTATGCCTTTGGCAAGCAGATATTAAAGGGCTTTTCTTAATTGGATTGATTTCAAGATTGGTTTTTCCCAGATTCTAATTATTTCTCAAATAGCCCTTGTGTAGTAACATGGTAAGTATCTATAATGTAGATTACAGAAGGGCTACTGTATTTTTAACCTCTTTAGAAGCTTGTTCAATTTTGTCAAAATAAATAATTTTAATAATCATTTAGAGCACTTCAGAGAACTTCTTATATATCTCTGAGGGTCCCAGCAGCTACTGAGAAAGGAAGGTAGGACAAGTGAAATCGTTAATCGTTTTATAGATGACAGAACTGGACAGCAAACAAATAATAGTACAACCTGCTTCTGAATTTTTTTTTTTTTAGATTTTATTTATTTATTTGACAGAGAGAGATCACAAGTAGGCAGAGAGGCAGGCAGAGAGAGATGAGGGAGTAGCAGGCTTCCCACTGAGCAGAGAGCCCGATGCGGTACTCAGTCCCAGGACCCTGGGATCATGAACTGAGCTGAAGGCAAAGGCTTAACGCACTGAGCCACCCAGGCACCCACAACCTGCTTCTAGATTTGACCAGAGTTGGCCATGATTACACTAGAAAAAAGAAATTGGGGCGCCTGGGTGGTTCAGTCAGTCTGCCTTCGTCTCAGGTCCTGATCCCAGGGTCCTGGGATCAAGTTCTGCATTGGGCTCCTTGCTCAGCAGGGAACCTGCTTCTCCCTTTCCTTTCCACCTGCTTGTGCACTCTTGCTGTGTGTGTGTGTGTGTGTATGTGTCAAATGAATAAACAACAAAAAGAAGTTATTATCTAGCTTGGCTAAGGCCATGTAGGTTCACTTCAAGGTCAGAGTCCTCATGCACAGAAATGTCTGCCTCCCCTTTTCTTTGAGAACTGTCTGTCCTTCCTGCCCTAGGTTTGATTGGAATGGATTCAGCTCAGGTTAGTTTGAGAAAGGTTTGTGAAGCTAATACATAGTTTATGATTTCAAATTAGAAAGGGATGAGAGGGCCACCTGGGTGGCTCAGTTGGTTGAGCATTTGCCTTCAGCTCAGGTCATGATCCCGGAGTTCTGGGACATCAGGCTCCCTGCTCAGCAGGGAGTCTGCTTCTCCCTTTGCCTCTGCCCCTCCTCCCTGCTCCTGCATATGCACTCTCTCTCTCTCTCTCTCTCTCAAATAAATAAATAAAATATTTTTAAAAAGCGGGAGGGATGGGCACCTGGGTGGCTCAGTGGGTTAAGCCACTGCCTTCAGCTCAGGTCATGATTTCAGGGTCCTGGGATCGAGCATCGGGCTCTCCGCTCATCAGAGAACCTGCTTCTCCCCACTCTCTCTCTCAGCCTGCCTCTCTGCCTACTTGTGATCTCTCTCTCTGACTCTCTCTCTCTCTCTCTGTGTGTCAAATAAATAAATAAATAAATCTTTTAAAAAGGCGGGAGAGATGAGGAAACATCATATATAATCTATACATTTTTCTAGGGAGAAGCCATTTTTTCCCCTTGGGAAGAATAATACAGTTTTTCAGATACAAAAAGAGTACACTAACTTCCCAGTGGTTCCGCTTAAACTAACGGTAAAAGATGTAACTATTATTTTGCCATCATCCTGGGTCACCCCAGTATCCACTAGACAAACCAGCCAACATGCCAGGCTCCCAGATCCTTGACCACTGGACTCAGGGACCCTTGTCTCCATGCTACTTCGGCCACCCCCTCACACAAGTGTCTCAAACTATAGTACCTGTGCCATCTTAAATTCCGGCCGTTTTCTGAGCCTAAATTCACAACCCTCTAACTTGCTCACACTTCCACAGTTCTTGTTTTGGGTTCTCAGTATGGGACAGTTGTTTGATCCTTTTACTGGGTTGTCATCAACTCCCAGCCTTACTTTTTGCTCCCACCTACTTGGTTCTTAGCTTTTGAGGTTCTTTATGTCCACCCTTGGACAGTCACTGACCCCAGTTCGCGTAGGACTGAGGGATTTCCTGAGAGCTGAAAGTAGAACAAGAGGTTGGGCACCCTGGTCTGTGACATCCGTATGCGGAAGCGCTATACGGCGGTGTCGCAGGCCTCTCCTGCCAGCAGCACGTTCAGCGACATCACCTCGGTACCTTGAAATCCGCCACAGTGGGAGTATTTATACTGTGGGAGTCCACAGGTGCTGTGTTGTGAACAGATGAGAAGCTGAGGCAGTGTTCTCCCTTACTTGAGAACCATTACCCAACTCAGCAGAGTCCTTCACGTATTTGACAGATATGAGAGACATTTGAGACATGTCTGCTGTCCCACCGCAGTCTCAGTCCTTCACAGAGAAACATCAGCCAGTGCCCACAGCGCCCGTGCTCTGGGGAGCGCAAGCATAGGCTCACTGTGGGCCCAAGAGGTGGGCAAACACTTTCGGAGAAAGCACTGTGAGAATCAAGTGACTCTGGAATTTGTAGTAGAGATGATTGTCTGCTATATTTTTGGTAAACTTTGCTTCACAGTCTTTATATAATAAGATCATGCGTGTGTGTGTTTCTATGTGTATACGTATTTGTATGGATGTGTGCTTTTTTTTTCTCTTTGGAAAGTCCATTTTTTTAAAGATTTTATTTATTTATTTGACAGAGATCACAATCAGGTAGAGAGGCAGGTGGGGGGGTGGGGAGCAGGCTCCCCACTGAGTAGAGAGCCTGATGCAGGGCTCGATCCCAGGACCCTGGGATCACGACCCGAGCCAAAGGCAGAGGCTCCAACCCACTGACCCACCCAGGCATCCCGGAAAGTCCATTCTTAATGGTGGAAGAGGGGGGCAATTTTGCCCCCAAATTGGCCGGGGATCCTGTTTAGCACTTCCAGTGCAGAAGATAGGCCCCACAATAAAGAATGATCCAGCTTAAAATGTTAGTAGTGCCAAGTTGGAGAAATCTCTGCTGGGGCACAGAAAATCAAAATAAATTGATTTAGGCATATCTAAAACTTCTTCACATTAAGAATACAGCTTTTTGGGGCACCTGGGTGGCTCAGTGGGTTAAAGCCTCTGCCTTCAGCTCAGGTCATGATCCCAGCTTAAAATGTTAGTAGTGCCAAGTTGGAGAAATCTCTGCTGGGGCACAGAAAATCAAAATAAATTGATTTAGGCATATCTAAAACTTCTTCACATTAAGAATACAGCTTTTTGGGGCACCTGGGTGGCTCAGTGGGTTAAAGCCTCTGCCTTCAGCTCAGGTCATGATCCCAGGGTCCTGGGATCGAGCCCCGCATCGGGCTCTCTGCTCAGCGGGGAGCCTGCTTCCCTTCCTCTCTCTCTGCCTGCCTCTCTGCCTCCTTGTGATCTCTGTCAAGTAAATAAATAAAATCTTAAAAAAAAAAAAAAAAGAATACACCTTTTCTGGGGCCCCTGGCTGTCTCAGTCAGTAAGGCATGTGACTCTTGATCTCAGGGTTGTGAGTTCAAGCCCCACACTGGATGTAGAAATTACTTTAAAATCTTTAAAAAAAAAAAAAAAAAAAAAAGTACAACTCTTCCGAAACTTTTTTTTTCTTTTTGCTTGTTTTGTTTTGGTTTTAAAATTCAAGTATTTTTCTTAATTGAAGGATAACTTAGTGAAATGCACAGATCTTAAATACATAGTCGAATCGGTTTCGACAAATGCATTTAGCCATGTAAGCCCACACCCCCTCCATATACCCAGTGTTTTCATCACCTTTTAAAGTTCTCTCTTGCCGTGATCTGATTCCAGAAATAACCACTGATCTATTTTCCAAAGACTTCTATCACCATAGAGTTGCCTGTTCTAGAACTTTATATAGAATTACATAGTATATATATGTTCTTGTGCCTGGCTTCTTAGCATCTTTTAAAAATTCATCTGCATTGTTGTGTTTATCAATTTGATCCCTTTTATCAGCAAGTACTATTCCATTGTGTTGATATACCATGGATTTTTAATCCATTTTTTTACTTCTAGAAACATGCTATTTCCAGTTTGGCTAACCTGAGTAGAGTTACTGTGAACACTTCTTGTGCAAGACTTGGTTCACATGTTTTCATTTCTCTTGGATAAATATCAAGGAGTGGGATTGCATAAAAGTTCATATATTAGATATGTATTTTAACTTTTAAGAAATGAAGAACTCTGGGGTGCCCGGGTGGCTCATTCGGATAAGTGGCCAACTCTTGATTTCAGCTCAGATCTTTGTCTCAGGGTTGTGAGTTCAAGCCTCGCACTAGGCAGCATGGAACCTACTTTAAAAATAGAGAAAGAGAGGAAGGAAGGAAAGTGAAGAGCATTCCAGGACCACCTGGCTGGCTCAGTAGGTAGAGCATGCGACTCTTGATTTTGGGGTTATGAGTTCAAGCCCCCTGTTGGGTGTAGATATCACTTAAATAAAAAAATTTTTTTACAGAAAAGGGTCTCCTTTGGGTCTCCTAACTCCCCGGGAGCCTTGTACTATCACTTTGCTATCCCTCAATAAATCTTATTTGCTGCCCACAAAAAAAAAAAAAAAAAAAATATATATATATATATATATATATATATATATATTTGGAGGAAGGAAGGAAAGAGAAAAATTAATAGCTTTCCAAAGTTGGAACCTGCCATATTAAGCATTGGGCTATCTATACGCCATACTTCATAGATTTGTTGTAAGGAAGAAATTAGATAATGCATGTGAAGAGCTTAGTGTGGTATGTAGCAAGTAAGGGCTTGACTGATAATAGCTGTCTTTATATTTACTCTCTCTAGCTGGTAACTTCTAAATCTCACAGTCTTGAGTGCTAGAACTATGTATGTGTCTTACTGCTTATGTAACATCAGAACTTGGCTGCCCCACAGGCAGTTCTAAGTCAGCATATACAAAACTGAATTTTCTTTTTTTAAGATTTTATGTATTCATTTGACAGCACAAGCAGGGAGAGAGGCAGGCAGAGGGAGAGGGAGAAGCAGGCTCCCTGCTGAGTAAGGAGACCAGTGTGGGACTTGATCCCAGGACCCTGAGATCATGATCTGAGCCAAAGGCAGGTGCTTAACCAGCTAAGCCAGCCAGATGCCCCACCAAACTGAACTCCTACCCCCGGCCCCAAAGGTGGGTCTCCTCTCATGTGCCTTATTGTAAATCTTGTTGGCTGCCCAGGGCCTCTCCCCCTCTTGCACATCTCACACATCACCCAGGCTTTTTCACGTGACCATATGTCTCCGTCCCCCACTGTTGCTTCCCCAGTTCTAACTTGCTTCACTAGCTGTCTCCTGGATCACTTAAAATAGTGCATAACTGAGGCCCATAACTTGAGGATTGCCATCCACAGTTCATTGCTTAACACTGCAATCAGAGGGATCTGTCCATAATACAGACCTGATCTTGTCATGGTCCAGTTAGAACCCTTAGTGGCTTCCCAAGGTAAAGTCTCTTCTCTTCCTTCCAAGGCCTTCATGCTAGAGTTCAATCTCCCACCTCCTTTCATAAGCTTGGCTCCCACCCCCTAGATTTCTTCCCATAGCCTGTCTCCTCCTTAGAGGCCTTTTCCTGTGCTGCTTGTTCTATCTACACTGAATAAATACCGTCGCCCCTCTTACCTCCCCCCTCCCATCCCATTCACCTAGCCTATACCTCTTGAAACTCAGCCAGGATGTTTCTGAGAGCTAGGAAGCATCCTCTGCCATCGGGCTCTTTTTCCCTTGGGTTGGAGGAAGTGCCGCCCCCCCAGCCCATGTGCCCTAGTGTGGCTATTATGGCACTATGTTGCCTGGTACCCACCTGGCCCCCACCCTAGACTGTGAGTTCTCAGAGGAAAGGGACTATTTTTCACTCATGCTAGCATCCCTAACACCTAGAACAGAGCAGGTACCCAGTAAATGTTCGGGAAATAGAATAGTTGTATTGTTGGTATCAAAATTGACTTAATTTGCTGGGGCGCCTGGGTGGCTCAGTGGGTTAAGCCGCTGCCTTCGGCTCAGGTCATGATCTCAGAGTCCTGGGATCGAGTCCCACATTGGGCTCTCTGCTCAGCAGGGAGCCTGCTTCCCTCTCTCTCTCTCTGCCAGCCTCTCTACCTACCTGTGATCTCTCTCTGTCAAATAAATAAATAAAATCTTAAAAAAAAAAAAATTGACTTAATTTGCTTTTAGACCTGTTGGGGATGAGTGATAGGGAGTGAAGCCAGCAGCATTTGGAATTGCTATTTCCTTACCCATTTGTCCTGTCCTCACAGCCTGATGAAAATTCACTGGATTTCTCCTCTTGTATGCTACGGCCTGGGATTAAAAATGCTCAGGAACTTGCATGCGGGGTGTGTCTTTTAAATGTGGACTCCAGAAGCCGGGTAAGTGACACGCCTTCCCCTACAGCTGGCAAGCATTTCCCTCAAATGACCTCCGGGGACCCCTTCCCATTTGGCCCCCTCCCCTACCAGGGCTGTGACCCCAGGAGGGCATTTTGATGAAGCCCTGAAATCTGACCACAGAAGGACATCGGTTCTACAAAAGGGCAGTGGGGGGAGAGGTTGCGTGAAGGGGGGGAGGTCTTCCCTTCCCGGCAGTGCAATGCCGTCTGCGCTGTGCCCGCAGTGCCCCGAGCACAGTCAGGTGGGGAAGAGAGGAGGTAAACCCAGAAGGCTTTGTTTGGAGGCATGAGGCCCTGCTCTGGGAATTTTGTTGACCTTATGGTTTCAACATTATTTCAGAAAGAAGAGAAGCCTGCAGAAGAACATCCTAAAAAAGTATGAACCAGTCACACATTATCTTAGCATCTCCATCTCAATTTTGAGTGTGGAAAGCAAATCCGATGATTCCACTGTCATCCTGAACTGTTCTGATCGTGAATCCTTTCCCGAGTCATGTCTGTTCCCATAATGTTTGATTTAACCAACTAGTGCGTCTGTGTGGATCTGCTTGTGTCTTGTTTGCACGCTTGTAGCTCATAATTGGCTTCTGGTGTTGCAGGCATTTTTCCCTGTGATGAACAAGGTAACAGATTGAGCAATTTCTGGAAGACTGGGAGTTGTGACACAGAGAATGAGATCAAAGAGCAGCAGGATTTGGCAGTTATCAGACAAAAACAAATAGGGATTCAGAGTTTTGTTTATTATTTGTAGCACTTTAGAAAAACCCCCCAAGGAGTCGAGGGTAGGACTGGCTGAGTGGGACTTACCTGCAAGCATTAGTTGTCTGGGAATAATTCTTAAGTGCTTTAATATCTCTTTTTACAAACCCTGTACCTGGTTGACTTTTTTAATTACGTTGATTCAGTTATCAGGTTCCAGTGGCCTTAGTTCATGAGAGTTTTCGGTCTTTTTTTTTTCCATGAGAGGACTGTAATCAGTCCCAGAAACGTGGGGATCACAAGTATAGTTAAAGGCCAGCCTAGGGGAAGGCTTCCTTCAGCACAGTAAGGGATAAAAATCAGCCACAGCCTTAGCTATTTTAGCTCCCATATAATGAACACCTCCCCCCACCCAGCCTCTGTCTGCCTTGTCTGTGAAAGATTTGGCCTTCTTGTGCTAAAACTGGGTTTAGTGGTAAAGATTTTTTTAGACTTTTAATTAGCAGCAAAGAACTTTCTCACTTGAATTCCTGTAGCTCCCTGCTCAGGCTGTGTGTGTGCCACGCGGCCTCAGCCTGTGGCCTGGAGTGGTGTTCATGCGGGTCACTGAGCCGCGCTTAGATGCCGATGCAGCCTGACTCGCCCCACATCTCTGCTTATTTTTGGCAGGCATTCAACTCAGAAACCGACAGTTTCAAGCTGGCATATGGAGGACACCAGTATCACGCCAGCTGTGCCAACTTCTGGATCAACTGTGTTGAACCAAAACCTCCTGGCCTCATCCTGCCTGATCTGCTCTGAAAAGTTCCTCAACAAAGGACCCACTGGGTTTTGTTTTTTCCCCATCACACCCCATGAGGTGACGGGAAGCCAGAAGCAGAACGCAGGTACTGTGCAGTGCACCTCCGTGAAGCTGTACGAAGATTCCCCAAGCCGTAGCGGGGACAGAGGAGCTGCCGGGTTCCCAGTCCTTCCTACAGACGCCCTTTGTCCCCCGGGGTCCCGCTGCCAGTCTTGGGGGTTTGAGGTAAAATCACCTTGCCCAGACTGCACATGGTACCAGAAGTTTGCTAACTTACCTTTAGTTCTGGTAAGATGTTTGAAGACACGGACCACAGTTTTCTTTCTCTGAGGAATAACTTGCTGCTGCAGTATTGAAACTGTGAAGAACTGATGTTTGAAGAAAAGTCAGTTGTTGTTATAGGACTAGAACTGGCGAGCATGTGTTGAGCCAGTGCTTGCTTACTTACATCTAGAACACCGTTGCCCTGTGTGGTAGAAGGCACTTACCCACATTTAATTTGTTGATATCTGAAATGAATAAAAAGGGGAAATTGTGATGCAGCTGTTCTTTTTATAGAAAAACTGCTCGTCTCCGTGGGACAAGGACAGGTAGGTGAGGGTGGATTCACCAACTTTACTCTCACAACCGAACCAGTTCTGCTTTTGTTCATTTATAACCCTCTAAACTTTCAAGACAGCCTTTCCTCCAAATATGCCGGGGCACTTTGCAGTGAACTGAATGTTCGCTCTGACAGAGGCCCAGATTCTCGTCTGTCGGATGAATAGCCTTCCCCTTAAGAGCCTCCACAGAAAACTTCGGTTTACCTCGAAGACTGTGAACATGGTACTTTTGTTCAGATGAGATTTGGAAAGGCAGCTGGATGAAACCTCCTTGCAGTGGCCTTTGTCCAGATTTCCAGAAACAATGGCACAGGGACCATTGCTGCCTGACTTGGCAGTATCTATGTGAGGGACCTGAAAATGAGTTTGGTTAGAAGCTGGAGCTCGTGGCCTACTGAGGCAGGCAGTGAGATGGCTGTTTACAGTGGAGGTACAGGACATAGAAGCAGTGGAAGAAAAGGGTTCTAAAATAGATGGAATTCTAGAAGGAAGAGGCTCATGCTCGCTGTCTGGTGGGGAATTTTCTTTGCCACTTAAATTGAATGGATAAAATCAGCGGGGAGAGAAAAAGCCAAATTGTTAAGGATTGTGAAGTCCTGGGAAGAACAGGCCAAGCTAGGACATATTTTCCTCTGACTTGTGAAATTTGTGCTTTATGAAGAGATTCTGAGTTTTGTGTTTTACATTGTAGGCTCTCTGGCTTCAGTTAGTTTTATTTATAAACTGGACAAGTTAGTTTTGTCTATAAAATTGCTGCTTTACATCACTAATTAGATTGTTTTTCCTTCTCAGGACAAAACTTTAGAAGGGATTCTGTTCTGTTCCATCTTATCCTTTTTAGCCTCCATCTCCTCCGAGAGGTACAGAATGTTCTCTTGAACAGCTCCTATTGACGCTTCTGCTTTCCCTTGCTGTGCCCGAGTGCAGACAAATGAGGAGGTGGATCTGTTTTTCTCTTTTTCTCCACATTCATCTCCAGCTCTCACGGCTAAGTTACTACCCTCAAGGCCATTGTCCTCCATGGGGCTCGAAGAGTGGCAGTAACCACACGAGGGGGCCGCTTCCTCAGGCTTCCCTGAGGCCTCTGTGCTCCATGTCAGCCTGAGCAGCACCCGGCCTCCTCATGGCACCAGGATTCAAGCAGGCCACTAACCTGTCTTTACCTCCGTAAGAGGCCAGGCTGACAGACTGCCTTTGCTTGCAGTGCCTCCCAGTTAGACTTTACATTGCTGAGACAGTTTGGGGGAATGCCATATGGACTGTCGTCGCAGTGGCCTATGACAATGACATTTTTAAAAGTATGTTCACCTGCTAACTAGAATGGTTCCACTCCTAGATTCCAGAATGTAGGAATGCTGCTGGCCTTACCAAGTATGAGGGGTGTAGTTGCCCCACGTGCAGGAGGAGACAGCGGATGTCACCCGGAAGCCTTGGCCGTGGAAGCTGTCCCCGCCCAGAGCAGCTGGTTTAGTGACGGCGGTGCACGCTCGCGTGCCCCCAGTAAGGACGTGGGGAGCGTGGGATAGTAGGCACCGACGCTGTGTGCACAGCTTTATTCCCATGGCTCCACCTTGCGTTCCACTTCACCTCGCCTCTGATTAGCCAAGAGTCCAGTGTCCTTGGAAACAGTAACCAAGGTTACTTACTTCCGCAGTGCGAATGGTGCAGGCGGCTTCAGCCCCACCGCTTGAGTGGCAATTAGCGCTCTTCTCTTTGGTATTGTATTTTGCTTTTCACCATTCTAGGGCTGTGTGTAATTTAATTTTTGTCTGGACACACTTGAGGTGGAGGCACAGGGTGTGCTACTGGCCGTGCTTTATTTTTTCTGTGGCTCCTAGTTAGCACTATGGGCTTCATCTTTTAAATTATTTGAATAGTTTTGTATGCACGTACATATTTTTGTTGGTTAAAGATGCCTTCTTTTATTTGATGACTCGTGTGATCTCAAGCTTTGGTAAGATTATAGGACCTTCACAATAGAGAAATTTGCAGTGCTCGCTTGGCGCTGGGGATCACTACAGAAATCCCCCATCACCCTCTAGGTCACACACCTCCCTTTGGGAGCAGCTAATAAGCTCTGACATTTAGATTACAAAGGTGTTAGGCTTCTTAAGTACTAAGAATGCTTAGTTAATGTCCCAGTCATGGTGTTGGCCAGGATTTCTGCAGGAAATTTTCCTACCAAGAACATCTGTCACCAAGTGTTCCCTTCCCCTAGTACAGTGGTTATTTTTGGACTCTCGTCCACAGACTACAAGCCTTACAGTTTGCCTTCATCCTAGGGAAACCACAGCCTCCACAGCCATGGATTGTTTTGTTCTTTTGACTGATGTTTGACCATGTGCTGATGTAGCATTTATGGGTTCCTCTGATTTTCCCATCGAATTATTAACTTCATTTTAATTTTCTTATTTAGACAATGGTGCACGTTTATAGAAGTAAATGGTATGAAATGAGGTAGAATTTGGATGGAAACCATTGCCACAGACCAGGTAAGATCCAGAATATATAATATATGTAAACATGTAACCACAGGCATTACATTTATGGCTTCCTGCCAAAATCGGGCAAAAATCTAGAAAATTATTCCACAAATAAGCAAGCTGCCACCTACCTGGCTACTGAAGTAAAAGCATCGTGACCAAGCATGGGCAGCCTCCTGGCTCCCAGGAGTTTGTCGGGAGCATGGAATAGGGGCGAACCGAGGAAAGGGCCGCCCAGTCCCTGACGAGGTATGTTGTCATATTTATTAGGAGCGGTGAACTGGGTGTCATTTTTAAATTCCAACAAAGGAAGACATTGTTATTTGCTTAGCACTTGAGGTTTGGCTTAGGGCATTTTGTGTTCGTTAATAATCCAGCAGAAGCCCAGCTTTTGTTCAGCAAGATCTTTGATGGAGGACTCATGGCTTTGGGGCATTCCAGTTACTCAGAGACAACTGAAAACGGTATGTTTTATCAGAGTGTACACTCTGCTGTTTTGCCACTGTTATGGCACAGTGAAGGGTATTAATAATCTGTCCATTTGCAGGGAGGTCAAACATTGACACAGTTCGGCTGGGAGATCTAGTTTAAGTAGCATTCATAGTTGTCACAGGAACCGTATTTTAATGTAGGGGAGAGCATCTTTCTTCCAGCATCAACACACGCATACACATACACACCCTGACATTCTTAGTAAAAATTCTAATGTGTTATGCAGATATATTTATTAAAAATAATGCTAATATAGTCCTGGGGCACAATGATTCCGAGAGGGTGTTTGCAGCAGATTTCATTATAATTAACAACTAGATAATAAAGGTTTAGCTTTTTAACTTACAGAGTCACTAAATAATAGGAAAGGAAAGAGTAGGGCTAATCCAGTAGAGACTGAAGCTGGTATCAATCCTCCCTAAGCATTTGTCTGGTCGGCAGCCTTGGGCAAAGCTGGTTTCTAGAGGGTTAATCAGGACCCAAAGTGATTTTTGCACTGAGCTCCTCCTGCACCTGCCATGATGCCTAAAGGCATGGGATTCAGAATACAGCAGAACCAAACAGTTTATTCAACTGTTCAAATTGTTAAAAATGATTAAAAGCCAGTTAAAGATTTTCATAAACGCTATTCCAAAATGTTGGTTTTAAAAATGTTACTAGCAATGTATGCATTCCCCTTGTGTTCTTCCCCTCCCGCCCTATCTTTTAAAATAAACGAACACCCAGTGTAAAAAACACTTCAGGGAGAACCAAAAGTCAACCATTTGAAAAGAAGGTGAAAAGGGGAACAGACGGTGTGTAGCAGATGCTGGTACTGCTCAAGGGGCTGCTGATGCAGGCCTTGGTGGCATTATAGCCCCCAGTAAGGCATCAGGTGTCGGGACTCTTTCTCATAAACGTCTGGAACTATGCCATAAGGCGTCTGTACCATTTTAACTGTCGACTTCCCAAAGAGCTGGCGCTCGTAGTCTATCAGCTGCCTCCAGAAACCTACGTTGGGCCTGATGACAGGCCTGCGGGCCTTCACCCAGTTGTAGGCCTCCAGCAGGCACACACTGTGGCATTTCATCAGGTAAGCGATGCAGAGAGTGGCCGAGCGGCTCACCCCTGCGGCACAGTGCACCAGCGTGGCCCCGTGCTTCCTGCTCACGCTGTGGATCTTGTCGGCCACCGTGTCAAAATACAGTCCAATGGGGGCATGAGGCATGTCAGCCAGAGGCACTTTAACATACTCAAACTGGGGCCAGTTGAAGTTGGGGATCTCAATGGTAGCATTAACGATGCAGGTGATGCCACGAGCCTGAAGGAGGTGCCGGTTGGAGGCCACACTGCCTCTGCCCAGGAAGAGAGAGGAGGTAATTTGAGCGATGCCTCCTACGTCGCCCTCAGAAATCATCCGAGGGGCCATTAGAGTCCGTGGAAGTGTGCTGTGACCTCTGGAGCTCATGAAGATGCTAGCGATCACACTTGCATCGTTGGAAGCAAGACCAGAGGGTTGAGTTTTCCTCCACCAAGGAATCCGAATCACCTTCTCCTTCCTGAAAAACACAGGGATCTGTCAGTCAGTACTTTCAATGCTCCCGATTCTGGACTCATCACGGCCCTCTCTAGTTTTGTGGAAGGGGAAAGTAAAAGGATTAGAAATGCTTCATTTCGGGGTGCCTGGGTGGCTCAGTGGATTAAGCCGCTGCCTTCGGCTCAGGTCATGATTTCAGTGTCCTGGGATCGAGCCCCGCATCGGGCTCTCTGCTCAGCAGGGAGCCTGCTTCCCCCTCTCTCTCTCTGCCTACTTGTGATCTCTCTCTCTCTGTCAAATAAAATAAATAAAATCTTTAAAAAAAAAAAAAAACAACTTCATTTCTATAATAGAGTTCTTTCAAGGATGTAAACTAAATCATTTTCTAACAGGAAGAGTAACCTAAGACTTTGACATATAAAATCAATGTTAAAACTTAGCTCCCTATTAAAAAAAGCACAGGTGTAATTGGAAATAGTCATCCTATTCCTATTTGAGATAATTCTAAACTCAGAAACATGCCCAACTGGTTCCTGAACAATGTGGCAGGGCCTTGCTCTTATGGAAGGGGGGAGTGGTGCTCCTTGGTAATTAGGAAGAAATCAGAAAAGCTGATCGCTTCTAGAGCCATGTTCTTTCATATACCTGTTGGCTACTTCAATAGCTATGATCACTACGTTTTCCTAAACCTAATTCTAGACATAGAGAGCTGACAAAGGTATAAAAATGATACCAGATTAGGTAATATATTCAAGGAGCTGCCTTTATAAACTGAAAAGATAATGAATTCAGAATGAGTTACAGAAAAGCCAAGAAATACGGTCACCTTAGCCCTTTATTTTTTTAAGATTTTATTTATTTGAGAGAGTTCACAAGCAGGCAGAGAGAGGAGGAAGCACACTCCCTGCTGAGCAGGGAGCCCAATGTGGGGCTGAGATCATGTCCTAAGCCACCCAGGTGCCCAGCCCTTTATTATTAAAAAAAAAAAAAAAAAAAATAGCTAAGGGGTGCCTACGGGGCTCAGTTGAGCATCTGACTCTTGGTTTTGGCTCAGATTGTGATCTCAGGATCATAAGATTGAGCTCTGCTTCAAGCTCTGTGCTTGGTATGGAGCCTGCTTAAGATTCTACCTCTACACACCGCCCCCTCCACTGGCCCCATACTCTCATGCTCTGCAATACATCATTCATAAATCAGTCAATTGATAAATAGTAACATGCTGTGGCATTTCCATGGCAATAATCCCAGGTACTCTGAAGGCCATGATCTTACATTAGTCTACTGGGTACCTGGATCGCTCAGTCAGTAGAGCATGTGAGTCTTGATCTCAGGGTTGTGAGTTTGAGCCCCACATTGGCTGCAGAGATAAAATCTTTTTTTAAAAAATTTATTTATTTATTTGTCAGAGAGAGAGAAGGAGGGAGAACACAAGCAGGCAGAGGCAGGCAGAGGCAGAGAGAGAAGCAGGCTCCCCGCTGAGCAAGGAACCCGACGCAGGACTCGATCCCAGGACCCTGGGATCATGACCTGAGCCAAAGGCAGCAGCTTAACCAACTGAGCCACCCAGGCGTCCCCAGAGATTAATTTTTTTTTAAATATATTAGTCTAGGGGCACTTGGGTGGCTCAGTCAGTCAAACATCTGCTTTCAGCTCAAGTCATGATCCCAGGATCTCCTGTTTAGCAAGAAGCCTACTTCTCCCTCTGCCCCTCCCTCCACTCATACACGCATGCTCTAATAAAATCTAATAAATCTACTTTATTAATAAATAATAAAATCTTTAAAAATACATTAGTCTAAGTACATGAGCAGTTTAGTTAACCTGGGTGTGTTTAAACGAAACCATTACCATCCTCAGCCAATTCTCAGTTCTGGACATATTCCATTAGCTTCAGATGCATGTTGGAATTAAAATTCAATTTAATATTTGAAGATCTTTCTTCTCTAATCATGTCTATATAGGACACCGGTAACAAAATAGAAAATACTGGTTTCCTGAGATTTTAGACCAATCACTTCCTCACACTGTTGCACAGTCTGGGCCTGCTGGGCAATGTGGTCCTCCCCACCCAGGGTGCCGTAGGGGCCCCCGAAATGACTGCAGTTGGACAAGAACACCCTCAGTGCCATAGACAAAGGTGGTGCTGGAGCCAACTCACTTGTGAGGAATCTGGTTACTCCGCAGTCCTGGGTCAGGATCTGGAAAGTCCTAATTGGAAGTGCTGATCACAGTGGCTACAAATCAGATCTGCAGAAAGACAGGAGGCAACAATGTGGCCAATCAGGAAATTCTAAAGCATTCCTCCTGGGTTTTATTACTAAACTGCGTTTGACTAGAATAAAACTAGCAAGTGGAAAGCAGGCTAACTAAAGAATGTGCCAGTAAGCAGTATCAACCTGAGTCTCATCTTTGTGTTAACTCGTGGTGTAACAACTCTAAGTACAGTTCTGGCTGTAAGAAAGACATATTTTTCAAAGGAAATGCAGTAAGACACTGCTCACAGAGCCTGAGAAGGATGCAGAACAAGCTAGAGTGTCTTCCAAGGTGCCCTCAGTCCACCCAGCAGGGTGGAGGGCCGTGTGGTAGGACAGATGGCTCAGGAGGCTCAGTGGACCAAAGCCAGGGGATGCCATCTTTGCAGGGGGAGCTCCACGGGCGCCAACTACCAGAGCGGCGGCGGGCGGCACTCAGGGAGTGCATCCTCCTTCCACACGGGATCTCTTAGCTTTCCGTTTATGTAAGCGTTCCTAAAATGTGTTCCTTCCCTACCCACCCCTCCGCTTCTCCCAGGTAACCATCACACTCAAACACGTAGATTTTTTACAGGCCTGGTGAGACGTGACTGACGTAGGAGCTCATACACCATCTGACCAAGCGTCCGTCTTGATGAGTGTTGAATTCTGTGCATGTGCTCGACACACAGTGACTCGACATAATAAATCTATCCCTCCCCACCTCCAGATTCCTCATGCTCCTTTAATTCATCCCTCCCTCACCTTCTAGCCCCACTGCCAAGCAACCATTGATGTTCTGTCATATTTTTACATTTCCTAGACTTTCTACATTGGAATCCTCACGTAGGAATTTGGTTTTGGCCCAGCTCTCACTCAGCATAATTATTCTGACACTGCCCTGTGCTGCTGCACACAGCCACTAGTCGGCTCCTTTTCGTTGCTGAGTACTACTCCCTGGCCCACATCCATCACGGGTTATTCACTTCCTGAGGGAAATTGGGCTGCTTGTAGTTTGAGGCTATTCCTGGGAAAGCTGATGCATGACATGACGTAAAGCATTCATGTATAGTATCTGTGTGGACACACACCTTCCTTTCTCTTGGTTAAATACCTAGGAGTGGAAGGGCTGGCTCCTAGGACATGTTCATATTTAACATTTATTAAAAGCTTTAAAAATAGTTCTAGTATGGGGCCTGAGGGGCAGGCTTCTAACTAAACACACAGGGATGTAAGCATCCACTGCAGTCCTCTCCAGAAAGCCAGTATTTCCCAGAGTGGAGCTTCCCAATGTGTCTGCCCTGGTTTTGGTGACTGCCACCCAGGGCCCACCTACTGACTGCCAGCCCTGGGGGTCAGCAAGGCTGGTGTCCCAGGACACATGAGACTAACAAATGAAGAGACCGTTCTCACTGGCTACCACCCCAAGGGCACTGCACAACCAGCCAACTGAAACAGACCTTTTCTGTGAAAAAGCCTACTGCTTGTCCTGGAGCTTCAGCATCAGGGGCACGCTTCTGCCTTGGCACACGTCTGGGGGCTTACTTAGGTTCACTCCAGGGACCAAAGCCAGGGGACGCCATCTTTGTGCTTTCCCTCTGTCCCACTCCAAGTTTCCAGTTATCTCCTGGAAAGGAACTTGTACACCCATCTGGTATCCTGATTTTTGTGACTGTTGCCCGGGAGACACCTCTAGATGACCAGGCTCTGCTGGCCAATGAGACTCACACTTGCAGCCCCACAGGATTGTTTATGTGCATATATTAAAAGCTGCTAAGTGAGATCCTCACTGACAGGCCTTGTCACATGTGAAACAACTGGGAGCCATTAAAAATAGGCTGCTTGGACAGTCACAAAGTTTCTAGAGAAAACCAAAACAAAGGCAGTACTGAACAATAAGGTTCATCTTCTACCTGAGGCCACTCTTTCAAGCCTGGGAAAGGTGGCTGTTTTGTCTAATGCACAGAAACAAACACCAAGTAGAGGAAGATAAAGAAACAGAAAAATGTGTTCCAAATGAAAGAGCAAGATAAAATCTCAGAAGTCCTTAAACGGAGATAAGTGATTTACTTGAGGAGTTCAAAATAATGGTCATAAAGATGCTCACTGAACTTGGGAGAAGGGTGAATACAGTGAGAGCTTCAACAGATAGAAAATATAAGAGGGACGCCTGGGTGGCTCAGTGGGTTAAGCCGCTGCCTTCGGCTCAGGTCATGATCCCAGGATCCTGGGATCGAGTTCCGCATCGGGCTCCTTGCTCAGCGGGGAGCCTGCCTCTCTCTCTGCCTCTGCCTGCCTCTCAGCCTGCTTGTGTGCTTTCTCTCTCTCTCTGACAAATAAATAAAATCTTTAAAAAAAAAAAGAAGAAGAAAAGAAAGGAAAATATAAGAAAGCACCAAAGAGAAATCAGAGAGCTAAAGAACATACTAACTGAACTGAAAAATTAACTAGAGTGTTTCAACAGAACTACCTGACACAATAAAAGAACAGAACAACTAAAGAATAAAGTGAAGACAGCTTAAGGTACTTACGGGACATCAAAGGGACCAACATTCACATTACAGAGTTCCCAGGAGGAGAAGAGAAAGGAGCACAAAACGTATTTGGAGAAAGAATGGCTGAAAGCGTCCCTAACCTGGCTGGCAAAGGAAACAGACACCCAGGGAAGCTCAGAGAGTTCCAAATAAGATGAACCTGAAGGGACCCACACTAAAACACATCATAATTAAACTGTTAAAATGTTAAAAGACAGACTTTTTGAAAGCAGCAAGAGAAAAATAACTTGTTACATACAAGGGAATCCCCGCCCCCCCATAAGACTCGGATTTTTGAGGAGTGACTCTGCAGGCGCACAGGGAGTGGCACAACATATTCAAGGCAGTGAAAGAAAACACTTCAAAGAACACTCTACCCAGCAAAGCCATCATACAAGAGTGAAGGAGAAAGAGTTTTAAACTACAGGAGTTCATCAGCACTAAACTGGCCTTGCAAAAATGTTAAAGGCATTTCTTGAAGCTGAAAAGAAAGGGTGCTAATTAGTAACAGGACAACACATAAAAGGATAATCTTACTGGTGAAAGTAAATATAGTAAAATTTAGAATAATATAAAAAGGTGGTAGATTAATCACTTATAAAGCTACTACAGGGATGCCTGGGTGGCTCAATTAAGGGGGTGCCTTCAGCTCAGGTCAGGATCCCAGGGTCCTGGGACGGAGTCCTTCATTGGGCTCCTTGCTCAGCAGGGAGTCTGCTTCTCCCTCTCCCCCTGCCCTTACCCCTGCTCGTGCTCTGACAAATAAAATCTTTTTTTTTTTTTTTTAAGATTTTATTTATTTGACAAAGAAAGACACAGTGAGAGAGGGAACACAAGCAGGGGGAATAGGAGAGGGAGAAGCAGGCTCCCTGCTGAGCCCGGAGCCTGATTTGGGGCTCAATCCCAGGATTGTGGGATCATGACCTGAGCAGAAGGCAGATGCTTAACGACTGAGCCACCCAGGTGCCCCTAACAACTAAAATCTTAAAAGGCAGAAGTAATAAAAATAACTATAACTACAATAACTAGTCAAGGGATATAAAAGACAAAAAATGTAAAATAGGATATCAAAAGAGCACCTGCGAGGCTTAATCCGATAAGCACCTGACTCTTGGTCTCAGCTCAGGTCATGATCTCAAGGTTTTGAGATCAAGCTCTGAGTTGGGCTCCACACTCATTAGGGAGTCTGCTTCTCCTCTCCCCCTCGCCACACTCACACATGCACTCTCTAAAAAGTAACTTAATAGGGCGCCTGGATGGCTCACTCAGTTAAGTGTCTGCTTTTGCTTCAGGTCACGATCCTGGGATCCTGGGATCCTGGGATCAAGCCCTGCATCTGGTTCCCTGCTCAGTGGGGAGCCTGGTTCTCCCTCTCCTTCTGCTCTCCCTCCCCCGCCCCCACTCCACTTGCTCCTTCTCAAATAAATAAAATCTTTAAAAAATGGGACATCAGAAACAAAATCAGGGATGTATGTAAAACTATAGAGCTTTAGAATATATTCAAACTCAAGTTATCAACTTAAAATAGATTCTTATAACTTGTTACATGTAAACCTCATGGTAACCACAAAGCAAAAGCCTACAGAAGGTACACAGAAGATAAAGGAATCTAAGCGTACCACAAAATCAAATCACAAAGAGAGCTAGAGAAGAAAGCAACAGAGGAATTACAAAACTGCCAGAAAACTGAACAAAATGGCAATAAGTATGTACCTATCACTAATTACTTTTTTTTTTAATATTTTATTTATTTATTTGACAGAGAGAGAGATCACAGTAGACAGAGAGGCAGGCAGAGAGAGAGAGAGAGGGAAGCAGGCTCCCCGCCGAGCAGAGAGCCCGATGCGGGACTCGATCCCAGGACCCTGAGATCATGACCTGAGCCGAAGGCAGCGGCCCAACCCACTGAGCCACCCAGGCGCCCACTAATTACTTTTAATGTAAATGGACTAAATGCTTCAAACAAACAACAAAATGGCTGAATGAAAGAAGACCCATCTATATGTTGCCTACAAGAGACTCACTTCAGATGTAAGGACACTCCCAGACCGAAAGTGATGGGACAGAGAAAGATATTACATGTAAATGGAAACCAGAAGAAAGCTGGAGTAACTATATTTACATCAGACAAAAAAGACTCTAAAATGAAGACTGTAATAAGACAAGGCAGGCATCACGTAACAATAAATGGCTCAATTTAACAAGAGGATATAACATTTGTAAATAATTATGAGCCAAACAGGTGCCTGGCTGGCTCAGTCGGCAGAGTGACTCTTGATCTCAAGGTAGTGAGTTCAAGCCCCACGCTAGTGTAGAGATTACTTAAAAATATTTTTACACGGCGCCTAGGTGGATCAGTAGGTCAAGCTGCTGCCTTCGGCTCAGGTCATGATCCCAGGGTCTTGGGATGCAGCCCTGCATCATGGCGGGAGGGGGGTGCTTACCCAGCAAGGAGCCTGCTTCTCCCTCTCCCTGACACTCCTCCTGCTTGTGCTCTGTGTCAGATATGTAAATAAAATCTTTTAATAAACAAATAAAACTTTTTTTAATGGGGCGCCTGGGTGGCTCAGTGGGTTAAGCCGCTGCCTTCGGCTCAGGTCATGATCTCAGGGTCCTGGGATCGAGTCCCGCATCGGGCTCTCTGCTCAGCGGGGAGCCTGCTTCCTCCTCCCTCTCTCTCTCTGCCTGCCTCTCCATCTACTTGTGATTTCTCTCTGTCAAATAAATAAATAAAATCTTTAAAAAAAAAAAAAATTATGCACCCAGCATCAGGACACCTAAAAATATAAATCAATATTAACAGACCTAAAGGAAGAAATAGACAACAGGACAGTAATAATAGGGACTTTAACACCAGTAATGGATAGATCATCCAAGTCAGAAAATCAATAAGGAAGCATCGGTCTTAAACAACACCTTAGACCAGATGGACTTAACATATACATTTCATCTAGAATCAAGAGAATACATATTTTCAAGGGTACATGGAACATTCTCCAGGACAGATTATAAGGCCACAAAACAAGTCTTAATAAATTTAAGAAGACTGAGGTGATACCTGAAGTTAGATACCTAGCATCTTTTCCAACCATAGTGGTATGAAACAAATCAATTACAGGAAGTAAACTGGAAAATTAACAAGTATGTGGAGGTTAAACAATATGCTACTGAACAACCAATGGCTCAGAGAAGAAATCAAAAACTACCTTGATACAAAGGAAAATGGAAATATAGCAATCCAAAACTCACGGGATGCAGCAAGAGTTGTTCTGAGAAGGAAAGCTACAGTGATAAATGTCTACAACAAGAATCAAGAAAGCTCTCAAGGGGCGCCTGGGTGGCTGAGTTATTAAGCATCTGCCTTTGGCTCAGGTCATGATTCCAGCATCCTGGGATCGAGCCCCACATCGGGCTCCCTGCTTCGTGGGAAGCCTGCTTATCCCTCTCCCACTCCCCCTGCTTGTGTTCCCTCTCCCACTGTGTCTCTGTCAAATAAATAAAATCTTACAAAAAAAAAAAACTCTCAAAGGATTTAACTTTAAACCTCAAGGAACTAGCAAAAGACATACAAATGAAGCAAAGTAAGAAGGAAGGAGGTAACAAAGGTCAAAGTAAAAATAAAATAGAGACTAGGGGCCCCTGGGTGGCTCAGTGGGTTAAAGCCTCTGCCTTCGGCTCAGGTCATGATCCCAGGGTCCTGGGATCGAGCCCCATGTTGGGCTCTCTGCTCAGCAGGGACCCTGCTTCCTCCTCTCTCTGACTGCCTCTCTGCCTACTTGTAATATCTGTCAAATAAATAAATAAAATCTTAAAAAAAAAATAGAGACTAAAAAGACACTAGGAAAGATCAATGAAACTAGGAGTTGGTTCTCTGAAAAGATAAAATTGACCACCTTTGGCTAGGCTTACCAAGGAAAAAAAAAAGGACTCAAATTAGTAAAAGCAGAAATGCAAGAAGAGAAGTCATGACCAATACCACAAAGAAATACCAAGGATAAGAGACTACTATAAACAATTATACACCAACAAATGTGACAAAAGAAATGGACAAATTCCTAGAAACATACAATCTGCCAAGAATGAATCATGAAGAAATAAAATAGTCCAACAACTAGTAAGAACACTGCATCAGAAATCGAAA
This sequence comes from Mustela erminea, assembly GCF_009829155.1. Classification (NCBI taxonomy): domain Eukaryota; kingdom Metazoa; phylum Chordata; class Mammalia; order Carnivora; family Mustelidae; genus Mustela; species Mustela erminea. Next base: position 25,145,288 of record NC_045631.1, read on the forward strand.
ACCTTCCAGCAAACAAAAATCAAGGACCACTCAGCTTCACTGAATTCTACCAAACATTTAAAGAAGAATTAATACTACCTCTCTAAAGTCTTCAAGAACATAAAAAAGGAGGGAGCACTTCCAAACTCATTTCACAAGGTCAGGATTATGTTGATACTAAAACCAGACAAGGACACGAGAAAATTACAGGTCAATATCCCTGATGAACATTACGCAAAAATCCTCAACAAAACATTAGTAAGGTAAATTCAATAATACATCAAAAGATGCATACATTACAATCAAGTGGGTATTTGTTCCAGGGATGCAAGAATGGTTCAACATCTTTAAATCAGTGCATTACACCACAGTGAGATATCACTGTATACCTGTTACAACAACCGTTACAAAAAGACAAGAAATAACAACTGTTGGCAAGACTGTGGAGAAAAGGAAAGCCCCCTGCACTGCTGGCAGCAATGGAAACTGGTGCAGCCGCTGCTGAAAAGAATATGGAGGTTGCTCAAGAAATTAAAAATAGAACTACCAGGGATGCCTGGCTGGCTCAGTACATGTAACTTTTGATCTTGGGGTCATGAGTTCAAGCCCCACACTGAGGGTAGAGATTACTGAAAACAAAACAAAACCCTACCACCATATGATCCAGCAATCCACGGCCCTGTGCTTATCTGAAGAAAACAAAAACACTAACTTGAAAAAACATATGCACCCCCATGTTCACTGCCAAAACATGGAAACACCTAAGGGCCACTGATAGATGGAACAGATAAGAAAATGTGGTATATACACAACAGAATATTATTCAGTCATAAAGAAAATCCTACACTGAGATAACATAAACAGATCTTTTTTTTTTTTTTAAAGATTTTATTTATTTATTTGACAGAGATCACAAGCAGGCAGAGAGGCAGGCAGAGAGAGAGGAGGAAGCAGGCTCCCTGCTGAGCAGAGAGCCCGATGCGGGGCTCGATCCCAGGACCCTGGGATCATGACCTGAGCCGAAGGTAGCGGCTTAACCCACTGAGCCACCCAGGCGCCCACATAAACAGATCTTGAGGGCATTTTTCTAAGTGAAATAAGTCAGAGAGAAAAAGACAAAAATATTCTATCAGTTATGTGTGGAATCTAAAAAGAAAATGAAAATGAGCTCACCAATACAGAAAACAAACTGGCAGTTGCCAGAGGTGGTGGAGGGGGCACTAAAAGGGCGAAGGAGGTTAAAAGACACAAACCTATAGTCATAGAATAAATCACAGGGATGTAATGTACAAGTTAATATTACTGTATTGCATATCCAAAAGCTGCAAAGAATATATATTAGAAGTTCTCATTACAAAAAACATTGGTAATTACATAGTGATGGATATTACTGGACTTATTGTGATGATCATTTTGTGTTAAAGTAAGTATCAGATCATTATGTTGTATACCTGAAACATGTTATACATCAACTCCACCTCAATAAAAAAATAAATAAAACAGTAATAGCTTCATAATGCAGTGGTTCTCAAACTTTAGCATGCATCAGAGTCTTGTTAAATTTCTGAACCACACCCTAAGAGTTTCAGAGCGGGGCTCAAGAACTGGCATTTCTGAGGTGATGCTGCCAGTCAGAGGACACACTTTGAGAACCACTGTAGAGGTCGACGCTGGGGTGAGCCACCAGTTAGTTCCCTGCTTCACAACTGAGGCACTCAGAGTGCTGGCCCTGGTAAGTCGCGAGTCCACCCCAGAGTCAGCCCTTGTCTATGGGGTGCTGCCTCACCCAAGGCTAGAGCCTTCTCTGGGGGACCGGCATCGGACAGCAGCACACCGCAGTATTTAGGTGAAATCACACCATGAAGAGGAAGAGGAAGCAGTCACCTAAGGAGATGTGTGCAGATGTGTGCGTTAGATGGAAGTGGAAATGGGCAGAACTTATAGAGGAGAACATCCCTTCCTGCTGCAGAGCACAGTCTCATGCCACTTCCAAGTCTTTCCCTGGCACAATCCTAGTGATTTTAAAAGCAAAGTCACTGATAGGGGCTCCTGGGTGGCTCAGTGGGGTAAAGCCTCTGCCTTTGGCTCAGGTCCTAATCCCGGAGTCCTGGGATCAAGCCCTACATCAGTCGCTCTGCTCAGCAGGGAGCCTGCTTCCTCCTCTCTCTCTGCCTGCCTCTCTGCCTACTTGTGATCTCTGTCAAATAAATAAATAAAGTCTTAAAAAAAAAAAAAAAAAGAAAAAGGCAAAGTCACTGATAAATACAAAATTGGGCTCTCAGGGCGCCTGGGTGGCTCAGTGGGTTAAGCCGCTGCCTTCGGCTCAGGTCATGATCTCAGGGTCCTGGGATCGAGGCCCGCATCGGGCTCTCTGCTCAGCGGGGAGCCTGCTTCCCTCTCTCTCTCTCTCTCTGCCTGCCTCTCTGCCTGCTTGTGATCTCTCTCTGTCAAATAAATAAAATCTTTAAAAAAAAAAAAAAATGGGCTCTCAAACTGCTGGTGAGAACTCCCTCCTTACTGGAAAATCTGGAAGATGCTGATCAAATTTCCAACCAGATTATTGAGTCACTGTCTAACTAATAGTAACTCAGCCTTGTGGTCTCCCAAATTATCGTTCTGTTTGGGAGGCCACTTGCCCTCCTCAAGTGAAGGTCCCAGACTCACTGGTCTTTGCAGCCCAAGTGTCGTCAGGGGTGAATAATGGATGGCCCAGAAGCCTAACTTACTCCGTTAACTCTCCTCTGTTGGGCAGTGATAAGGTACTTGGTACTGCAGAGAAAACAGACTGTGAGTCCTCAGGGCAGAATCCAAGTGAGACAGACATGATGCTCCCTCCCTGCTGCTGCTAGTCAGTCTCATGCCAACAAACCTGCTGCAAATTGTCGGAGCTGGCTCCGCGGCTTCGAACTACAGCGTCTGCCAGAGAGCACGCAGAGGGCACAAATATTAGCGATGCTCCTCTGACAAACACTCCTGACCCCTTTTACAGATCGGAAACTATAAGGTTCAGAAAGGGTGAGATGATTTCCACTCAGAGAAGATCCGCAACAGAACCAGAAAAGACCCAAGGTATCTGGGCTCCTAGCTCAAGCCCACATGCTGCCTTTCAGCATGACCGTGGGGACTGGCTGTGTCCTCACTGCCTGCCTTGCAGCACTGTGATACCAGCAGCCAGCACCTACGTTGCGGGTAAGGGGTCTTCGATCTGCCAGGAAACACAGGGCTGAATGCTGCTTAAAGAAAAGCCCAAAAGGGCTCAGCTACTCGTTTCTCCTGTCGCCCAGAATAGGGAAATATTGCCACAGACCTGTATACCATCCGGGACACAGGCCCCCCCCGGGAGAGCAGCGGTACCTCAGCAAGGGGTGGTTCCACAGTAGGCACAAGAAGCCCTAATGTGCTCCAGGGCCAGGACCAGGAGATTCTGATCATAAAGGAGAAAAGAATACATGTGTATGACATCCCAAGTTCGTCAAAATCATCTTAGTCAATGTGTACTAGAGGACAGAAGAGGGGACTGTATTAGCAGAGTAAAAGACTGAGGCATGTTTGAGGGCTCCAAGACAGCAAAGTACTCTCTGAGTCGCCACACCCAGGGCAGCACAGGTGTCTCCAAGATGACCAGAGGCAGTGCCAAGGCAAGTTCATGTCGCTGTCCATGGTGGTCAACTCAGTCCTTCCAAGTTGCTCTGACAGCTGCATTTACTACTTGGAGGGAAAAAACACTTTCCTGGCCAGGAGAATGAAGACGGGATGGGGTGGGCTGCAAGACAAAAAGGAGGAGCTGGCCTAAAGCAACCCCAGAGAGGTACTTTTTTTCCCCAAGTTCTAAGAAACATCTTGCAGATGATGAAAGCACTAAAGTGCTAAGAAAGGATACAGAATTAGTGTCCGTCCAAGTGGCCCGTAATCTCGATGCAGAAGCTGGTAACACATGACTGCTCCCTGCACTGCAGAAGCCCTGGGATGTGGACACCGGCTTTGAGTTAGCACTGGCATCCGTACGGGAGCAGCCTTGGAACTACTAGCTAGTGTCCTGATGCACTCAGAGCATCCATCCCAGTGCCATGGAGGCTAGTTTTCTTTCTCACTTTTTTTTTTTTTAATCATAGCAAATGACCACTAGAATAGACAGTTAGAAACTGAAATTCTACCTACTGCTTTCTCTCTTCTCACACTGAATACGCAGAAAATGGCCATAATGATGCTAGAAATGACCGTGTAAAATGACTTAAATTATTTTTAGCTGTAGCAATTTCAGAAGGACACAGTATATACTTGAGGCCTACACTGTTATTTTTTTAATACCTGAAAAGCCTATATAATCACATTTTCTCTTTCTGTTAAATAAGGTTTTTTTAAGAACTAGATAAAGTTACCCTTTTTAAAACAGAAGCGTGTTAGCCTACATTGCCATAAATAAATGATACTTTTCTCATTAATTTTCATTATTAAATCAGAAATATGTTCCATTGGGGAAAAAATTAAAACTCTTAAAAATAAAACTCATATGGACACCTGGGTAGCTCAGTCAGTTGGGCATCTGCCTTCAGCTTGGGTTGGGATCCCAGGGTCCTGGGATCAAGTCCCACATAAGGCTCCTTGTGAAGGAGTCTGCTTCACCTTCTACCTCTACCTGCAGCTCCCCCTGCTTATGCCCCCTCTCTCTGAACAAATAAAATCTTAAAAAAAAATTTCAAACAAATGTTGAGTTATATTTGTATTAAAATGAAAAGATGCAAATTGTTCTTGCTTTTCTGGAAAGCTTTAAAATTTGGCTAAAACACCTCAACATCTTACTTCTGCAGGAGGGGTTGTTGTTGCTTTTCCCACCACATAAGTGAACTGATATGAAGAGGTCCTGGGATGAGGACAAACAAACATAATACACATAAAGCTAAGGACAGAGTCACCATTCTGGTTTGGCCACAGATATTCCACAGGGTGATACATAACATGCTGTACAGCAACTGCCTGTGTAGTTGTGACCGGACTGGTCCTGTGTCCTCATGTGCACCACCATCCCATGAGCTGAGCCTAACAAAGGATAGTCATTTTAAGACTAACGAGCTGCGGGATGAAGAACACACCACAGTCCAAAGAATGACACAGGCAGTCCACTTGATGAGAGCAAGGAACAAAGTATGGCCCTATGGTGACATATATATAGAAGCACAGACTTCAACAAGTTTACTTCCATATCAGAGATTCCCATGTTGGAAGTAGAATGAGTAGAATACTGAGAAGAGACTGTTAATAACTATAAAAGGTGAAAGCACATATTTATTTGGGTATCAGGGTAATCTGTTCATATCTGGAACTGTATTTTTGAATTTGGTCCTCACCCACCTAGGTACTAAAACTACTGGCCACTCATTCACACAAGAGTCTTCACTAAGTTCATGCCATGTGTTCAACACTACTCTAAGTGATGTGGGGATTGTGGGAAAAGGTCTTTGCCACAAATGACCACAATATCTCCTATCCCACTTGACCTTACAATGTGACCAACTCCACCAAAGAGTACAGCAGAAATAATGCTTCTGAGGCTAGATTATAAACATGTCACACACTTCTACCTTGCTGTCTTGGGACTTGCTCTTAAAGCCCGGCTGCTATGCTGTGAGGAAGTTCAACAGAGTTACCATGGGGTGAGGTCAGATGCAGGTGCTCCAGAGAGCCCAGCTGATGTCCCAGTGGGTAGCCAGGATCAACTGCAAAATATGTGAGTGAAGACAAATAGATGATTCTAGCTCCCAGCCATCAAGTCACCTACAGTCTTTGACTGTCCCACCACTGGCCCCAGACACTGTGGAGCAAAGACAAGTTGTCCCCACTACATTAGGTCCAAATTCCTGACCTCTACAGGAATCTGTGAGCAAAATAAAAATGGTTATTTTTACATCACTGAGTTTGGAATGGTGTACTATGCAGTAATAGCCAGAAAGGGCTCTAAAGATATAACATAAACCATCACCCTGTGCTAGCATTTTATCACCCTAAATTGATAACAAGATACACTATAAAACAGCTGAATAACATATAACAATGGGAGATCGACTAACATTAAGTGACTCAAATGAGGGGTGCAAACAGTGGGTACCTTAGCAATTCTGAGAAAGCACAGGCTAGAAGCAAAGTAAAACAGTCAATGGGACTGAAAAACAGAGTTGTCTGTTTCTCAGGGAGGAGTCTCATAGATGATACTATCGTGCTTTTTCTCCAGTCCATTTAAAACATACTGCCATTTATGGGCGCCATTTATGGGAGGCTCAGTCAATTAACTGTCTTCAGCCCAGGTCATGATCTCAGGGTCCTGGGATTGAGCCCCTTGTTGGGCTCCCTGCGGGAAGTCTATTTCTCTCTCTTCCTCTGCCATGCCCCCCTCTCTGCAAATAAATAAATAAATAAAATCGTTATTAAAATTTTTTTTAGTAATATATGTCTCAAATAAAATCTTTATTAAAAATTTTTAAGGACACCTAGGTGGCTCAGTGGGTTAAGCCTCTGCCTTCGGCTCAGGTCATGATCTCAGAGTCCTGGGATCAAGCCCCGCATTGGGCTCTCTGCTCAGCAGGGAGCCTGCTTCCCATCCTCTCTCTCTCTCCGCGTGCCTCTCTGCCCACTTGTGTTCTCTGTCAAATAAATAAAATCTTAAAAAAAAAAGAAAAAAGGACATACTGTCATTCTTTTTTTTTTTTTTTTAAAGATTTTATTTATTTATTTGACAGAGAGAAACCACAAGTACACTGAGAGGCAGGCAGAGAGAGAGAGAAGGAAGCAGGCTCCCTGCCGAGCAGAGAGCCCGACGCGGGACTCGATCCCAGGACCCTGAGATCATGACCCGAGCCGAAGGCAGCGGCTTAACCCACTGAGCCACCCAGGCGCCCAGGACATACTGTCATTCTTGACATTCAAGAGCTTTCTTACTTTCAGATTCCAAATAGAGAACACAAACCCTTTTCTATAACCCCTCACTACTCCAAGTGTGATCCAAGACGCAGCAGAATCAACCCGGAGCTTGAAAGAAATGCATCATCTCAGGCCCTATCCCAGACCTATGGAATGGTATTCCACAGTGAACAACGTCGCAGGTGATCTTTATACACAGGAAAGTGGAGAAGCATCACTATCGATTAGCCTCAGGCTGTCCCACAGGACTTGCTGGGAAAAAAAAAAAAAAAAACTCGAGTGCGTATTTTGCTGACGCTCCATGAACACACTCAGCCTCACATGGATCAGTACTGCTCTGCTGTCATGGTCCCCAGATGAGGAATCAGAGGTAATGGAGGTGAAGAGGCCTTCCCAGACTATACATAGAAAAAAAGTAGGAACCCCACTGGGACCAGAACCCCTTTTACATGAGTTGTGCATTTGTTGATTAGTCATACAATCTGACCACGACAGGTCAACTGATCGAAAAACTACCAAAATGTCCCCATTTCATTGAGGAAGAAAAAACTGCAAAGAAAAGAGATTAAGGCACACAAGGTCAATCTCATTGTGCTTTATCTATAATGGGGATATGAATCTAAAAAATCCTAAACTGCTATGAGGTATGAGATGGTCTTAGGGAATGAAAAATCTGATAAGCCTAAACTAAGAAAATGCTGGCAAAATCCCACAATCGCATCTGAATTTGTTTGGTGACAACTAAAAACCAATTTGTGCCAGAGCCTATGTAAATACTTCAAAATCTTCAAGAAGTGGTAAAAATTAAATATGAATCATAGATTCTTGGTTAAGCAGTGAACTTTGATTTATATAGGTCAGAACATCTAGAGGCGGAGTACTTTAAAAACCACACATAACAATTAAACCCAAAATAGATTAAAAATGTGCCTCAAAACTGCCAAAGTCACTACCACCCTCTGAGAGGCAAGACTATGAAATCTCAGAAAATGCAGATTTTTTTTTAATAAATGAGATCTCTTAAAAGTTCATTATGGGGGCGCCTGGGTGGCTCAGTGGTTTGAGCCTCTGCCTTCAGCTCGGGTCATGGTCTCAGGGTCCTGGGATCGAGCCCCGCATCGGGCTCTCTGCTCAGCGGGAAGCCTGCTTCCCCCCTCTCTCTGCCTGCCTCTCTGCCTACTTGTGATCTCTATCAAATGGATAAATAAAAATCTTAAAAAAAAAAAAAAGGTCATTATGACTTTAAGGAAGGCAAATAGGAATTTTTAAAGTTCAGAGGACTAAGAGCTCAACAGTGAATAGCTGACAACCTTAGATCACTTACTCCACTGTCTGACTGCGTGCATCAACACCCATAAACCCCAAGCAGTAAGCCTCAACCTTCTCCCTACAAGGATTTCTGTATCATACCCATGACCCAATTCCACATTTTTGGTGATTTCATAGCAAAGTAACTTCACTTATAAAGTATTGATAAATTAATTTCCCATTTGTCTTTATAAATCAAAAACATCTAATTACCCACGTAAGTTTCTGAGCAGAGTAAGATAACCAGGTGAGTCTGATTAACTAGATGAGGGGACCCTGACGAAGCTCCATACCCTTTCCCTGATGGGACAGCAGCCCTACCACGCTCTGAGGCCAACTGGGTGCCTGGGCCCCCTAAAGCAAAGGGAGGAATCAAGTTTTGAACTAAATGGCAGTGCAAAGGCAGAGATTCCTGAAGTTTTTTTCCCTTGTCTCTCATTGTCTCCTGAAAAAATAGTCTAATACAATAAGACAATACACAAAATTCTTTATGACAATTCTTTATGTTACTATACTAGCATAATTTATACAGATTGTATCACTGTTACTCACATGCTATGAGAATGTGGTCGTGGCCAGCAAACCTCACTCTACGCGGGTACACATCAGGGGCTGGCAAACCACGGCAGGCAGACATGTCTAGCCCGCCAAGTGTTTTCATACAGCCCATGAGCTTGGAATAGCTAAAAATTAAATCACAAGAACAGTACACTTCATGGCATATAAAAACTGTATGGAACTAAAATGACAGTGTTCATGGGGGCGCCTGGGTGGCTCAGTGGATTAAGCCACTGCCTTCGGCTCAGGTTATGATCTCAGGGTCCTGGGATTGAGCCCCGCGTCGGGCTCTCTGCTCAGCAGGAAGCCTGCTTCCCCCCTCTCTCTTTCTGCCTGCCTCTCTGCCTACTTGTGATCTGTCAAATAAATAAAATCTTAAAAAAAAAAAAATGACAAGTGTTCCTGAATGAAGCTCTATTGTAACACAGCTGCATTCACTGGTTACACATTAACAATGGCTGCTTTCTTGCTGTAAAGTTAAGTAGTTGCTGCAGAAACTGTTTGGCCTGGAGCCTAAAATATTTACTACCTGGCCCTTTACAGAAAACATATGGATGAAATTATGTTCCAAAGCCATCATCCTATGGCAAAGGAATATTTTCAAAGTGTGGACCTAATAACCACTGCATGAGAATCACATGAGTTGCTGGTTAAGATGCACATTCCTAGGCCCCACCTCAGACCTAATAATCAGGATTTCCGGGGATAAAGGCTCAAGGATTTATATTTCTAGCAAGTATCTCTGCAAAAATAATTTAAAATAATATTAAGGGTCACCTGGACAGCTAAGATAGTTAAGTGTACGACTCCTGATTTCATCTCGGGTCTTGATCTCAGGGTCCTGAGTTCAAGTCCCGTGCTGGGCATGGGGCCTACTTTAAAAAATAAGTAAGCTACTATGGAAAAGATAAATATTATTTACTGTAATTTGTAGGAGAATAAGTGAAATAAGAAACTCCACAAATGTACATTTTTTAAAATTATTTTTAAACAAAATAATACAGTAGTTTCTTGGACTTAAGACATAATCCAGTACTGGTGCACCTGCATGGCTCAGTCAGTTAGGCATCCGACTCTTGATCTCAGCTTAGGTCTTGATCTCAGGCATGTGAGTTCAAGCCCCATACTGGGCTCCATAAAAACAAACAAACAAACAAACAAAAAAGCAAACAAACAATCGAAAAGACATAATCTAGGGATGCCTGGGTGGCTCAGTGGGTTAAGCCTCTGCCTTTGGGTCAGGTCATGGTCTCAGGGTCCTGGGATTGAGCCCCACATCAGGCTCTCTGCTTGGCGAGGAGCCTGCTTCCCCCTCTCTGCCTGCTCCTTTGCCTACTTGTGATCTCTCTCTCTCTCTCTGTCAAATAAATAAATTAAATCTTAAAAAAAAAAAAAAAAGACATAATCCAATATGAAAACAAGTTTCACTTAATTTATATTTTGGATCATCTTTATCTGAAAGTTTAAACCAGGTTGTTGAAACTCTGTAAAACATTAAATACGTCTCCTATTTTTAGCAAGAATCATGTGAAATGATGTACAACCTCTAACCCTGGAAGAGTTCCGTCCCCTACATACAACATATTTATGTTACAGTGCAAATTAAAGGCTACTGAAGATTTGTGTCCTTCTGACATTCATCAAAAATGCACAATAAACAGATATTTAAATAAATCAAGTGGGCTGGAGAGAAACCTATCAAATTCATGGGGCATGGTGGTCTCAGTAGGGAAGGAAGGGGAGGGGCCCAAGGAAGATTCAACTTTATAATCCTCATCCTGCTTTTTTTAAATAAAAGAGAGAGAGTATGACCAGTTTGGGGTGGTAATGATAAAAATTTGTTCTTTGTAATTTTCTTTTTTTAAAAGATTTTATTTGACAGAGAGATGGAGCACAGGCAGAGGGAGAGGGAGAAGCAGGCTCTTCAACAAGCAGAGAGCCCGATGCGGGGCTCGACCCCAGGACCCTGGGATCATGACCTGAGCCGAAGACAGAGGCTTAACCCACAGAGCCACCCAGGCACCCCTGTTCTTTGTAATTTCCTATATGACTGCAATTTATTTATTTATTAATTTATTATTATTTTTGAGAGAGAGAAATAGAGAGGGAGGGAGAGAGAGCACGAGCAGGGGGAGACAGGGAGGGAGAGAGAATCTCAAGCAGGCTCCACTCCTAGCACGGAGCCCAGCGTGGGGCTCAATATCACAACCCTGTGATCATGACCTGAGCCGAAATCGAGTTGGACACTTAACCGACTAAATCACTCAGGCGGCGCCCCAGTATATGATTGAAATTTCTAAAAATAAAAATTATTTGGAATTGAAGAAATTAACTACAACAAATGGCTGTCAACACAAACGCCCCCTCCAGGCTCTGGCCTGCACCTGCTCCTCACATGGGAGCCAGACTCACAGCTGATTTGGTAAGAGAACTTGGCAAGGACACCAGAGCAGCACAAGAGTTAAATGAGTGAAATTCTTAATTATAAATTTTGATTTCAAATTTGTGTGTGACTTGCAATGCTGACAGTCCTCTCCTGGATTTTATTTTTACCAGTAGTACTTCCTCAAAACTTCAAGCAAGCTCACCTCATGGGTGTCTCTCTTCAGTGGAGGAAGGCTGGTGCTTCATGGGCTCTTATCTGCCACAGAAATGTTTACTAGTTCAACAGAAGCAGCATGCTCAACCTGAAGAGTCCTCTGTGTTATCCACACACTCAAAGAACTAAAGAGTCAAGAAGACCCGCTGCCCTAGGCTTTTGATACTGAAACTATTCTGGGACAAAGACAGAAGTTAAGACCAGCAGTTACATGTGAATTTCAAAAGGGCCCCTTTGTCCACAGAGACTTGGAGAAGACAGGGGGAAAAGCTGGCCAAACTGTCGGTGCCATAGTAGAGGTGGCTAAAACTGGGTCAGTGCTAAGAGCGAGGACAGCAAGTGGCAAGGTGGGAAGGCCGTGGGCATATGTGACATTGTGTGGCCGGTATGGCCACGAACTCAGCACCCACACTTTGCCCCCTTCCTGGCAGCAGGTGGAACATGGAGCTCTCCCACCAACTACTGCTGCCCACCACAAGGGATACCAGAGAACACAAACACGACTTCTCCCAGCAATCACTCAGGTTAAGAGGCTCTGATGCTCCTTTTGATCCTTTCTTTAAACTTTTAATTTATATATAAGTAGGTTTTAAAGTTATGACTATTTTAGAGAATCTGAAGAAAACTTTAATATATAAGTGAGAAAGTACTCATGATTTATGGAAAGCCAGAAAACAGAGCACATAACCATTTTCTAGGATGCCTTACAGAAGAAATTAAAAAAGAACTACAAATCTCACATTCTTTGGATTATTCTTCCTTTACCCCTCCAGCTAAGAAAAGGGATAGCCCTGAGGGTATTTTCTAAACCTACAGAACTGCAGAACATTCTACTGCAAGGACAGAAGCAAATTGTGCGCAAATACCAGGCACTGTAGGTACTCAGCCAATACCTGTCCTGACACAACCCCGCCACCTCTGCCTCTCCTATCTCCCTTCCCCCTCTCCCCTCCTCCCACCTGTCTCTCCCCGCACACACTCCAAACACACCTAGCTTTAAATCCAGCTATAACACCACACACAGGCAATTAAAGTTAACCTGGCAACTGCCTCCTCAAAAGCAGAAATTCTGTTTCAAACCCAGTTTTAACTCCTTTTACTATGGTACACTAAGGAAAACTGGGGGAAAAGTATGTTTTAAAGATTGTAAAAGAGTACTTTATTCCCATAGTGAAGAAGCTGTGGTTCCTCTGGAAAAGCCAGGGAAAGAGGAGCCTTCTTGGTCTGTGCTCAGCACCTCCTAAAGGACCCGCACATGCACACGAGCATTCTCGGAGGGTCCTCTGAGGGTCCTGCACACACCACACACTAAAACTTGCGCTGCCGGCCTACACATTCAGGGCTGGGCACACGGCAGGCATTCACCAGCACAACACAAATCACCACATCAAGGCATCGAGCGGCCCCAGAAGTAGGAATCACCCAAAACCTTTATGAGACTTTAGGTAGGGGCGTCTGGCTGGAAGACTGTGCAGCTCTTGATGCTGGGGTTGTGAGTTCATGCCTGACACTGTGGATGAAGATTACTTAAAAAAAAAAAAAAAACTTAAAAAAAAAATCCTCTTTTTCCCCCCCCAAAAAAATCCTTTAAAAAAAATAAGACTTCTAGGTAACTAGACACTTTTATTCTTCACTTTGCATATTTAAATTTTCCTATAACTAGACATCTGTTTGGAAAAAAAAAAAAAAAGGAAGAATTTTTCTTTGGTATTTATCAACCCAATAGAGTGGAAAACCATCTCTGCCCTTTGGGTAGCATGTTGGTCCAACCCATACAATTAAACCTGTAAGTATATATAAATACACTGGTACATAAAGGCCCAGGGATCAGACCACTTCATTCATTCACACTGTGGTTATCCAAACATACTGTGATATCCAAACATACTGTGGTTCAACAACAAATACAATGAATTATAAATTCAAGGCTGACACCACGGGAGGAATGTAAATTGGTACCAACCACTCTGGAAATGAGGCATCAGCTAGTAAAGCTGCAGATAAACACACCTGTAGGCCCTGTTCTTAACTGCCCCAGACCAGAAACGACCCAGCTATCCATCAGCGGATGATGGGTAATTTGTGCTACGTCCATACAAGAATGAACTAATTACAGTCACAGATAACAACATGAATGAATCTTTAAAAAAATACTGTGCTGCAAGAATTTAAAAAAACTGTGTGCATGTATGTACATTCCTATATACACACATGTATACACACACACTTATACGTTGTTGACCCCCCAAAAAAAGTATTTAAAAGGATACCTACTTTGATTCCATGTGCATAAAGGTGAACACAGACAAAATGAAACTTGTTTAGATATTAATATTTAGGGGGGAAAACGAGAGACAAGAAAAGAAGCGATTTCCACAACAATGAAGCTAGGTTACTTCTGGGGTGAGGGGAGAGGCTGTCCTTGGGAAAGTATGGAAGGAAGGTGCTTCTTGACCTTCTAGATGATTACAGCTGTGCATTCTTAAATCATTAATTTATCTATTTGTTTTATACGCTTTCCTGTGTGTTACAATTCATAATAAAGAAGTTAAGTAAGTAAAATGTTGACGTCCAGGAATTCAGAACCATTACAGTTCTGGCCAATGTGGGGAAAGAACACTTCCTCTCTAAATGTCACTATTCTGTGAAGTGTGTAAACCTGGCGATTCACAGACCTATACCCTGGGGGATAAAAATATATGTTTATAAAAAATAAAAAATTAAATGTCACTATTAACTTATCAGTTTCATCAATTTTCAGGGACCTTATCTGCCTTCCCCCCAATATTCAACACTGGGCCTTCAGCATGGCAAAAGTCCTCCAATATATAAACTCTTGATGTGAATTCTGTTTGAACTCCCGTGGCTCCTGAAAAGTACTGATTTGAACTGCATCCACATTAACACTTCCCTGTTTCTCAGAGCAGCTTTACATAAATAAAGCTACTACCTTAAATGCTCACCCTGTAAGTTTATACCCAGGTGCTGTTGCTCTAGCAACTCTCCCTGCCTTCTGCTCCCTCTTATGCTTCCTTATAAGAAAAAGACACTAGTAGTCCTAGAAAATTTTTTTAATGGAAAAGTTTTAATTTTTAACCAAGAGTAACACCTAGGATCTTAATGATTGAAGTGCTCTGAGGCTCTTTAAGAAGGGGTCATTTGCCCATCATCTTGAGAAATACTACTATGCAACAGAGGTAATGAACCTTTATAACCAGCTGTACTTAAAACGCATGCTACCTGTTCTAGACAGATGCCAAATCTCTACGAACAGGACTGGTTAATTTTATAATTCATTTCAATTAAAAAATCGCTTTGTGCAGATATTATAAAAATGCTTAGAAAAGTCTAAGAGGATACACACGAATCGATAAAGATACACACAGCAGCTACTTTTGGAAAAGAAACTAAAAAGAAGGCTTTAACATTATCTGTAAAGTTCTAAGTTTTACAGAGATTATTAATGAGCATTTTCAATCCACCCAAATCCCAAATACAAAGGAATTCCCCGAACACACATTCCTCTCTAAAGACCATCATTTAAAAATGTTAAGGTTTAAAAAAAAAAGTTAAGGTTTTCATGCTAAAGTTTTAAGGGACTTCCTGGATTTATACACCTGACCAGTATATTTTATATGAATACACATTTATGCCATTCTATTAGGGAATATTACAGAAATCATACCTGCATTCAACCAATATGAAAGATTTCAGATGAGAACTCAGCATAGACACGTTTGACACTGACGTTAAAACGACTTGGAATGAAGGAAACCGTCTCCTGCTTTATGGGGGAAAGCCAAAAATATCAAGCAACTACCTTCTCCTCCCCCAAGCGTCAGAAGATGAGTCAGAGCTGGAGGCAGGAATAGGGCCCATGTGTCAAGCCGCCTGTGCAGGGCGCCTTCCTACCTCCACCCGACAAACCTCTTCCCCCACCCAGGGTCAGGGTCCCTGCCTCAGCCTGTCCCTGACGTGAATTCTCAGGTGTCCCCAGGAAAGAAGAGACAGTTATTCATTCCGGGGGCACCTCATTCTCTGCATTTCTAAAGGGAGCCCAAGAATGGGTGCCTTTATGGGTCCACAACAACTAACAATCACCAAATGCAGCTCAAGGGAGTGGAACTTCCAGACACACACACACAACTTTGCAAAGAAGACAGCACCTATGTTCCCCTCATTTTAAACAACAGGAAACATGGAGGGAGCAGCTGTGACTTGTCCAGAATCACTTAACTTTGTGACAGAGCTGACAGTCTCAAGCACAGGGCTGCTGACACCTGGCCCCAGCCTCTTTGACTTTTAACTGATCTGTACAACCTCAGGGAAGATGTTCCAACATTCCATTTTACTTCTGTAAATAAATGTAAGGAATCAGGACCTGGTTCTTTGCCTCTGTTTTTACATCTGTAAAACGGGATGGCAATGCTCTCTGCCTACCCCTCCTATAAAACTACAAAGAACGGCTAGTTAACACTTGCCAAATGCCTTGAGGTCCTGCTGGATGAAAAGTACAAGGTAGTTTGTTTGTTTCTTTTTTAATCCCTAGACAGTAAAACTGCAATTGTAAGTCACTCCTCCTTCCCTTGCCTCTGGGACGCCCAGTTACCATAACACTGGCTGGTACCAATGGCAACATCCACCTAAATAAAATATAGTTATACAATCCACTAAGGCAGCTCCAGCAGGCGACTCCTCTCACACACAAACAACTCAACTTGCTTTGAAGCGAGGGTACTTAGGAGAAATAGAGAGACACGTTAGCACTGTGCACCCCAATCTACCACCGCAGAGAAACACTCAAGTTGAATACTTGGCATTGCTGAAAGTCAAGTTGCTTCTATCAATGCACCAGAAACCTATGAAAGATGCAAAGGGCCGCCGACAGCTCGAGAGGCTCGGAGCGAGTGGATGAGGACCGCCGGCGAGGAGGTGGAGAGACCGTGGCGCGGCCGGAGTGCAGAGGGTCAGGAAGAAGGAGGAGGGGAGGGGAGCCTACAGGACGCCGGCCAAGGAGCCCGAGGGCCGGTACGCGGGGCCGGGGCGTCGGTCGCACCAGGGCGCAGTTGGGGGGCGCGCACCCACAGCCGGCGAGGCGGGGGAGTCGGGCGGCGAGGAGGGGGCGCGGCGGAGTGCCCCGGGCCTCGCCCCTCCCGGCCGCCCAGAGGATGCGAGAACCGCCCGAGAGCAGGTGTGGGGGCTGGCATAAAGTTTCCAGAGACGAGGGTCGCGCGGGGCTCCGGCCGCCGGGTCCCGCCAGTGTCCCCCCAAGAGTCGCGTCAGAGCCAAGTCCCGCCCGCTCCGCCCCCCGCCCCGGTCCTCGCCGGGGCCCGCGGCCCCCTACCGGCTCGGCCCCGCGGCGACTGGCACTCCGTCCTCCTGCGCGGCTCCCGGCTTCTGCGGGCTGCCCGCCGCGCGTGCCCCTCCTTCTCCCCCCGCCCGCGCCCGGGGCGGGCCGCGCGCACGCTCCCTGCGCCCCACCGCCCTCTCCCGAGCGGGGGGCGGGCCCCTCGGGGCGGGGGAGGGGCTTCCGCGCAGGAGGAGCGCTGCGGGGAGGTGGGGGGAGCCGGCGGGGAACGCGCGGAGCGGCGGGCGTAGCGCGTGCGCACTGCTCCGTTGACCGCCGAGCGAAGCCGCGGGGCGCGCCCCCTACTCTTCTGGGCGCCCCTCGGGCCGGCGCCCCAGGAGTCTCCTCATGTGTTTCACAATATACGACCCCTCTCGTCGCCACTTCAGCGTTGGGGCTGAGACGCAGGGGTGGCGTAGTGGGGTACTTCCTGGACGCGAGAGGGTTAAAGGCAAGGCGACAATACAAATATAAAAGGTGTCAAGACTGCAGTAAGTGACTAATCACCGCCTCTCACCCCACCCCCACCTTATATCCAGCACGGGAGAACCCAGGAGTTGGGACCAAAGAGTAAAGGGAAAATAAACCTCACGGCAACTGTTGGGTGAATTTGCTTGGGCAGGGTACAGGCAGTTTCTAGAAACTCTGGAAGGCTAGTTCGTCCTAGACTCCAAAGTAGCTACAGATATGGCCATCTTCTGCCGGCCCCGAGACCGCCGACCCAACACCCTACCCCGCAGGTGCCCTCGGACTTTCAAAACACCGGATCCACAAACCGTGCCTCCCAGGTGGAGCCGCAGCGTGTCCGAAGCCCAGGCTGAACCCATGGATTCGTGGAGGGCTTATTTGCTGTGTCACTGTGAGGGGCTTTTCAAATTTAGGTTTGCCCATCTGTAACATGAGTAGATGCGAACGGACTTTTTGAGCACGACCTGCCCTAGCAGGTGAGGGGGGAGGTATAAAGGACTTCCTCAACGCTCTGCAGTGAGTCCGACACTTAAGAGTCCTGACCAAGCCCAGCCCCTTTACTCACCAGCCCCCGCTCCTCGCTCCTCACCGTTGTAAATCGTTGGCATCGAACTGCTCAACAGTCTAAACAGTAGTCCTAGGTTTGGGGGGAGGGGGTGGGACGCGGTGGGAGGGGGTGGAAAGGCTTTACATCTCCCCAGTATCTTCAACCAAAAGCTTCGAGGCTTTTTCATGCTCTTCCTGATCTCTGACGGGATTCAGAGTCATCCCGTGGGTGCAGGAATGTCTAAAAGTTATGTTTTCCAGACAAAAATATAACATGAAGGCATTTTAGTGATAATCGTATGGGAGCTAAAAAGGCCTGGACTGGAGAGATTTATTTTTGCTTTCATTAAAGAGGAGAGTTAAAGCTTTAAAATTCGGCAAAATTAATCTTTCGGCAAGGGAACAAAACAATCCGATTCAAGAAAAAACAACTAGGAGTTCAAATCTTGCTGGGAAAGGCATTTTTTCCGGCACTAAATTGCTCCACCATCAATTTGTCTAGTGACTTATTTTGACATGTGAACACCGAAATAGCAAAATCTCTAATAGAAACGATCGTATGCAGCTTCGTTTCTCCCCCGCCCCCCAGACCTTCCTCAGTCAATTCAATGACTCAGCAACACAAATAGATACATTCCTCTTCGGATTCAAGCTTGTTTGTTACACAAGACAGGTTTCCAGTACAGCTCTGGTTAGTAACAAGGAGTTGGGCATTTTCACGCATTGTAGGAACTAAGTCTACCCTAAGAATCATTATCCTCATCAGTGAAAAGGAGGGAGGAAGGCAGGCTAAAATAGAGTTTGTGTTGAGTGTGATGTATGTGCAAAGATCTAGAGCATAAGGAAAGTAGAAAGAAGTGCTAAAGTCTGTAAGACCATTTAGTGATTACATATATGCCGGTGGGCAGGATGTGCTTTACACCTTTAAGTGCAGGCTGACCTATGCCTCTACAAAAATGCAATTTGAAAGTGTTACCTTCTAGACTGTCCAGTAGAACTTGGGGTGATAGAAATGTTCTGTATCTGCACTGTCCCACACAGTAGCCACTAGCCTCACGTGGCATCTGAGCACTTGAAATGTGGCTCTAGTGCATCTGAGACACTGGATTTTTTATTTAATTAATTTTAATAAATTTAAATAGCCACATGAGGCTAGTGACTGCCTTACTGTACAGCACATTACTAGACTGTACACAGATATTTTTATAAAACTATGTTATATGCAGATACATCTTAGAGGCCATCTGCTACAAAAGTAGGACTTGTCTATGCCCAGCGAAGGGGTGGTTGATCCTGACTACGTCTGAATGAACAAGCAGTGCCTGACAGCAGTGGGGCTTGAGTGCAGAATGAGAGCTGATCTGATTAGATGCAGTAAGTAGAGGGTAGAAACTTCTACTCTGCTTGGCTTCTGAAGTTTGCTTTTCCAAAAATGTTCTCCTAATTGCCTGGGCAATGCCTTAGATTAGGCTAATCAGACCTTTATGAGTCCCTTAGAAAGAACAGTTGCATCTTCCATTCGTATCATTGCCTCTGGTTAACAAATTGGCAACAGCTTTCATGTATCTGTCAGCACCTGGAAACAGCTGTGATCAAGGCTCCTCTGATCTACAGAAGTTTGCAGAAGTCTGATTTCCGGATGCCATCAGGTCCCAAGGCTCACAGATGTTTTGAACACCTGCTTGCTAATGCTCCTAATTCCAGAGTATATACTGCTGATCACTATAAAAATGCAAATCCCCTAAAGAAGTAAATCTTTATTGTCCTTTGACATGTTGGAGAAGAGCAGTGGACACCAGGTATCTGGGGAAAAAAAAAAAACTATAAATAAGGAGAAGATTAAGAAGATTAAGATTAAGAACTAGAAGGACGGATGACCCAGAACACACATTTTCTTGGGGGCACCTGGGTGGCTCAGTTGGTTGTGAGTCTGCCTTCAGTTCAGGTCATGATCCCAGGGTCCTGGGATTGAGTTCCGCATCAGGCTTTCTGCTCTGTGGGGAGCCTGCTTCTCCCTCTGCCGCTCCCCCTGCTTGTGCTCTCTTGCTCTTTCTCTGTCAGATAAATAGAATCTTTAAACACACACACACACACAATTTTATCTACTACAGATTTTGCTGAAGGCTTGTGCTATTTTGTAAGATGTAAGATACCACCTTATATGGCTATCATAAGGATTAACTAATTGTATTACATGTAGAATATTCCAAACTTTTATTTTTAGTTTTCATCATTCTCATAAAATATTATTTTTCCATTAATAAGGAAATGTCACATTACCAAAAAAAAAAAAAAAGAGAGAGAGAGAGAGAAAGCATCACCCATAATTTTACAACCTTACCAAAACAACAGTTAGCAACTTTTCTTTCTGGTCTTTTTTCTATACATGATTTTTTAGTTTTATTTATATAGTTAAAATAGTGTATGTACAGTTTTGTAACCTGACTTCAAGCTTCTTGAGGTAGGTAGGCATTATATAAGGGAATATTACAACATACCCATGATAACTAGGTCATTTAATATCTGTGTCTGAAGTTTTCTGCCCTTAATTCAGCCCTGGGGCAGTTAACAGTGATGCACAGTGATGAGAATTCCAAAGAAACGTCCTTGAAAAAGGCACATTTGCCTGTTTTAACATTTGCTCTTTGTCTTTTAGATCTTACTGTCCCTCTGTGAGACTTTAGCGCAGTATGAATTGTGTGGTAATGGAAAATCAAACGCTGTTCATACCTGCCTGGAGTTGCATGAAAATATCAAAGGTTTGATGGGAAGGAAAAAAGAAAGGAGGTGCCAGGTGCGTTATCCCACTTCTTTTTCATCACACTAAGTCAGGTAGGTATTATCAACCACACGTTAGACATGAGGGATTAAGAAACTTGCCCAAGATTGCATTATTATTATTATTTTTAAAGATTTTATTTATTTATTTGACAGAGATCACAAGTAGAGAGGCAGGCAGAGAGAGAGGAAAGGAAGCAGGCTCCCTGCTGAGTAGAGAGCCCAATGTGAGGCTTGATCCCAGGACCCTGGGATCATGACCTGAGCCGAAGGCAGAGGCTTTAACCCACTGAGCCACCCAGGCGCCCTAGGTTGCATTATTATTAAGTAGCAGAACAAGAATTAACACTCAGGTCTTTCTAACACACTGGGGCAGGTAACAAGAAAGCATGTAAATGTCATTAAGAAAGGAAAAGAAAGGAGTTTTAGCAACTTTTTAAAAAGATGTATATATTTATTTGAAAGCATGCACACATGAGTGGGGGAGGGGCAAAAGAAGAAGAAGAGAGGGACAGGGAATCCAGTGGACTCCTTGATGGATGTGGAGCCTGATGTGGGGCTCCATCTCAGAACCCTGAGATCATGACCCAAACTGAAATTAAGAGTCAGGGATGCTTAACTGACTGAGCCACCCAGGTGCCCCATTCATATAGTTCTTTAAAAAAATTTTGTTTTTATTTTTTTTTTTAAGATTTTATTTATTTGACAGAGATCACAAGGAGGCAGAGAGGCAGGCAGAGAGAGGAGGAAGCAGGCTCCCTGCTGAGCAGAGAGCCCGACGTGGGGCTCAATCCCAGGACCCTGGGATCATGACCTGAGCGGAAGGCAGAGGTTTAACCCACTGAGCCACCCAGGCGCCCCCAAAATTTTTGATTTTAAAGAAAACTTTAAGGAAGGGTAAATGAAGAAATAAGATATTTCCCCCCAAGAGTGAGTTAATCACCTCTGGTAGTAAAAATACCAGAACTGCTAAGAGATCCACTTTTTTTTTTTTTTTTTTTAGATATTTTTTTTTTTTATTATGTTATATTGGGCAGTATATAGTATATCATTTTTTGGTGTAGTGTTCAGGGATTCATCAGTTGTGTATAACACCCAGTGCTCATCACCACACGTGCCCTCCTGAATGCCCATCACCTGGTTACCCCGTCCCACATCCCCCTCCCTTTTGTAACCCTGAGTTTGGTTCGAGTCCAGAGTCATGGTTTGTCTCCCTCTCCAATTTCTTCCCATTTTTCCCTCCCTTCCCCTGTGTCCTCCACACTGCTCCTTATGTTCCACATATGAGTGAAACCATACGATAATTGTCTTTCTTTACTTATTTCACTTACATCACTCAGCAAAATCCTCTCCAGTTCCATTCATGTCAATGCAAATGGTAGGTATTTATCCTTTCATGGCTGAGTAATATTCCATTGTATATATGAACCACATCTTCTCTATCCACTCATCTGTTGAAGGGCATGTCAGTTCCTTCAACAGTTTGGCTATCATGGACATTGCTGCTATGAACATTGGAGTGCATGTACATCCGGGGTAACTTATGCCATTCTGCATAATTACTACAACATCAAAGACAAAAAAACCTGATCCCACTCAAGGGGAGTAAACGTCCATGTCAACTCAAGAGCTTGAAGACTTCCCCTCTAAGTTATAAATTGGTACTTAGGCCAAGCCTTTGACTTTGTAAATGAAAGAGTGGAATGTGAATGGGGGAGGGGGTAGCAGAGGTTCCCAGATCGGTTAAAAGGCGCTCTCTAACCTACTATGTTGTTCACCAGCTCTCTGCTTTGTCAAATAGTAGCAAATCTCTGTTACAGGAAGTTGGATGCCTCAATTTTTCACCAGACCTAAGATATACAGACTATAGTTGCAAACATATCTTGACAGCAAAGCGTGTCCCTAGAGCCCTGGAGCTATGTGTGGTTACATCCTGGATGCTAATCAGGGGTATCCCCTTTCACCGGAAAGCCTCTAAGCTCCAACGCCTATATCCACCCCATCTTGCCACATCTGCTGGAAATCCATGGCTTGCTTTTATCCCTCTCCTAGTTTCCATGGAGACCCAACAGTTTACTTTTTCCCCCAACTCTAAGCCATGGTTATTTTTAACTGTAAAACTCTGAGCCAGGTCACAGCTGGGATCTGGAAGATGCAATGACGTCTATAGCCACCCTTCTCTCCCACAGACGCCTTCTTTTCTGCAGTTGCTGGGGGCGGAGGCACTCCTGGGAGATTTTGCTCTCAAAAGCATTTTGCTTTGCATCATGAAGTTAAACCTATGCTGACTTCGATCTGACAGGTGTCCTGAATCTTGAAACCATGCACGCCCGAAACAAGGCAAAGATTTTCGTGGGGTTGGGGAGGAGGGCTGCCAGGTAAGCTTGACGTTGCTGTCACAAATCTGTGGGTAAAGCTTAGGTAAATACCCTCTCTGGTAAAAATATATCAGAGTGCTCTCCTCTGGGGAAAAATAAGGGCTCTGGTTCCTATCCCCAGTAGAGTGGCTTTTTCTGCTGCGGCCTGCCCCTGGTTAAAAAGAGGCTCTTGAACAAGATACTGTACGGAAAAACAGTTCTACCTCTCCAAAGCAGGCAGCAAATTCCCATGGGGACAGGGTTGGAACCCTGCTGCTCCCTCCCCCTCTATGGAGAATTCAGATCAGTCCACCCACTCCTCAGGCCCCTTGTACTAGGGAGCTAGTGTCTTCATGGCCCTTTTTTTTTTTTTTTTTTTTTGACAGAGAGATCACAAGTAGGCAGAGAGGCAGGCAGAGAGAGAGGGGGAAGCAGGCTCCCCGCTGAGCAGAGATCTCGATGGGATTTGGGGCTCCATCCCAGGACCCTGGGATCACGACCTGAGCCGAAGGCAGAGGCTTTAACCCACTGAGCCACCCAGGTGCCCCTCTTCATGGCATTTCTGAACTCTTCAATCCTTTTCAATATTTTTTGGGGGGGAAAGCCCTGGAAATTGCCCTTCTCATCTTAAACAACATTCTAAGATTGAAAATGGGGGGACGCCTGGGTGGCTCAGTTGGTTAAGCAGCTGCCTTCGGCTCAGGTCATGATCCCAGCGTTCTGGGATCGAGTCCCACATCGGGCTCCTTGCTCGGCGGGGAGCCTGCTTCTCCCTCTGCCTCTAGCCTGCCACTCTGTCTGCCTGTGCTTGCGCTCTGTATCTCTCTCTCTAACAAATAAATAAAATCTTTAAAAAAAAAAAAAAAAAAAGAAAATGGGCATAAAACACAAGACACTTAGCCCCAATTCAGTATTTTTTTTTTAAGGTTTTATTTATTTGATGGAGATCACAAGTAGGCAGAGCAGCAGGCAGAGAGAGAGGGGGAGGCAGGCTCCCCCTGAGCAGAGAGCCCAATGTGGGGCTCGATCCCAGGTCCCTGAGATCATGACCTGAACCTGAAGGCAGAGGCCCAACGGAGCCACCCAGGTGCCCCCCCAATTCAGTATGTTTCCTTACAGGACACACTGACTGGGAACATTAAAAAATTAAGCACCAGGGTACCTGGGTGGCTTAGTCGGTTAGTGTCTGCCTTCAGCTCAGGTCATGATTCTGGCTGGGGTCCTGGGATCAAGTCCCATATTAGGTTCCTGCTTAGCAGGAAGTCTGCTTCTCCCTCTCCTGTCTTTGTCAGATAAGTAAATAAAATCTTTAAAATTAAGCTTCCCAGTGCAGGTCCCATTAATTTTTTATTTCTTAAAATAATACATTTTTATGTTTTTAAGGAATTCCCTAAATGAGGGGTGATCCTAGGGGAAAATCCAAATCAGAAGTTATCTATTGTTTAATGGGAGAAAAGAGAAGGTTAGGTCATTGCAAACAATTTCAGAAACAGAGTATATACTTGGCAGATAGCTCTCCAAGGAGGAGACACGTATTGGAAGTGTGATGACTTGGCACTTGGCTGTCAGTTCACTGAAGAGGGGTGATAAGATGACAGCATTTCAACATTTTTACTTTGATTAATAAAGTGCTGGTTTCTTTTTTTTTTTTTTTTAAGATTTTATTTGTCACAGAGAGAGAGAATGAGAGAGCAAAGCAAGGGGAGTGGGAGAGGGAGAAACAGACTCCCTGCTGAGCAGAGGGCCCAATGCAGGGCTCAATCCCAAGACCCTGGGATCATGACCTCAGCCAAAGGCAGATGCTTAACCCACTAAGCCCCCCAGGTGCCCCTAAAGCCCTGGTTTCTTAAAACAACTATGAGGTCTCCTCCTTTCCATATTTCCTAAGATGCTACTTCTGTTGAACACAACTCTGGCCCAGGGCAGGATTATTAGCAAGCTTCTACTTGGAGGCTTTCTACCATGGAAGACCTCAGGGGAAACCAGAACAAGCCAGAAAAAGTGTTGCTTGGTTAAGAATGAGAGATTAATTCAACCAAATAATTAGTGTGGTGCCATAGAAATCCACCTCCTGTGCTCCAAAGTAGAAAATAAGTGCCTCAGCCTTAATTATACAGTCCTGAAAGACACTAAACAAGTCTGGGCTGGCAAAGGTTAACTACAGACAGGGCTTGCAGAAAAGACAAAGGGAAGTACATCTATTAAATTAAAAAAAAAAAAAAAAAGTTTTTTTTGTAACTCTGTTTTGGGTTTAAACCTTTTGATGGTCACTTTCTGGATTCTTATCTCAACTTCCTCATTATTCCTGCTCCTAACAGGAAAGAGGCCCAGTACACAATACATACCAAGCAAGTAACTCATCCTGACAAAGGACTTTTAATGTCAGATGTAAGACAGTCACCCTTCCCTTAAATACCTGTCTCTTGACTTGTAAGCCTGGTCAGTCAAATCAAAGAGCAGTTGATACTCTTATCATAGCACATCTCAACTGACAGAAGCTGAGGCAACTGGCAAAACTGAACCCCCCCCAAAAAAAAAAAAATCCCATTAGTTTTAGAAACTGGCCTTCCCAGCTTGTCTCAAATGATTCACCTGTCCCCACCTCCCAGCTCCCAACACCTCAAAAGCAGGAAACTATGTTCTGGTGCATACTTCGATAGGCCACTTAGGTTCCAAAATACTCATTAAATACTCAAGTACTGTTCTCACAAATTAAGTGCCTATGTCGGCATGCCTATTACTATCCTATCCAGGCTGCTTTGACCCTGTTGGGCAAACAGAGATCCTGCTCCATCTCACATCGCACTCAGAAGAGGTAGTTATTGGGTCTGATTGAAGAGGAAGTCTTTGTCTTAGTTTTTACACAAGTCTACAGGAATAGCTGTGTCCCTTTCTGGGAGGTCAGGGAGAAGTGAACTACATCTGGCTAAGCACACTGGAAAGGAAAGAAAACTTCGAGATCAGTACTTCCAGAACCAAACTTTAATTTTTAGATAAATTCAGACAAATGAAAAAGCAGGTACATAGGCGTTGTGGGAAAGCTTTTTTTGTTAACCGTAATACAGTGTGTATCTGGAAGGTACTGACAAAGACATCGTTCAAAATGGATGGGCAATATTCCAGGATGCAGTCTAGAACCAGTACCACTCTCTCGCCCAGAGTTAAGTGGAAGAGTGTTCCAGATGAGTTTTTCCAAGCTTCTCTTTACAACTTGGGTCTCTGATCCTTTACACTGGCTATTTTATTTCTCTTATTACCTATCTGCATAGTTCCTAAAGCTGGAATGACTCACCAACTGGAATTTTGTTGTTGATCAATGTCATTGGTCTTCGCTCCTTTCTGGCTAACCACAAGCTGGTTTCATGACTCAAAACTAGGAAGCCTGTCCTCACCTCTCAGCAAGGCCTGGTTAGTTAGCTGAGTTTAGATTTAATTGGGGGGTGGTGGTGCAGAGGGTGTATTGTAAACAAAAAAGGTGAAAACTGGAACCCCAAAAGAGATAAACCATGGAGTTAGTTGGTCTCCACACAGTCTAGATCTTTGAGCATTGAAAGGGTCATGACATGGGAAGAAATTTGATCTCTATTTCCCACCCCTGGCAGAGAAGGACATACCTAAAATCCCAGCAGAAACCTTTAATTTTTTTTTTAAAGGTTTCATTTATTGGGCAGAGATCCCAAGTAGGCAGAGAGGCAGGCAGAGAGAAAGGAAGGGAAGCAGGCTCCCTGCTGAGCAGAGACGTGGGGCTCGGTCCCAGGACCCTGAGATCATGACCTGAGCCAAAGGCAGAGGAACTAACCCACTGAGCCACCCAGGTGCCCCAGAAACCTTTAATTTTAAATTGCAATAAAATTCCTGACAGCAAAAAGTACTGAAGTCACTGAATTTGAGTAAATGCCTCCTCTTCAGAATATGGACTAAAAGAGACCTCGATTAGTATAGGTGGTTAATAGTGAACTGTCTAGCAGCAAAGGGGAAGGATGGAATATACTTTTAAGGCCCTTGCTAGCTCTAAATTTTGAGTAACAAGATGGGCCTTCTTTGGTGATAATAACATGGAAGGAAATAATGTACTTATACCAACCTCGTCAAGTATCAGCAAGTGATTTTCTATTTTAAGTGCAAAAAGATGGCAACTCAATGACTTTAGAGTATCCCTTACCCAAAATATGGCCTGATCTCTGAGAAACCTACCAGGGAGTCTAGGTCATAAATTTTGTACAGTTGTGCTTGCTACAGTAATAATCCTACTTCCTAAAATCTAGTCATTTGAAATTATAGCCTTATTTTTGTTTTTTAAGATCTTATTTATTTAAATGTCAGAAAGAGAGAGAGAGCTTGAGAAGGAATACAAGCAGGGGGAGGGGCAGAGGGAGAGGGAGAAGCAGGCCTCCCACTGAGCACGAAGCCCATTGTGGGGCTCCATCCCAGGACCCCGGGATCATGACCTGAGCCGAAGGCAGACGCTCAACAACTGAGCCAACCAGGCGCCCCTACAGCCTTATTTTTCTGTTTTCAACCATGCCATTTTCCTCATCAAATCTAGATCCCCACCCCCATCAGTTTTTTCGGAGTTCGGCTGGTTCCAAGGTTTCTATCAGACTGTCCTCCCATCCGCCCACTCCTAACTACCCCAGCTGCCCTCTGTGTCCTCGCCAACTGAACCTTTTGGCATCGTTTTCCTCACTCCCACTGCTGCCTCCACATCATCCTCCACCCACTATGTCTGCAACAGTCTCCCACTTCCATCTGCCACTTTCTTTCTCTCTCCTCTCAATCCTGTCATTGCCTAAAGAGCTCACCTCTCCCAGGGAGCCTTCCTTAATCAAGACTAAGGACTTTGGGGACTATCAGGGACACCACCTAACCTTGGTGTCTAATGCATCCCTGATTTTTAGAACAGCAATTACCTTTCAGGAACAAGAGGCAATCCCTTTATAACCAAGTAGGGGTGATGGTGATGACAGAGCCTGTTTTCTGAGAGATATGACAATGCAAAGAAAAGACAGAATTTCCACAGGCCACCTCTTTTCAAGGTTGAAGTCTTTTATTCTAATTCCCTCAGATCCTGAGTGTCCTTTTCATCTGCAACTGCCAGATAAGCATGCATATTTACAGGAGTCAAAAAGTTTGAGCAAATACTTCCAACAAAGCATATGATATTTGAATTAGATATGTTGGATACTGAAAGAATTAAAGAATCATTCAGCTACTGGAGGCAATTTATTGCAGATTCTGAAGTTATTTCTACAAAAAACTTTGCTTCTAACAGAAATGGGATAACCATGACTCCACGTTTGGCTTCTTGTTTTGTGGAAAGGTTTGAGGATCAAGTTTCAGATGTGGTGGGGTTACTCACCCTCGTACCTAGTGAGTCCCATATACAAAACTGCTTTACTTTTGTTTTAAAAGTAGCTTTTATTGAAGGCTGGCCTGTCACCACTGAGAAATTAGGGTTCAGGTCTCAATCCAAGCAAAGCCGAGGTTAGCTGTGTCATCTCCATCCTCAGGGGCCTGGAATCCTGGGAAACCCAGGGCAAGAACAGGGTGACGCCAGGACACACATGTTAGCAGAGACAGTGCAGCGTGATGAGGCGGGCATTTAACACCCTAAGTGTGCTTTAGTTACCAGAATACTTGACACACCCACAAATTAAGTAGCAAAACATTTTAATCCATTAATTCTAAAAATAACAGAGACATTTTATATCCGGTGCCACCTCCTCAAAAGTCTACTGCACATTAGACAGACTGCAAAGTACAAAGCCAAACATTAAAAGGGAAAGACGTAGTTTGGGACAAGACCATCACGGAGAGATTTTTTTTCCTCCCATTTGCTCATAAACGTTAAGTCGTCAGCTTAAAAAATCCTCAGAAGGGAAGAGAAAGCTTTCTCATGCTCTATAACCTTTCCCTTTATTTTAGATCTTTCTGTAATGTTTGAAAGCAAAACATAATCAGAAAACCAGCCTCCCAAGTACAAAGATCTGAGCTGGACTCCTGGGACCACAGCCTGGTTCAGTTCTATTTCTACCAACACTCTGATGGGAGGTACTATGGTTCTTGTTTTAGTTACAAGAGGTGTTGGGAATAAAGGCCCACTCACATTTAATAATAGCTTATCTAGCACATAACTCTGCAGCACAACACCAACAACAGGAGTGTTTTAAAGCAGGGTAGAGAAGAAAGGAGATATTAATACAACGTAAGGTTCCCTTTGTCCTTCCTCTCTTTTTACAATGAGAATTCAGCTCAGCAACGAAACGCTCCAGAGCGCCTGTGCTGTCCTTCGGCCCACCGCATTCCAAACTTGTGATTTCTGATCCCAGGCCCTCAGAGCCTCAGGCTTTAGTGATGTATCCTTCTCGGATGAGGAAATCATAGATTTTTCGGGTTTTGTTCACATCTATCTTGATGAGTGCTCTTGCCTGCGCCAGTCTCAAGCCTCCTTGCTTGTTACATTCGTTCAATAGAGCAGATTTGTATTCTAAATAGGCTCCTGGGACCAACCTCACCATCTGACAGAGCTGCAAGACATGGCAAATTTAATAAACATTAACATCTGTCATTCTCGTAATTTAATCCAGTAGGTATAGCCAAAATAAAATTTCAAAAAAGTGACATCAACCTCCAACTATTTATAGGAGCTGCTGGGTAGCTGGACCACATTCCATTTAGTCTCTTTCTTGGAGAGAATCCTCCCTCACGACAGACACTTGGGAAGAGAAAGCCAGAGTCTAATGCTGGGAGCGACTTCAGCACATGTCAGCTGTCTCACCTGGGTCTGTCAAGGAGCACAAGTATGTGTTCTGAGGAACAGCCTGGGTCCACACAGCTCTCTGCCCAGCACATTCCAACACAGCCAGTCAGGGAAGAGCCATAGGACACAGTAGGGGCGGGGGTACAGATACCTGGATTCCCAAGCCTGAATCACATTATTTTTAGTATCAGCATAAAGCACTGGTCCCTGATTTTGTGTTTACATTTCCTACTTTGAAGGAGGAGACAGAGACCTTGCAAAGAGGCTACTTCAGCTGCTAAAAATCTAGAAAGCTGGCTCAGTCCCAGCTCCCCTGCCATGGCACCCCACGGCAATGAGCAGTTGAGAGGTCACTGCTTGTGGGTAAGGATAAAACTGATTGAAACTCCAGGCCATTCAATACTTGACTTAGAAAGGCCTGTGACCTTCTTCAGCAATGCTGAACTAGAACATACACTCCTCTCTATTCCCAAACTAATCTTTACTGTTCCTGTGGCTGAAATTAAAGACTAACATGTCTACTCCAAGACTCCCCTTACTATCTGACCTGAATTAATGATATGGAGTGGCAGATGGGGAGACTGATCTTGGGAACGGTAAAAGGAGTGCATGAGGAACAGAAGACGGTTTCTCTTTTGGAATGGACTTCAGAGCTAGGCACATTTTTTTGAAAATGCTTGAGGATGACTCCTTTGAGGCTGGCTTTAAATTTTTGAGACAGCCAAAAGTAATATGAAGAGAAGTCTGATGATTTTAGTGGAAAAGAAAAGTAGGTCATGGCATTTTTAATCAAAATTAGTCTTTGACTCTATGTGATGATGAAGTCCCTCCTTTATGGCTACATACATGCTGTGGGGACAATCTTTTATGTGATGGTTATAGTGATGGAGTAAGTGTAGAGTAGAGCTCATCAAAATGGCCATTCCAACAGGAAATAACCATTTTCATATATGAGGTATTTCATATATGAGTTAAACAATTTCATTCGTATGAAGCCCTCAGTACAGTATCTGATACACGGTAATGCTCAGTAAATGACAGCTGCCATTACTAGGATTTATGTATCATCAATCCCACTCTTTCTCCTCTAGCTCTCCGTCATTTTGTTACCTCCTTTTCTTTTTCATTCAGCTTCTCTGTGCCAGGAAGGCCAGTGAGGTTCAAAGGTGGTGCACTTCGTCGACCTACAGACAGAGAAAAGGGTATGCATTTCATAGGAGTGACAATTCCTCAGGTATGAAGTAACACAGTCCACTGTGGCCAGGCCAGTGAGGTATGAATGAGGTCATGATGTCCAGCTCTAAGAAATCTCTACCCATCACCTCAGGCCTCAATCTAGCTGGCAACGTGGGCACCGCAATGTTCACCTGAAAATATAAGTGGTAATTCCCGTGCCCTTTGCTCTGCTAAAATATACAATCACACATACCCTAGCAACCCAAGTGCTACTCTTTTCAACCCAGTAAGATGCTAAATTCTAAAGCCCAGATGTCACCCAGTGAAGAAAGGTCATATGCTGCCCACCCCGACAGCTGATGAATGGAAATAACAACTCCACAGGAGAGACACTTCCCAGGCCTCCGCACTCTGCCAGGAGCTCAAGGCAAACACGGTAATTAACCAAGTACCATTTGCCTTCAGATCAAAGGCAGACTGTTAGGCCAGCAAAAGGCCCTTCTTATTTATTATGTGAGGGAATATCTGTTCCTTCCAAAGAAGCCCTGTTTACCTGAAAGACCCGCACAGAGGAACAATGAGCCATTATAGGGCAAACCAGAAGCTGGGGTGAACTCACATACTGAGAAAGAAACCCAAGTATGAGGTCACTACCTAGGATGGAAAGTTTCATGTGCAAAATTTTTTGCTTTTGTTTTGAATACATAATTGGAATTAATGCTCAGTTGGAAGATAAGTGGGCTAAGTTAGGCAAAAGAAAATGTGGAATAACATATTAACAAGTTTTATGGGGCTGCCTTTTAGGAGGTGGGGAGAAATAGGGGCTGTTATAGGCCGCTCTGAGAGAAAACAGGCTTCTCTGCAGTTTCAACAAGGGGATAAGAGCCTTTCCATAACCAACAGGCTTAGCCTTCCCCTAAATGCTCAAAAAGGAAGACTAAAATCATTTGGTACCTCACCAAAGTTACTGCAGGCTAGGTTGTAATTAATGATCCAGGCTTTCTACTTTGCACTGCCTTAGGAGCAATGGAGAGCATGAAGAAGAACAACGGGTCTCCCAACCTAAATATAGGGGGTGAGGAAGCCTAACACCAGCCTAGGAAGCAACAAAGAATAAGTGAGTACAGATGGTTCAAAAACGCAAATACCAAATTATTAATTATCACTGTCCTATATTTTTATTATTTGTATCTCTGTATCTAGATTCAGAGGGCAGGGTTAGAAGTAAGAAACTTATAAAATATAATTTGGATTTAGCTATCCTGACTACTCTCTAAAAGACTCTCTTTTCTCTTTTAAGTGTTAAGAAATAATCACCTGAAACAAGGGAATCAATTTTTTTTTTTAAAGTAGCCCTAAAGAACCCTTTTCTAGGCTCTGTCTAGATCCTGAATCTGAGAGATTTTAAATGGGATCACAAGGTCTATTGTTTTAAGCTTCTGAAGAATGGTAAAACTGCAAATGGGTCATCTTTTTTACTAGTCCAGTCTCTACAGGGGCATGGTCTGTATGTTCTGATATAGGAATGCGGCTGATGTAGCATATGGAGCAGGGGTGAATAATAACAAGAGAACTGGCAAAAAAAAACCACAATTTGGATCGGAGCTCTATAAATCATATCACCTCAAAGTGCACTGAGGATTAGCAGATAACATATGGCTTAAGCTTGCCCTGAAAACTAATCTCAAAATAGAGGACATACCCAAAGAGGTAAAGGTAACAAACAGAAATACCTCATATCTCCAACTTATAAAGAAATCCTTGTGTTTCTGCTCAGGATACAAAGACTTTAAGTGATCTGTGAGACAAATCTCAAAATCATGGTAAAGTTAACTGCTCGTGAACACTACAGAAATCACCCCTCTGGAGCTCCTTCTTCCCCTGCTCTGTACTCAAACCCAGAAGATAATCCCTATCTGGCCATGAAGATTCTGAAAGCTTGATGTTTATAAATTGGGATAACACACTTACTTACCTCTCTGCCTAAGCACCCTCCTTCCATAAGGGGTAAGAGACTACTGCATGAATCCCTAGAATGAAAACTCCACAATCAAGACTTGCTCCAGCCTGAAAAAGAATTACCTGAATTTGAAGCCATCGGAACAGAAGGGCTCAGGCCAGAATCACTAAAACAAAGAAGAGGAATTTAACTTAAGTCACACCAAAGAAGGCAATTTTCAAAAGCCTGTGTGGGCCTGGGTGCCATTTATCAGATTGCTTACTTTATTTATTTAAAAATTTTTTTTTAAATATTTGAGGGCCATCTGGGTGGTTCAGTCAGTTAAGCAAACAGAAATTGCCTCCGGCTCAGGTCATGATCCCAGGGTCCTGGGACCGAGTTCTGCTTGGGGCTCTCTGCTTGGCCAGGAGCCTGCTTCTCCCTCTCCCTCTGCTTATGTGCTCTCTTTCTCTCTTTTTTTTTTTTAAAAGATTTTATTTATTCATCTGACAGAGAGAGGTCACAAGTAGGCAGAGAGGCAGGCAGAGAGAAAGGGGGAAGCAGGCTCCCTGCTGAGCAGAGAGCCTGATGACCTGAGTTGAAGGCAGAGGCTTAACCCACTGAACCACCCAGGCACCCCATGCTCTCTCTCTTTGAAAGATAAAGTCTTTAAAAAAAAAAATTTTTTTTTTTTTTTTTTTTTTTAATTTGAGAGAGAGCACAAGAACAAGCATGAGCAGGGGGAGAAGCAGCTAGAGAGGAGAGGCAGACTTCCCTGCTGAGCAAGGAGCCCAATGTGGGACTTGATCCCAGAACCCTGGGATCATAACTAGAGCCAAAGGTAGCCACTTAACTGACTGAGCCACCCAGGTGCCTCAGGTTGGTTACTTTAAATGGATATAGAGATAGACGGTACTGTTTTATAGCATATCCCACTATACTAACCAGGAAGGGTGATCTGTTCTATGGGGTGTAAGAAATCGCCTGGATTTGTTAAGAAGAGCTCTTAGTCTGGAACATCATGAAGACTAATCATGGGGAAAGGACAGGGACATGATTTGCCAATGGAAATCATTCCAATAGACAATGGGGTGGAAAGAGGAGGCATGGTGGAGAAATTTACTGATTTTAAAAACAAGATCAAAGTAGCAAAGTAGGATTCTAGGAGGCCAGCTATGTTTCTCAAAACTATCAGTATTGCAGTGTTTCTGAGACAGATGGCTAAGATTAGAATTCTGAGTTTTTCTAGCTACCCAATTATTACTACTTTGCCACGTGGGTAGGGTACCCATGGAAATACCTGAAACTACACATAAAAGCCAGAGCACTCGAGAAGCCGCTCCTGCTCTCTGGACTAAGCACTCACATGTCGGCTTGCCGACGGAGCCACTGCTGGCAAGCACTGCTGTCCTGGATGTACTGGAGCACTTCAGAGAGCATGGTGCGCTTAAGGCGCTCCTCCTCCCGCGTCTTCTTGAGGTGGTCATAGGTTCGGGCACCTGAAGGTGGAGAAAAGAATGTGACTGCAATAACAACACAGCAGAACTAACTCAAAGGCTTTCTAACCGACATGCAAACAGTTCGCCATTTTGGGGTTTCTTTTGCAAAACTGCTTCCATGGCGCCTGGGTGGCTCAGTGGGTTAAGCATCTGACTCTTGGTTCTGGCTCAGGTTATGATCTCAGGGCTGGAAGCAAGCCCTGTGTGGGGCTCTGCACTCTGTGGGGGTTCTGCCTGAGATTCTCTCCCTCTCCCTTAGCAGCCCCCCAAAATAAAGAAAGAAATTTTTTTTTTTTAAGATTTTATTTATTTATTTGACAGACAGAGATCACAAGTAGGCAGAGAGACAGGCAGAGAGAGAGGAAGGGAAGCAGGTTCCCCGCTAAGCAGAGAGCCCGACGCGGGGCTCGATCCCAGGACCCTGGGATCACGACCCAAGCCGAAGGCAGAGGCTTTAACCCAATGAACCACCCAGGCGCCCCAGAAATAAAATTTTAAGAAAAAAAAATACAAGATTGCTTCCACAATTATTTTTTCTTTTTTAAAAGATTTATTTACGTATGTATTTGTTTATTTATTTTTAAAGATTTATTTGAGAGAGTGTGCTAGCAAGAGAGAGAAGGAACAGGGGGAGCAGCAGGCAGAGGGAGAAGCGGGCTCTCCGCTGAGCAGGGAACCTGATGTGGGGCTCGATCCCAGGACTCTGAAGGAAAATACTTAACCAACTGAGCCACCTAGAGGTCCCTACTTATTTTTTTTTTAAAGATTTCTTTATTTAAGAGAAAGAGAGAGAGAGTGAGTGAGCATGAGCAGGGAGAGGAGCAGAGGGAGAGATCTCAAGCAGACTCCATGCTGAGCACAGAAGGACACCAGGCTTGATCCCAAGACTGTAAGATCATGACCTGGGCCGAAACCAAGAGTTGGACCTTAACTGACTAAACCACCCAAGTACCCCTATTTATTTATTTCAGAGAGAGGGAGAGATCATGGATGGGGGGCAGTGGGGAGAAAGAATCTCAAGCAGAGTCTGTGCTGACTGAGTAGGGAGCCCAACACAGGGTTCGATCTCATGACCCTGAGATCATTATACAAGCCAAAGCCAAAAGTTGGATACTCACCTGAGCCACCCAGGTGCTCCCCACAAGTATTTTTTTTAAGAGCAACATGATTTCCTTTAGTTTGAAATCCCTTTTTTGACAAGAAATAATTTTTTTATTCTCTTCCCAGCTTTAAGAAATTTGGAGGCAAAATCTCCCCAAACAGAAAAATACAAAGAAAGTAAGTCACTTATGTTTCCACCACCTCTCCAAAGATAACTAACTACAATATGGTCATATTTGCTTCCTGTTCTTTTTTCTATATTTTTTCAAAGTTACAAGTGCTATATGCATACACTCTTCTTTAAAAACCAATTAAAAGGGGTGCCTGGGTGGCTCAGTAGGTTAAGCCTCTGCCTTCAGCTCAGGTCATGATCCCGGGGTCCTGGGATCGAGCCCCACATCGGGCTCTCTGCTCAACAGGGAGCCTGCTTCCCTTCCTCTCTCTCTGCCTACTTGTGATCTCTCTCTGTCAAATAAATAAATAAAAATCTTTAAAAAAAATAAAAAAATAAAAAATAAAAACCAATTAAAATGACAAACAAAGGTAAGTCCTCATTGACTAGTGCAATTCCTTTCCCCTCCTTCCCAGATGCAACCAATAGCAGGTAATCAAAACCTGGTATCAGTGTCTTGTTAAACAAAGGTTGTATGGTGTTTTCTACACGTTAACAAAGGTGTACAGATTCCAAAGTAACTACAGCAGTGAGTTTTAAGCCATGTTCATAAAGCCCCAGGATTCCATGAAACTATCTCAAGGGCTCCTGTGAAGAGCAAAGATATCACCATGTACACCAGGTGGTCCTGGGTTCTATACGGGATCTGCACCAACAGGCTTCAAAGTAGTTCCACTTTCCTTTTATTTATAGACCAGGGCTCTACATAAAATTTCATTTTGAAATGGTTTCCATCATTAAAAATAAAGAACCATTATGCTAGGCTGAACAAGACTACTTCTCATGGGTAGTGGGTGATAGCTTTCAAACAATAGGAAGGAGGGAATGCTAAAGATCTTTCCAACAAAACAAAAGAAACTCTCATTTATTGAGCATTTACTGTGGGCCAGGTACTGGGCTGTTTTCATGCATTATCTCTAATTTAATCTTCTTAACTAACCCTAAGAGACATGGAAAATTGAAACCCAAACAGAATTACAAATGTGATAAACAGGAGAGCCAGAATCCAAACGCAACCTGCGCAAGTTTAGACCTCAACCTCTTAACTACTGTAACAGACTGCCTTCCCTTACGTCCTGGCTCTATTACACGTATCTCTTCAACCATATCAAACCTTGTTTCTTCATTACATGGAAATAACACTGCCTATCTCCTAAGTTTGTTATGAGAATCCAGTGATACCATCCAGGTGAAGTGCTTGGCATAGGGCCTGGTGTATGATAAACTGTTGCTATTTCGAGGTTGGCTGTTATTAATATAATTATTATTACTACCTCAAGTAACTGGGATGTAAGCACATAGAGCCATTTGAAACTTGGTTAATACAAATGATCAGACCACGCACCACAAAATTTTGGAAGGCCGATGCTAAAAATTAGAATACAAAAATCCTTTTTTTTTAAGAGGCCACAGCAGATTCCCGAATCTAAAGCAGCACCTCTCTCTCTTGTGTCATCACTTTTTTATTATCATGGCATTTATAAGGATTAAACAGACAAGACTTCACTGGAAAGATCAAACACTCACTCCAAAAAGGGAAAGCTTGTTTAAAAAAAATCCACATGGTCTCAAACAGAGACTTCCTCTATGTGTTTAGAAGACACCTGCCCCCTGATACAATGTGTAGCTTAAGCATACTTACTACAAAAATTGGTAATGCCTGCTGTCCTGTATTCCTGGAGCCTCTTGATTTCCCTTCGGAGTTCAAATTCCACTGTTTATCCCAAGAAGAAATGAAGGAGAAAAGTTGGGAGAACAAAATCATCATCAATGAGCACTTTGCTATTGAATATTTTCAGTAATTCTGCCTTATATAAAAGACTGGGCAATTCCATTTGAGGAATCCTATATATTTGTAATGTCTCACTAGAAAATTTTGCCCAAAAGCTGAGAAAAACTTAAGCTAGCCATCTTTTGACAGCCATCCCCAACTGGAAGAAGCAGCTGGAACTGTCTCCCAGAAAACATAGTGAACCAGCTGAGTTCATTTAGCTACAGAAGTAACAAATATAATTTTTTTAAACAACTAAATTTCCCCACTCTATTAATCCTCTATTAACAGGTCTATCCACATAACCAAATTCTTTTATAAAACCTGCCTCTGCTAGTACTTGATGTGGTCCTTTTGGAAGCAAAGGACAAAAGCTCTGTGCTCAAGTCCCAGATAGTTTCTTTACAGCTTTTCTCCTATAGGAATAAAAGAGCATTGTTTTCCATAAACCAAAGATTTCTGCCTCCTCTGAGTGCATAGCTCAGGTTGCAACTGCTTGGATTATTATGTGATAGAACATTCAAATTTGAGTGCTTTGAAAAAAAAGGATGAAGGAAGAGCCTGAACAATCCATGGGGTGTAGTTCTTTGGAATGACACATAAACCAAGGATGGCACAAACTGGAACAGGAAGTAAAAGATCAGTCACCAGTACAAACCACATGAAGAATGCCAACCAAACAGGGTGCTTGATGAGGACAATCAACCTGGCTCAGAGAAATGCCTACAATGCCATGCAAGAAATATTTGCATGATGGGAACAGGGTGAGAGCCTTAGTAAAGCATTTTCCCAGAACTAAATTTGAGGGTCAAGTACATAAAACTGATGATGATGAAAGGTGTAGCTTAAGCTACCCAGTCCAGCTTACCGTAAAGTGTAGGCCTTAACAACTTCAATTTTTTTGTTGTGAAAAATTAAATGGTAACTGGGTAGAGGTCTCTCAGAAAGCCAGGCAAAAGAATGGTGGAAGTACTGGGGAGCCTGGCTGGCTTGGTCCATAGAACATGGGACTCTTGATTGTGGGGTCGTGAGTTCAAGCCCCACACTGTGGGGGCTTGAATATACATATTAAAAAAAAAAAAAAGAGAGAGAGAGAGAGAGAGAGAGAATGATGGGGGCACCTGGGTGGCTCAGATGGTTGAGCTTCTGCCTTTGGCTCAGGTCATGATCTCCAGGTCCTGGAATTGAGCCCCACATCAGGTTCCTAACTCATCAGGGAGTCTGCTTTTCCCTCTCCCTCTGCCCCTCCCCACTGCTTGTGCATTCTCTCTCCCAAATGAATATATAAAATATTTTTTTAAAAAAACATTAAAATTAAAAAAAAAAAGAATGATGGAAGTACTATCTCCATGAGTCATCCAACTCTGTCCCCATTTTATTTTATTTTTTTATTTTATTTTTTTTTAAAGATTTTATTTATTTATTTGACAGAGAGAGACCACAAGTAGGCAGAGAGGCAGGCAGAGAGAGAGGGGGAAGCAGGCTCCCTGCTGAGCAGAGAGCCCGATGCGGGACTCCATCCCAGGACCCTGAGATCATGACCTGAGCCGAAGGCAGCGGCTTAACCCACTGAGCCACCCAGGCACCCCTGTCCCCATTTTAAAAACTAGTTTTAATACTAAAATATTTATTAACAAAATTATCTGATGTCTGGGATTTGCTTCAAAATAATCCAGCTGAGGGTGAGAGAAGAGGGGGTGATAAAAATGAAATAGGATTGGCTATGTGTTAATTGATGAAGCTGGGTGATGGATACATGGGGTTCATTATACTATCATCTCCATCTTTGTATATATTTGAAAACGCCTATAATTTACATATAAAGTGGGGGAAGAAACTACTAAACTACTGCTTTGGTGGGAAAAAAGAAAGCTACTAGCCTTTTTAGCCTCTTCTGTCCACCCCCAAAGTCCCAAATTTAGTTCACTGTAATAAAGGGGAAGAAAAGATAAAAATACCAATTTATTTATTTATAGAACCTTACCTAAAACATACCATTATCCTTCCTATTTACATGAACACACACACACAAATACTTGCGCAAGGCTTAAAAAGAACCTACGTGCATGGCTTTCAATGAACTTGTCGTGCTCCACTGGCCCCACTATCCTCGCAAATCGCCTCATTGTTTCATAAAGGTCTTGGACTTCCTTGGGATACCGCCGTTCCATTACTACAGTGAAAACAAAGCACAACCATGCCATAGAGAATATAAAAATCTCTAAGTTCTCTACGCTTCTTTTATAAGAAGTTAATTGGAAGGAACCATTCCTAACCTCACATGACTGATTTACCCATGACAGGAAGCAAACAGGAAAGCCAAGAATGCAAAACACTAATCCTAAAGATAAGAGCATCACAGTGACTATCACATAGGATGTTGTTCTCCGTGAAGAACGGAAGACCGTCTGCATCACCAAGCACGCTGGTGATGATAATATAATCACCTCCACACCTCAGGCTCGTCATCTGTACAGGGGCAGGGACTGTTGGCAGTAATGGGAAACACGATTAAAGGCAGATCATGTATTCTTAGGAACAATGTTGGGCAAAATTTCTAGTATTAACTTCTGCAGGAAAACAAGGAAAATGCAGACACAATAATCCATCTAGAAGAGGTAGACTAGCCTAGAAAAAAATGTGTGATAGCTTTCATGCCCCACGAGAAATGTCCCTACCAACAGAGCCTCAAGTGAGGCATTTACTTTTTCACTCTCTATCAGGGCCATTTTGCCTTCCTCCAAACTAAGTATTACAACTAAATTTACTACTAATGGAGTTATATTTGGATAACTATCATCCATCTAAATGGTCACACACAGGGTAGCCACAGTCAATAACTCTGAGGATTACTAACGACCCAATTTCTACTTTTTAGTAGAAAAAAAAAAATTAGTGGCATTGGCAAAGAAGATAAGGAGTAAAACCTGCCAACAGTACATGGTAGGCTGGAGTAGCCAGAACTGCTACTTGGTCATTTCAGTCAGATGGACTAGGCTGAAACTAGGGGAGTACACGAGCTAAAGTAACTAAGCCAGCTCTGCTCACTTCTGGAATATAGATACAAGCTTTGCATTATGACATATTTAAATTAAGTCATCTCCTCAGCTCAATCTCCTCCCTTGAGGGAGACATTCTTATCCACAAATTCCAGGTGCTAACTTGACGGGCAGCCACAGACTGGTTATTTTCGCTACCAGCCCCCACCCCCAAACCAAAACAAAACAAAAACACCCTACATGGATAGTACAGAAGAATTAGGAGTAAAAACTTTAAATTTGGTGTAAAAAACCCCTCTGCCTACAATATTAAGGTCACATACACTCAGTATAATGGCAACTGAAACCTCTGGCACAACACTGTGAAGCAACAGGGCCTCCTCTCAGCTCTTACGCACAAAATACAATTAAAGTAATCAGGCTAAACTCACTTCTGTTTACCAGCTGAGAACAGAATTTATATGAGTCGGGATCTACTATGAGTAAAGGTCAAAACGCTACTGACCAATTACTGAAAGCCCAAGCATTCAGACACAGGAACCCACTACTGTGGTTACCAGAATATGACCAATAATTGTCTACAGAAAGGGCAATGGAAATCTGATCCTAAGTTATTTTCGCAAACCCACAGTCCTCAGTGAAGGATGAGGTTAAACAAGCAATATCATCCATTGCTAGAAGGAATGTAAATTTATACAATTATCTTTTGGAAAACAATCTGGCAGTGCAGGTCAAGCATTTTTAATGATCACATTCTTTGACCTATTAAGTCCACTTCTGGGAACCTACCTTAAAAAAATTCTAAATATATATAAAGATTTATTCACAAACTCATCACAGGATTATAATGATTCAAAAAATTAAAAATAAGCTAAATAATAATAAAAGTTTAGCATATTATATACTTATTTACATACACACAACATATTACGTAACTATTAAGAGGTACATCTTCAAAACACCACAATCACTTGAAAAAGAGTATCAGAAAGTGAAAAAAAGATGTAACATACTTATTTATGATCATAACTGTATTAAAAAACACTTAACCGGTGACTGGCTGAAATGAACCCTACAATGACACAGAGTGTCAAGCTCTATAAGTTTCTATCAACTAGGATGAGAAGCACATGTGACATACAAGTATTGTAACATTTCTATATAAATACTGTAATCATTGAGATTATCATTCTTATTTGCTGAATAAACTCTACATCACAGAAGAAGAAAAAGTACAGGGCCTTTTTCTGCTCAGCCCAGGTATCTCCAATATTTAAAATAGTAAGGTCAAAGTGTGCATTCACTTAGAAGTCATTATAGTTTTACTATCATACAATACTAGATGTCTTATGCAAAATAATGGTTGCTTTTCCCATAAAAATGTTTAACAACCTGATGATCAAGGTTATGTTAACATATAGTTCCTACCCAGTTCTAGAAAATGATCCATTAATATTCATGCTGCAATTACTATACTACTTTAAAAAAAAGGAATTATCATATAAGTGCTGATGATACATTAATGGTTCTAAACTCTCACAATGTAACGGAATTGCCTTGAAGATTTTCTAAAAATGCTCTTGCAATAACCCTCAGAGATTCTGACTTTATTAGTCTCGGGTGATACCCAGGCCATCAGAATTTTTTTAAAGCTTCCAATATGATATGCTGGTGCACCAAGCTGGCTCAGTTGGTAGAGCATGTGACTCCTGATCTCAGGTTCATGTGTTCAAGCCCCGGACTGTGTGTGGAGATTAAAAAAAAAAAAAAGCTACCTACGTGAATGCTAATATACAACTTGGATTAAGAACTACTGCCATAAATGATTTGTTGAAGACTGTTTAATAACGCTGGAAGAAATTTTTAAAATAAAGAAAGCAGCTAATACTTACGCTGAAACTTTCTAAGGTTGATTAATCCATGGTCTCTTATAATTCTAGGATGAAAACCACAATAATGTATATTATAATTAGTTCCACATCTAATAATGTCTCCCACATGCAGCTTTTATTACACATCTGAAACACTACGAGGAAGAATACTAAGGTTCAAAGACGTCACTCCCCACAAAGTTCTAGAGGGTAGTGAGTCTGCTAACACAATTTTAGTCTTTCAAAGATCATTTATTTTTCCTCCCCTTGAACATAACTCCCAGTAACTATTTGCTGGATGAATGAATGAGCACTCAAAAATACTGAAAACATGTCGATACCCTGGAATGAAACAGAAGGGGGAATCTGTGTCTGTGTCATAAGAATTAATCTGTTCAATTCAGGGAACTGATATTTGAAAAGAGTCTTTTCAGGGAAACGGCTAAACCATAAAAGGGTGCCAAGATCACACATCCAATATTTACAACTGTACCTGTGTACATTCACAGAACGCTTTACTGTGCCTGTTTAACACAAGGGCCTCAACATAAGATCTAACATCATCCTCAACCCGAGTTCCACAATAATATCTAGCTCGAATTCTGTGTTTTACACAAAAACAGTATTTAGGTAAACCATGCAGAGTTGTGTCTGGAGCCTCTGCTCTTACACTGCAGGTGTGCATGACGAGTGATGACACCCCTCACAGGGGCCGCTGAGTGATCTTCTCCAGCACTTCTCCAAAGCTAACTCTAGGCACGCTTTACTTTAGGTG
The DNA here is from genome assembly GCF_009829155.1 of Mustela erminea. Taxonomy (NCBI): domain Eukaryota; kingdom Metazoa; phylum Chordata; class Mammalia; order Carnivora; family Mustelidae; genus Mustela; species Mustela erminea. Next base: position 25,188,203 of record NC_045631.1, read on the forward strand.
ACATCTTGGCCCCAAAAGAGTGCCTCCCAAGTCCTATTCCTCTCTTTTTACTGTGAGGCCACTGTGTTTCTAGTCTGTAACACCGTGATAACACACACACATGCTCATACCTCCTGCATACCCTTCCCTGAACTGTTAACAGTCTTTGTAATCTAGAGGGGGTCTGGGATCCATAATTTCTCAGTCTGAATATATGTTTTTTGTTCTGCTGCAAAAAGCAGGAGTAACTGAGACTGTCTGAAACTTGTTCAGAATTTCTTTGAAATCCTTTTAGATAAGACTTCTCATTAAAAAATGAGCAGTTAGAATGAAAGCATTAAAAAAAGCTTAACGATTTGATAACACCTTGAATTTATTTTGTTCCTTTTCTCCTTAAAACAGTGCACCCATATTACCTATGGTCATCATAACATCAAGAAAGGGTAAGAAAAGAGGAAGTAAAAAAAACAAAACAAAACAAAAAAGGACAAGTATCATTATCTGCATTTGACAGATGGAAAAATTAAGGACCAAGGAAGATAAGTGTCTTTCTCAAGGTCACAAGACGAGCCGCAAGTATAATATTCCTTATGGGCTATATGTGGTCGATAGTCCATACCTGAAAGAAGGCTGGATGGTTTTCTGTACTTACTTTTTTCGCCTTTGTCTCTCCTTTAACCTGGAATGATAGATATCTACGACAGCCATCTTCAGAGCTACAAACAAACACACACAAACAGATATAAAGTCTAGACAAAAATAAATCTTTTACCCAAACTATCTTAAACTTTGAACCTCATATTGCTAACTATTCCACACTCACTGGTCTAGGCAATTTGTCTCTTGGAAACAAAAATATCCTAGGATACTAAATTTCTTTGACAGTAAATCAGAGAGATCTTTTTTCCTATGTATATATTTATATGGCATTACCCTAAAGGTAACAATTTGTGTTTTCTACTGAACACCTCTTTTGACCATGCCTTGTTACGCATATTACCAGGTTTCATATAATGGGAGTCTGAACTTTGGTCATACATGGGCTAGAAACTACATCTATTATAGTAGTCATAAAAATGAATATTGACTGGGGTTATAACCTCATAGGAGTAAGTTCAGGAGACATTATCAAAAAAGACTGAAGTGAATTAGGGGCAGCAGAGACATTTTCTCAGAGGAGCACTGTGCAGTTGGGGAGCAACAAGTATTTAGGGGATGGTCTTGCATTCAGTAGCGAAAAGTTCCACTAACTGGCCTAACAACCCCAAAGCTATGCTCTGCTTTGTTGCCCATGTCCCAGTCCTTTCCTGGCTTTAGCTTCATGTTCAAGACACGGGGAATCAGGAAAAAACCGCAGACAGCAAAAGGTTTCATCAATACAATAGTTCTGGTTCTCTTTCTTTCCCTGGCCAATTATTCCAGCTTCAGAGTTCCTCAGGGCTCTGTTCTCATCTTTCTTTTTACCCCTCACCTTATTCCTGTAATCTCATCCACTCCTATGCTTCCAAGTACTATCAAAATATATAATCTCAAACCCACATATTTATTTTAAGCTCCAGACCCTACCTGGCTATCTCTACTCACACAGTCCTCAGTTACAAACTTGTACTCGACCTCTTTCCCAAAACTGTTGTCCAAGACAGAAATCAACCGGAAGAGGCACCTGAGTGGCTCAGTTGTTAAGTGTCAGCCTTCAGCTCAGGTCATGATCCCAGGGTCCTGGGATCAAGCCCCCCATCGGGCTCCCTGCTTGGTGGAAAGCCTGCTTCTCCCTCTCCTACTCCCTGTGCTTGTGTTCCCTCTCTTGCTGTGTCTCTGTCAAATAAATAAAATCTTAAAAAAAAAAAGAAGAAGAAAAAATCAGCTTGACGCTCCCTCCCCTTCCTCCATATCCAGTCAGTCAGTGAATCTTATCTATACTGAATGCTTCAGTCTGTCTTGAATTCATCTCTTCCTCTTTGTTCCTTTTTTTTTTTTTTTAAATATTTTTATTTATTTGAGAGACAGTGAGAGAGAGCATGAGAGGCGAGAAGGTCAGAGGGAGAAGCAGACTCCCCATGGAGCTGGGAGCCTGATGCGGGACTCAATCCCGGGACTCCGGGACCATGACCTGAGCCAAAGGTGGTTGCTTAACCAACTGAGCCACCCAGGTGCCCTCTTCCTCTTTGTTCCTAATCCTATTCCTCAGCTCGGGTATCCTGTTTCACCAGATCACTGAGGGTACTTTTTTAGTAACTCTAGGAATAAGGTAGGCCTTATTCCAATTCAAGCCTTCAAATGGTACCACGGTAATGTTTTTAAGCATAATCTGATGATGTATTTCCCCTGCTGATAATTTTTCAGTGGCTTCCCATCCACTTATGGGAGTTCAAACCCTCGCATATTATACAAAACCCCTTATTGCCTTCAGTCTCCCTATCTTCCCAGTCTTGTTTCCTGCCATTCCTTCACACGCTCTATACACCATGCGCATGAAACAATCTGCCCTCACTCACACAGCTGCTAAGTACAGAACAGGGATCCAAACCCAGTCTGGTTCTAGAGCCTTGGAGTAGGAAAGACAGTGAAATTGCCCAACATGTTTACTTTTTCTGTGAGTAGAGAAATCTTGCTTAACTAAAAATGAAATGAGTGTTTAAATTAAAAAAAAAAAAAAAAAAAAAACCAAAAAACAAAAACCAACAACAACAAAAAACCACCACCAACAACAACAATACCAAAAAAAACCCCTCAGAAGTAAACAACTCCCACAGGCTTTTTATAATCTGAAGCCCCTCTAAAGTTAAGAAATAAAGACCTACCATTAAGAAGAAGAAGAAACTATGAAGACTACTTGGCACTGGGCTACACAAACCGTTGTTAACTATAATCCACGGATTCGGAAGGAATATATATATTTTTAAGATTTTATTTATTCATTTGAGAGAAAGAGAGTGAGGGAGAGAGAGTACAAGTGGGGGAGGGGGCAGAGGGAGAGAGAAAAGCAGATTCCTGGCCAAGTGGGGAGCCCAATGCAGGGCTCAATCCCAGGACCCTGGGATCATGACCTGAGCCAAAGGCAGATGCCCAACAGACTGAGCCACCCAGGCAACCTGGATTCTGATGGAATCTTAAAATTTTATGATTTCAGTAGATTCTGCAACTATTCAATAACATCTTATTTCCTTAGACTTTCTGTAAGTTGAGAGTTTTGTTTTTTTTTTAAAGATTTTATTTATTTATTTGACTGACAGAGATCACAAGTAGGCAGAGAGGCCGGCAGAGAGAGAGGGGGAAGCAGGCTCACAGCCAAGCAGGGAGCCTGACTCTGTGCTCGATCCCAGAACCCTGGGATCATGACCCCAGTCAAAGGCAGAGGCTTTAACCCACTGAAACACCCAGGCGCCCCTGACGGGTTTTGTTTTAATTACTGAAGCAAGGACTTTATTTTGTATGACAATCATGTCTTCCAAAATAGTGAGCTTCACTGAATCAAAATAAGAGCCTAAAGCCTCTGTAATACTGATAAACAAAAAAGGCAATATAATCTCATTGCTCACAAGAAGGATGTGAGGGGCACCTTGGTGGCTCAGTGGGTTAAAGCCTCTGCTTTGGCTCAGGTCATGATCCCAGGTCCTGGGATCGAGCCCCGCATCGGGCTCTCTGCTCCACGGGGAGTCTGCTCTCCTCCTCTCTCTCTGCCTGCCTGTCTGCCTACTTGTGATCTGTCTGTCAAGTAAATAAATAAAATCTTTAAAAAAAAAAAAAAGAAGGATGTGAGATACAAATTTAAGTTTAACCCATGGGGGCAATGAGTCAACACAGATTTGCATGTTCTCCTATAGTAACTTTCAAACGTTATTTTCAAATAGGTTCTTATTTGAAATAGACAAGTTAGATCCGCTTTAGCTGTACCTCTTCTCTCCATTCTACCTCCAGCTACCTTTCCCAGTAGTATTGCCTGAGGGTACCACCATGGAACAGTTTGAAACCCACACTTTTGCTTCCTGAAACTAGATTTTAAGGCAGGAAAAAAAAATGCAACCTATCAAGTAAGAGAACAGTACACAATCGCTCATTACAATCATGAATTTCTTTCGCTATATAAAAGCAACAGAACTTGAGCAACATACAACTCTGAGGCACTATCAGTATGGTATCACTGACAAGATGATAGAAATAAATTCTGGACACTCCATGCTGACTCATTACTGTGCATCTCACTGCCACCTGCCCTCAGGATAGTCTCAGATTAGAAGGAAGGAACACCAAAACCTAACACGCAGGGCTATGAGCAGATGCACTATATATGTATGTAACTTCAATCCCTGGGAAATGACCAGGAATACTTAATCTAGGCCATTCTGCCTTGAGTCTGAGATAAAAATAATATAAATTCTAACTGAACGAACTGAAGAGGTAAATGGTCGCATTATTTTTTAAAGTTTAAGTATAAAGGAAAAAGTATTAGTCACTATAGGTTTTCTTTGTTCATTTCTAGTAAATTCCAAATTTTATTTATTTAGGGGTACCTGGGTGGCTCAGCCAGTTAAGTATCTGCCTTCATTTCAGGTCATGATCCTGGGGTCCTGGTTTTAAGTGGGGGGCTTCTTGCTCAGCAGGGAGCCTGGTTCTCCCTCTTCCCACCCCCTATTCCTGCTCTCTCACTATTGCTCTCTCTCTCAAATAAATAAATACAATTCATTTTTATTAAGTCATTAATAATGAGAGAGATACAGAGTACACAAGCAGGGGGGAGCAGGAGAGGAAGAAGCAGGCTTCCCGCTGAGCAAGAAGCCCAATGTGGGACTTGATCCCAGGACCCTGGGATCATGACTTGAGCCGAAGACAGACACCTAACTGGCTGAGCCACCCAGGCAATCTAGTAAGTTCAAAAATTTAAACAACCCTGCTTTATTTTTCCTCACAACTGTCCACAACTAAAAATAATTCAAGAATATCAGGTTCAAGATTTAAGGCAACAGTTTTCAAACATTTTTTTAGGTAGCAGAACGCTTTCTATAAGTCAGTGCTTTCTTTCTTTTTTTTTTTTTTTTAAGAGTTTATTTATTTGTCAGAGAGAGAGAGAGAGCACGCACAAGCAGGCAGAAGCGGAGAGAGAAGCAGGCTCCCTGTGGGGCAAGGAGCCTGATGTGGGACTCGATCCCAGAACCCTGGGATCATGACCCTAGCCAAAGATAGCAGCCCAACCGACTGAGCCACCCAGGCATCCCAAGTCAGTGCTTTCTGGATGTATGGGGTTGTTCCATAGAAAAGCCCAGGTACCGTGAAATGCCCCCGCTGCTTTCTAATACCCTGCTGTGGGATGATAAGCTCTAGATTGCTGTGCTGGTGGAGATACACTTGAAATGTCTGTGTGGTGGGACAGGCAGGTACGAACAGGGGGGAGAGGATATGTCTCTAACCAAACACAAGTTTTACAGTGGACTCTAATTCTATTTCAGATGAGTAACAGAATTAGGTAGTCAACAGTTCAAGGCAGGAGAAGCCAAAAAAGAAGGGGGGAAAAAACTACGTAAACAGCTAATACAAGCTGAGTACTTATCATGTTCCAAGCTCTTTGTGGGTTTTATGTCTTATTTACCTATCCAATAACAAGATGAGTTCAACAGGGGGAAACAAATGACTTGCAGATCCAGTGGAAATTACTGCTAATTCTAAAACGTATTTCTGTAATTTTTCTAAGATATTAACTTATCAGGTTGTTTCCTGAGATTTTTGTGGGAATGACTTCACACAAGAAAAAAAAAAAAACTGAAGAGACTACAAAAAAAAATCAATAAATACTGGTTCCACTGCTTGATCATTTCAATAGTCTGAACTGCGCAACTGGCTCTGGAGAACAAAGGGAAGGAAAGGCACACAGAAACAAATGGAAGAACTGGAATTCTCCCAGAGGAAAATGCATATTTGAAGCTGTCTCTTTTCTTTATAAAGCACACTCAGATAGCAGCAACTGATTATAAAATCTTAACTGCATGAATAACCCAGGGAGGACCACAGCACAGCAGGCAGAACAGAAATGAGAAGGCAGACACTGAAAGAACGAGAATCACTGGCTCACATTCTACTTAAAGTGACTGGAAGTTCCAGGAAAGCGGGCAAACAAAGAACCAGAAATCATTAAAAACAAACAAACCAAAACCACCCATAACCTATTCACTCCTGAAATCTCAGCTTCGGGGGGGAGAATTGTCTCCGTGTGATTACACTGGGGACTAATCACAAAGTTTCTAAACGGCTGGCCTTAAAATATTTCAAGAAGTGGGCAGAAGTCAGAGGCAGTTCCTTCCCACTGCAGTGTATTTCTAACATTGTTCAAAATAGCTGGCAACATGTCTCTGTTTTCCTGACAGAAGGCACTTACTGCTCGCTTGGCAAGAAAACCAACTAACTCAGAGACCTTAACTGCAGGGAAGCCAATCAAACCCCCTACTGCAAACACACAAGCACAAACCTGTGACTCAGGTATTCCCCAGAAGCAAAGCTTTTTAAAAGTCATTTCTCCCAAAAGCTTTTGGTCAAGATGTACACAATTAATTCTGGGAAGGAGAGAAGATGATGTGACCTAATGGTTAAAGTTAGCAAGTAGCAACCCATAGTCACTTAAGCCCTCTGTGTGCTTCCCTGAATGAAAAATGGGAAAATATCTACCCCTACTTCTCGCAGTGAGCTTAAGCTGTAGAGGATAACATATGTGACATCTCACAAACACACCAAAAAACCCAGCAATAAAAATGCAAGACTGTAAAGATGATCGATATTGTACAATATTAACAACACAGATCCAGAGACAGCTCTGTCACTAGCAGGTTATATGACCTTAGGCAAGGTACTTGATATTTCCATTCTTCAGTTTCCTCATCTATAAAATGTGGAGATGGATGATGACAATGATGATGATAATAATGCCGAACTCAAAGAGTTTTGTGAGGAATAAATGAGGTCACATGTGTGAAGGGCATAGAATGGTACCTGGCAAACAGTAAGGGCTGTAAGTATCAGCTATTATTACTAATAGCATTTATGTCTAAAATGTCCTAAGCAGGGGTGCCTGGGTGGCTCAGTGGGTTAAAGCCTCTGCCTTCAGCTCAGGTCACGATCCCAGGGTCCCGGAATCGAGCCCCGCATCGGGCTCTCTGCTCCGCGGGGAGCCTGCTTCCCCACTCTCTCTCTGCCTGCCTCTGCCTACTTGTGATCTCTGTCAAATAAATAAATAAAATCTTTAAAAATAAATAAATAAAATGTCCTAAGCATAAAACTTTACATGCTTTACATGCCTTTACAGGGAAGTGTATTGCCAATGGGTAGCTAAGTATACACAGTAACAACGCCGGACCTCTTGTCTACTAACCATTCAATCATCTAAAGGCTGACAATATGAGCCAAAGAAGTTTAAAAAGAAAAAGAAAAAGAAAAAGAAAAAAAAAAGGTGGGGGAGTATCCATGACTGGCCAAGAAATTGTGCTGAAATTAGCTTTCCAAATAGAGGAAGAGTAATCTGTCCTAATGGGCAACCCCATGAAGTGTTGAAAACACCAACCCAACACACAGGAAGGAGCACACAACGCCTGTTGCTTGCCTAGGTTATAGGACAGTGATGATTAGAAAATGCTATTCTCAGGGTTTCAGAACCTGTGAAACTCTGGGAAAAGGGATCCCACAAATCTACAAGCGATTCTCCCAAATGAAAGCACATTGGGGAGGGATGGCCCACAGGAAAAAGGAACACCACTGTGCATCTACACTGAGATCCCAAATATACCAGGACACAAGAGTCTTCTGCATCACTCTTTCTGAACCAGTAATTTCTGCTTATTTCAATAAATACACAGTGTGTCATTTAAGGATCCCAGAACTTCCTTATTTTCTTCCTCAGACACTGCTTCACTTGCAATATCCTTTCCAGGCCCATTCTGGAAGCCTCTAGTATGGCTGGAATGCAATCAATTATCCCTCCATTGTATCCCAGGCCTCTATAATGGACCATTCAAACCCCTCATATTAGACAAATTCCATGAATCATAGCAAAACTTTTGGGTGAGGAAAAGAGCTTGGTGGCTTCAGCCCTAGGACAGAATATAAAACCCAGCCAAAGAGTTTGTTTCCTTGCAGTAGTTCTATAAAGTGAGGGAACATAAAAGGAATGTTATTAACACCCAGTAATATTAAGAGTATAATGGTGTAATGGAATGGTAATAACACCAATCTCAATTACATATCATCTTTCATTGGAGACACTCACATTCTGACTAATCAACCCCTTCTACTGGCAGTGGACACACACAGGAAAAAAAAAAAACAAACAAACCAGCAAGCAAGATTGCAAGGACTTACCCAAGATCACACAGTGACTCAGAAGCCTGAAGTAGAATCAGTGTCCTAATTTGCATAAAATATGTGTCCCTCTCTGTTCTAGGTGTGCTCAGAAAGCTCCTTCTCATTCCTTCCTGAGCATCTCTGGCAAGAAAAATTCTTGCCACTGGGAGTGGACTCCCAGGCCCTCCCCCTCACTGAGTATTCTGGGAGAAAATGCTCAGCTCAAGGACCATACACGTGGCACACTGGACAGTGGGTCATGCCACGAGAAGAGCTACATAAGAACTCTAGACCATAACAAAGCCTCCTTTTGTGGCACCAGCAAGTCAGCCCTTTGATCTCAAGCATGGTGATATCTCTTGCAAATATTAACATCTTTTAAAAAGCACCCACCTGAACATCTTACAGTCTGCCACTAAGACTGGGAGGGAAAAAGAAGGCAGGGCTTACTATTCACATTCTGTTAAAACTGCTTACTGTAACAGTAACTGATGCTTGATTCTAGTTCAAACTAGAATCAAGCAACTTACAAGGCTGTATAAATTGTAGGAAGCACACAAACTGAAGTATGGTCTAGGTTTGAAACAATAGTGAAACAAAAACTGCTAATCAATAGCTTCTTTCTGATTTTTTCCTGTTGCTCCTACTTAGTTACAGAAAGGACCACAGTGTACCAGAAGAAACTGCAACTCTTGCTTCTACAAAGAATGAAGAGTGAAATAAAATATCAACCATTACCACCGTTTTCTTGATAATGTTGAGGCTGAGGGATGAAGACCTTGGGAAGAAGTGATTTCGGCAAGTCGCTGACATGGCTGGGAGCCATTACTGACATGAAAAATCCTGACTTTTGAAAGTTAGTACTTTCTTTTTTTTTTTTTTTTTTTTTTTTTAAGATTTTATTTATTTATTTGACAGAGAGAGATCACAAGTAGGCAGAGAGGCAGGCAGAGAGAGAGAGAGAGAGGAGGAAGCAGGCTGCTCCCTGCTGAGCAGAGAGCCCGATGCGGGGCTCGATCCCAGGACCCTGAGATCATGACCTGAGCCGAAGGCAGCGGCTTAACCCACTGAGCCACCCAGGCGCCCCGAAAGTTGGTACTTTCGAACAGTATCTAAAAGGGTGATATTTATGGAGCTACTTTTTTTTTTCTTTTTGAATTCTGAATAAGAAAGTTACAAGTCGGGAAACAATAGCATTTTTTTTTTTTTTAAAGATTTTATTTATTTATTCGACAGAGAGAGATCACAAGCAGGCAGAGAGAGAGGAGGAAGCAGGCTCGCGGCTGAGCAGAGAGCCCGATGCGGGGCTCGATTCCAGGACCCTGGGATCATGACCTGAGCCGAAGGCAGCGGCTTAACCCACTGAGCCACCCAGGCGCCCCAACAATAGCATTTTAATTAAAGCTGGTGCGCTGACAGATACCAAGCAGCAATCCGCACACTGCAGTCAAGGAACCGCCCTCAGAGGGGAGAAGGACCAGCATGTGAGTTACTGGGCTGGAAAAGAGGAGGCTGATGTGGAAAACTGAACATATACAGTCTATCTAGTGAATGCTCAAGTAGTTTGCTTTCAAGCTTTCCTCTTTTAGTAGCATCTGCGTCACTTCCACTTTCCTTAAAGTTGTGTGGGAGAAAAGGGGAGGAATGAAATTTTGTGAAGAAAACGGCTCAAGAAATATTTCGACAGAAAATCCTAAAGGTAAAATTTTAATGAGGACTCTTTCTCAGTCCCCTACCTGGTGTAACAAATACCTAAAGAGCGCTTATACGGAGAGAAGAATCAAGTGCCCTTCTTAGTGACAGAATATCAGTTAATGCAATATAGAAACTTGACTTACAATTCCACAAGAATTCTACATGCTTTTCCTGCCTGGGATACAGGTTTTAGAGAAACAACAAAAATGTTTGGGAAATACAGGAGAATCCAAGGAGGCATTATTCACCTATTGTATCACATTCGATTCTAGACTAAAACAAAAGGTGATCAGGGATTATTTTAAATAGATAGTTCAATGTAAATGGAAGAGGGGGAAAACAAGAGATTCAATGAAAGTCTAACCTCCCACTTGTAAGAGCTCTGCTGGCATTAACTACTTATGCTATAACACAAGAATGGACATAAATCCTTAGAGGGCTAATCTTAGGTGAGAATTCAGAAATGCCAAGAATTCAACAGTACTGAGAAAGAAGAAATTCCCAGTCTTGGTCTAAAAATGCTTGAAGAACTTCCATTCTATTTGTCTTCTAAGAGAAATTTGGGGTTAACAAATTATGGTGAACATCTAGCATGAAAATCTAGCATCATCAGTTGCTACTGAAGTTCCAAGGCATTTGCACGGACTCCCTTCTATCTAAGGAGGCAGAGAGAGGCATTCAACAAACTGCTTCAGTGTAGGCTTACCCCAGCCAAAAGGAAGATCACACAGTCCAAGACCGGGATACCAACTACCATTACATGATCCACATTCTCACACTCATCACAAATGACCTTTTTCATTGTTATTAAACACAACAACAGGTAAATGCAACAACTTATCCCACCAGGTTTTGAGTCCCGTAAGAGCAGAAAACATATTTTACTCATCCTTTCATTCATTCCTAGCACCCAACACAGCGTCACTACACACTTTACAATCAATAAAAACCTGTGCTAAAATAAAATCTTACCATGTAAAATGTCAGAGTCATCTTCAACAAAATCGATGTCTCTCAAGTCCCATTCTGCATAATTGTCAAACTCCTGTTTGGGGAAAAAAATTCCCACCCCAAATTCATCAGCTTTGAGTAATGCCTTCACAGTAGCCATGCTTTAGAAGCAAACAGAAAAGAAACAAATGAACAAACACTTGTTAAAAAGTACTGAATGGAGTAGTACCTGGTCAGGATATTACTATAAGAAAGAGATCATCATCAGAAAAAGTTTGAGAGGTTTTCAGGCAGTAGAGACAGCAAAAATATGAGAAAGTTATGAGTCCAAACTTAGTGTTCTAAAAATTAAAAGTAATTTGTTCATAAAATCTAAACTGAGAAATCTCTGATTAGGTCATCAAGTATTTTGATAAGAACACTGCCAACATTAATTAATTTACCTTTCACTACCTTTTGAGGGTTCTATTTGATATTTATTTGATATTGCTTATATAGTTCAATAGGTAGATTTGTTCATATTCAACGCAGTACAATTTACAGGAGCACTGTCTATGGGGTAGCTCTACAGTATAAGCTGCCAGAAACAAAATGCGACCTGCCTGTGGCTGTCGAAATTATTTGTAGTTTGCTACACTTTCAAATTATCTCCAGGAGCATTGTGATTGTGGATCCAATGATAAATCAAGAGACTTAATAATTACTTTCCACATGGTTTTTAACTCCATGGATGAATGAGGAACATAGAGTTTTTATACACATTCATCCTGCTTTATGTATTTGTGAATACAGAACAGGGATCAGCAAACTACAGCCTATGGACAGATTTCAGCCCACTGCTTGTTTTTGTAAATAAAACTTTATTGGAGCACAGGGATGTTTGTTTGTTTACGCATTATTTATGTTACTTTTGCACGGTAATGGTAAAGTTTAGTTGCAACAGAGACTTTTTACGGTCTACAAAAAATATTTGCTATCTGGTCCTTAATGGAAAAAGTTTGCCAACCCAATACTGTACAACTTTGAAATGCCTGAGGGGTGGAATGAGAACCAGACTGCAGAAACCCCATATCAACTGAGGAAGTGAGAGCCAACATCTTTGCAACTTAAGAAACAGGTTCTTGGTATGGAAAACTTCTATATTTTATATTGAAAATGCTATGAATGAGAAAAAGCACTCAAATAGAAGGAAATGTGGCTGCCGAAGGCTCTATAAATCACAGTGTTTCAAAAATGTCCTTTTAGCAGTATGGAACCTACAGGTAAAAGATATGAGTCTCATGTGAAACAAAAACAAGTTTCTCCTACCTCGATGAAATCTGCTCGAGCTGGCATGTATCCTGCCATGTCCCGAGAAAGCAAGGAGTCAAAAGTAGGTCGCGGAGGGTCATCTGTAGCTGGAAGAATTTAGGTTCTTAGTTAATAAAATACTGGCATGAAAAAGTGACAGAGAAATAGTCCTCATTTATACTCTGAAATATTTTTGTTTGGAAAAAAAAAGTGTCTGAGAGAATAAATAAAATTCAAAACATTTTTATAAAGAGAAAAGTGAGAAAAAGTATTATGGAAACAGACTGATTTCTTAAAAAGGAAACTAAGATGAGGGAATTCTCTAAATAAAAGGGGGAAATTCCTTCTAATTTGTGCTTTCTTAACATAAGAAAACCAAGTATCTTCTCTTTAATACTACAGAGAACATAAGCATGTACCCTGTCTGCTTCAGTTTCCTTACCCCTTATGTCCGATAACAATTTACAAGTCTCAAGCAACTGAAAAGCAAAAAAAAAAAAAAAAAACATAAACCCAGGGGATTTGGAAGTTAGCTGGAATTGGGTCCCAGCTCCAATTCTCTAGTCCCATGAGGCACAAATAATTTAACCTTTCTGAATCTGTTTCCTCATATACAAAGCAAAAGCACTTCTTCTGCCTATATCATTGTGTTGCTATGAGGAACAAATGATCTAATGGATTTGAAAACAAAATGCTACCATCCAAAGTGTTTTCCAAATAGGTATCATCAGGCTTTAAGTTAATCAGCTCTGAAACTGTTTCTACAGAGTCTGAGGAAAGGGGCGGAGAGGGGAGGGTGGCCTGAAGAAAACATTCGTTATCTCATTATTTGTGCTCTGGGAGTCATTCAGCGAAGATGTCCATTTACAATTCATCATGGTTTTAGTTATGTTTTGTTAGAAGACCCAGGAGTTCCTTAGCCACAGGAGATTTAAAAAAAAAAAAAAAAAAAAAAAAAGGCTCACTATTACTACCAAAACTAAATAACTAAATTGCTTTGAACTAAAATAACAAATTGCTTCTTAGGCTCAACACCGGGATGATTAATAATAGTGAATCAAATACTGGACTCTCTTAAGTAATTCGTATCTACAACCGTAAACCCTCCAAAGCATGGAAGTTTGGTTCAATCTGGACATCTTATCCACAGAAGCATTAACGAACACTGGTATGTTCCTAAGCCTCAGAGTGGGTGGGACCACACACCATTTCTGGGCACTGGGATTTCCGGTATGGAACTCTGACTGTTCCCTGCCCCATTATAGCCCTGACTCTCAGTAACTGCCATGCCAACTCCTCCCATCTTCCATAAGCTCTTCAGTTGCCCAGACCACTGTTTATCTGCTCCTGCAACAGGGCCTGAAGATGAGCTAAGCATCTCTCAGCAATACAGGGAGGCACTTACAATGAAATGGAATGGCTGTATCAGTAGTTTTTGCCTCCTCCGCCTGCTTCAGGTTCAGCAGGGTAGATGCAAACAGAGGGTTATTGATGAAATGCTTCATGTAGTGCTTCTCACACTCTTCCTTGGTCTTGGTGCACATCTGATTGGCTACATCCTGCCTAGGATCGTGAGCAAAAGAGAGAACTCTGACCATTTATACAAAGAGGTCAAAACATGGTTTATTCTTTCCATATTTTAGGTCCCATCTAAATAAATATCTGGAATTTGATGCCTCCGAACCAGTCTCATGGAGGTGTCAGCTGAACGATGAGAGAAATAGAAGACTAACATTGGTGTAATCTGGTGTGCCAGATCCTGCTATTCCAAGATATAGAAATGATATCCAAAAAGTGCTTTCCTTTCACTAAAACAAGGAACATCACTAAAAAAAATCTGTAAATTTCCATGTGGGCTAGGCCTGAGGGAAAGAATTGCTATAATAAACCACTTCAGAACAGTCAAAATGTACATAAGTACAGTTTTATATTTGCATCATGTTTTATAGTTTACAGAACACTTAACATGGACAAACATATCTTTACCAGTGCCAATAACAGGCCAAGCACTAAGCCAGAACATTCACAACATGTGTAAGTCAATCCTAGTATTATCCACGTAGTTTCACAGTTTCACAGATGAAAAAAAGAGGCCCAAGGAGACTATGAAACTTGCTTGAGAAAATAAAACACATAAGTGCACAAAGCCAGAATCTGTACTCCAGACCTCTGAGTCCTAAGGCCCGGGGATGGAGGAGTGGAGAGGAAGCTCGCCAAGTTCCCTCTTGACCTCTCTCCTTTCCAGTACTTAACCTGCCCATCTCCTAAGGCATGATTATGCTCTGCTTCATGTACTCCCATCATCCCTATATATATTTTGATTTCCCCAATGGATTAAAAGCTTTTTGAGGGCAGGATACATCTCATAATTTTTAACTCTACAACCCTCATCACCAAGTTTAGTGTCTTACTCACAGTTGACAGACAAGTAGTCTCTGTTTTTGTTTTTTTTTTTTGTGGTCTTTACCAACGGGGAAGGGGAACAGGGAAGATTCGTCCATTTTAGAACATCAGAATGGCAAGCAAAAGATGAAAAACTAGGCCTAAGATGACTAGCAAGCTCCTCACAAGTGATCACTTTTTCTGTCTTCTTTAGTATTCCCTATAGTACACAATACTTTATGATGGTTACTAAATGCTGAATAAATACAAGCATATGTAAACTGAACTCAAGCTTCCTCCTTCAGGGCCCTGGACACAATGGAGGTAGCACAGTATATTCTATGACTACCAGGAGAGATTACTTATACTAGGAAGTCACGACAGAGAGAATCTAGTTAGGAATCCTTCACTAATAAGCTATATGATCATGAAAAACGATCTTAACTCCCTAAGCTTCAGATTCTTCATGAAAGAAATATAATTTAATAATGTACCCCCCTACCATCTATTTCACAAAATGAAATCATCAGTGTGAAAGTATTCCCAAAAAAGTGTAAGTGAAAGTGGTAACATTATTATTAAGCGGCACTTCCTCCTAGGGCAACAGCAATGAGTGCTATTCAGTTCTGCCAGGCTTGGATTTATCTGCAAGCTAAAAACAGGGAATGCGAAGAACAGGTCTCCCAAACTCAAGTCTCAAGTAAGCTATGGCCATCTACCTAAAGTCTGACTCACTTAAATGGTGAGGGTATCCACAGTCAAGAAAAATTCCTAAACTCAGAAAGGAGCAATGACTATTTAACTCTAAACTTCCCCAGTATTCGGAAAGATATAACCAACCTTCCCTGTGTTGATCCGTCCAAGGTAGCCTTTTAGAACTGCCCAGTCATGAACAATGAAACATACCGTATCTCTGTGAGGCATTTCGGCCATGGAAAATAATATGCAGAATAGAAGAGAACAAATCTCTAAGTCATGGGTCAACAGAGAAGTAACATATGTACCCCCCCAACCAAAACTCCTCTTTCTGAAGCTCTTCCCTTTACCCTTCAACAGCACCTTCTTCTCTGAGCCCCCTAGGGCATGACAAACCTTAACACCAAGCTCTTACCAATTTCCAAAGCCACAGTCCATCACAGCTTCTAAAAGGGCCATTTCTTCTTGAGCAGTCCAGCTGGGGTCAAGAACAGGAAAATCTGAGGTCTAAGGAGGAAAAAGTTTTGCCTAAGAACAGATGTAGAAATGGAACCCAGCAACCTGAAATGCAATGGTAATTCAAATGACTGTCATTCTCACTTTTTTTTTAAAGATTTTTTTTATTTGAGAAAGAGAGTACAGCAAAAGAAGAGAAAGCTTGAGTGGGAGTGAGGGGCAGAGGGAGAAGGAGAAGCAGGCTCCCCACTGAGGAGAGCCTGATGTGGGGCTCGATCCCAGGATCCTGGGATCATGACCTGAGCCAAAGGCAGAGGTTTTAACCCACTGAGCCACCCAGGTGGCCCGAATCAGATTTTTCTTCAAAGAACCCTGTTTCCTTTAGTGGGAGATAGTGTTTAGTGACTGCGTACTGGGTGTTAGAAGTGTTCATTGCTACTGGGTTGGTCGTTATTTCTAGTCTTTTTCATCGAACAGTGTTAGGAAATTATTCTTTTGAGACAAAATACATTGTTAAGTTCCTACTAAAACTTTCAATTCAAATATAAGACTATACAGTTTTTACGTAATCATAGATGTTATATCTGTATCTTTCTAAACTCCAGGCCAGAAATCCCACTGCCCAATGATACCAGCAAGATTGCTTATTTGCTTTATCCCATAGGACATCTGCATACAATGACCTCAGAATAACTATACCAACACTCCTGAGAACAGTTTAAGTTTTTTTTTTTTTTGGCAGTTTTTAATTCAAAGGTGTATTCAAAAGCAGTGGGGAACCTGCTTCCTCCTCTCTCTCTGCCTGCCTCTCTGTCTACTTGTGATCTCTGTCAAATAAAAATTAAAAAAAAAAAAAAAAAAGACCTGATTCTAGGTTCGAGTCAGAAAATGTACCAGATGAGACTAGAACATTTTGTCATAATGGAAAGCAAAGAGGCTCTCAAAGCCTGTACAGGTCATGTCAAAAGGATGCAGAGGCCAATTTGTAGAGGCTCCCACTAACCAAAGATGGAACATTTTGAGCATTAACAAGGATAGTAATTGCAAAGAATTGAAACACATAAAATCTAAATATCTAGAGGACACCAGGGAACCAACTCAAATTTTCAAAATTAGTAAATAAAGGGAAATAATCAGGTATTTATCCTGGCTTTCCTGTACAAACTTTACCTCAGGGTGACCACAGAGATGAGACATTTCTTTTTATAGAATTATTTTAATTCATAAAGAGTTCTGGGGGGCCCTTGGGTGGCTCAGTCGCTTAAGCAACTGACTCTTGATTTGACTCACAACTTCAGGGTCATGGGATAGAGCCCTGTGTCGAGCTCTGCGCCAAGCATGGAGTCTGCTTAAGATTTTCTCTCTCCCTCTCTCTCCACCCCTCTTCCCTCCCTACCTCCCTATTGTGCATGTACTCTCTTTAAAAAAAGGAGTGCTAGTGCTAAGGTTAGAAAATAACTATTTTGCAATCCCTGATGAACAGATCTATACCATGATCATAAATGAATCTGAGATAGCTGTTATATTTAACTACCAACTTATAGGAAACAGAGAAGACCAAAGAACATGTTAACAGCAAAATTCACACTGTACTAATATCTGTAAGAGAGAACTTATGTTTTTTAAAAATCAAATAAACTATAAGAAACAAGAGAAAGAGTGAGGGAAGGGGGATAGGTAGAGAGAAACACCCACAGAACAGAAAACATGTAAGAAGCAACCAAGTGGAATGTATGGACCTTATTTATATCCCAATTAAATTGTAAAAGTTAAAAAAAATTATGATACCACTACACATTCATGAAACCCATAATAGCTAAAATGAAGACATCAACAATATCAAAAGTTTGCAAGCACAGGGAACAATCAGAAATCTCGTTCATTGCTGGCAGCGGTGTAAAATACTACGACCACTTAGGAAACTCTGTGACACTTCCATAAAAGTTAAATATGAGTAATCACTTATTCTATGACCAAGCAATTCTACTCTTAAGTATTTATCCAAGGACAGAAAACATATATCCACAGAAAGCCTTATACAGGAAAGTTCACAACAGCTTTATTCATAATAGCATAAAAACAAAGAAAAACCCAGGTGTCCAATCAACAGAATGAACACTTATCATATTCATACCACAGAATATTATTCAGTAACAAAAAGGAATCAACTACTATACACAACATGAATCTCAAAAGTATGCTGAAAGACACCAGAAATAAGAGTACATACAGTATAAATCCATTTATATGCAGTTCTAGAATATGCAAAACAGATCTATGGTGATAAAAATCAGAACAGTAATTATTTTCAGGGGTAGAGAAGAGAGCAGAGATATTTTTAAAAAGCTCTTATGACACGACTGGGGAATAATGAAAAAAGTGACTTGAATTAAATTTTTGAGAGATCTAGTAAAACATTTATAGAAAAAAATAAAATGTCTGGGGGATTTGCTTCAAAATAATCTGGAGAAGTGGGGGTTTAGATGAAACAAGATAGGCTATGAGTTGATAATTTTAAGAGCTAGTAACAAGTATATGGGACTTTATTACACTGTATTATATGTAGTAGTTGGATTACAATGGTAGCTCCCCATTAACTTTCAGAATCATCCTGGTGCAGTCTTGTTCCATTTGATACGGGCTGGACCTGTGACTTGCTTAAGGCCTGGCAGCTTCCATTTTTGTGGTTTGGGGAGACCTGAATGACCACATCAGAAAGCTAACCTCCTTGCCAGAGAGACTATGTGGAATAGCCTTAGGGAGAGGGAGGAGTGCTAAGGACAGTTAAAATATTCCCACTGGGGGGTGCCTGGATGGCTCAGTTGGTTAAGTGGCCAACTCTTGGTTTCGGCTCAGCTCACCGTATCAGGGTTGTGAGATCAAGCCCCACACTGGGCTCTGCACTCTGAGCGTGGAGTCTGCGTCAGATGCTCTCTCCCTCTGCCCCCAGCTTGTAGGCTATCAAATAAATAACATCTTTTAAAAGAAAGAAAAAAGAAAAACTCCAGCTGTCTCCCAACCAATTCAAGCTGTTCTGAGGTACCAGAAGTATGAAAAAGGTTCAGTGGACTTCTAGCCTCAGCACATCATGTGGACGTGAAAGCCACCCTCTCTGTGCCCAATCGGAATTCTGACCCGCAGAACTATGGGAGACAATAAAATAGTTGGTATTTTATTTTTATTATTATTTATTTATTTATTTGAGAGAGATCACAAGTAGGCAGAGAGGCAGGCAGAGAGAGAGAGGAGGAAGCAGGCTCCCTGCCGAGCAGAGAGCCCGATGTGGGACTCGATCCCAGGACCCTGAGATCACGATCGGAGCCGAAGGCAGCGGCTTAACCCACTGAGCCACCCAGGCGCCCAATAGTTGGTATTTTAAGCCACAATGTTTTGAAGTAGCTATTAGGTAGCAACAGATAACTAAAACATATTCTATTTTAGTGTATACATAAAATTTTGGTTTTTTGAAATTTTCTACAAGTTATTTTAAAAAGGGAACAGGAGAGACCTTCAGATTACATAGTCATTTAGCAATTGTTATACCTCTGGTTGATGACAAAAGAAAAAAAATGTCCATGATTTGTGAAATTATACTAATAAGCTAATAAGCAACACATTTTAATAAGCAACATATACACAGTATGTATGACTACATACTATGAATATGACCAGCACATGAGGTATGATGAGATCCAAAAGAGAAGTCTATGTCATATATTCTGTCTAAGTCTATATTCATAATAATCTGGTAAATAGCATAAATACAAATAATATAAAAACTCATAGTTAAAAAGCCTATGTTATCTCTAAAACTGTACTTTGGGAAATTAATTAGTCCTCACCAACTTTACTGTGAGGTAAATAAGAAAGACGTTCTACAAGGGCACCTGGGTGGCTCAGTGGGTTAAAGCCTCTGCCTTTGGCTCAGGTCATGATCCCGGGGTCCTGGGATGGAGCCTCGTGTCGTGTCAGGCTCTCTGCTCAGCCGGGGGCCTGCTTCCTACTCTTTGCCTGCTTCTCTGCCAACTTGTGATCTCTGTCTGTCAAACAAATAAATAAAATAAATAAATAAATAAATAAAATCTTAAAAAAAAAGAAAGAAAGAAAGACTTTCTACACCAAAAAAAAAAAAAAAAAGGGCATAAGGGAGTTTTTCTTAAAGTTTAATCAGTGTTGTTCAATTCCTGGACCCAATCTCAGCCTTACTAACCAGAATCTCTTAAGAATAAGGACTAGGAATCTATAATTTTAAGAAGCTCCCAGGTGATTCTTAGGCACTAAAGTTTAAAATCACTGGTATAAAGGGTGTGGCAGAAAGAGGTGCCTTGACTTGTTCAAGGTTCTAAGAATTATAAGATAAAAAAAAGGCACAGAACTCAAGAATTCTTGATTAATGCACCACCCACCACAGCATGAGTAACTTCCAAAAATACAGCACTGTGAGATGACAAAAGTACAAAAAACCATTTAAAGTTTTCTGTGGCTTCATATGCAAAGAAAGAAAGAAAAAGAAAAATGAAGTTTCTAGTGGCTTCATGTGTAAAAAGCCAAAATTTGGTCATCATTCCTACAGAAGGAAGGATTCTTCTTTCCCTAAAAAAGAGAGTATTAGTAACCTCCAAAAACTCCCCAAAAGACAGAATTCTGAAAATGTGCTCATATGTGTGTTGAATATGTGAGAAAAAGATGATGTAATCAGAAGACTTAATTGGCCTTGGAGTGAAACTAAGTGCCTTCAGGATTATGCGGAAGACACGGTGCCCAGAACAGCTAGAGAGAGCACAGTTTTCCTATAGTGGCTAACCATCAACCTACCCAGCCTATACGGAATTAACCTAAGGAATTGTGAAAACAATTCAAAGGAAAAAAATCTGTGTTCTGGTTCTAGGCATTTTTGTGTGAATTTGGGAAGAATCTTCAGTTTTCTGAAGATCTGATATATTGGTGAAATGAACTCAAAGTCATACATAATTTGACCACATTTCCCCAACCCTTCATTCATTTTGCAATTGACAAAAGAGAAAAAAAATATTAATATGAAAAGATATTTCACATCCTAACAGAGAAATGTCAATCAAAATGAAGAGATACCACTACATGCCTATTAGAATGGCCAAAATGTAGAACACTGATCTCAATGCTGTGAAGATGTGGAGCAACAAGAACTCTCATTTGTTGCTGGTGGGAATGCAAAGTGGTACAGCCACTTCGGAAGACAAGTGTGGCAGTTTCTTGCAGAACTAAACCACCTTACCATGTGATCAGCAATTGGCCTCCTTAGTTTTTACCCAAAGGAGCTGAAAACTTATGTCCACAGAAAAACCTGCACATGGATGCTTGTAACAGCTTTACTCTTAATTCCCCAAACTTGGGAGCCAATCAACATGTCTTTTAGTAGGTGGATGGATAAATATAAACTGTGATATGTCCAAATAATGGAATATTAATTAGTGCTAAAAAGAAATGGTCAATCAAGTCATGAAAAGACATGGAGGGAGCTTTAATAAATATTACCAAGTGAAAGAAGCCAATGTGAAAAGACTACATACTGCATGATTCCAATTATATGACATTCTGGGAAAACCAAAAGTAGAAACTGTAAAAAGATCAGTGGTTGCCGGGGGCGGGGGGCGGCGGAATGGATGAACAGGCAAGGCACAGAGGATTTTTAGGGCCATGAAACTATTCTGTAGGATACTGTAAGGGTGGATACATGACATTATATATTTGTATAAACCTACAGAATATACAACACCAAGAGTAAATTCTTTTTTTTTTTTTTTTAAGATTTTATTTATTTGTCAGAGAGAGAGTGAGCGAGAGTGAGCACAGGCAGACAGAGTGGAAGGCAGAGTCAGAGGGAGAAGCAGGCTCCCTGCGGAGCAAGGAGCCTGATGTGGGACTCAATCCCAGGACGCCGGGATCATGACCTGAGCCGAAGGCAGCCGCTCAACCAACTAAGTCACCCAGGCGTCCCCCAAGAGTAAATTCTGATGTAAATGGGGACTCTGGATAATAATGAGGTGTCAATGTAGGTTATTAGTTAAAACAAACGTACCACTCTCATGAGGGATGTTAATGGGAGAGACTATACAGGTGTTGGCGCAGGAGATATGTGGGAAATTTGACTTTCTACTCAATTCTGCTGCAAACCTATAATTGCTCTCTAAAACAAAGTCTAATATAAAAAGATCTTATTCCAAATCTTATAATTAGTGGAGAAACTACAAGACTGAAGGTGTTTAGAGAGAAGGAGGGGAAGGCTAGTCATTGGTTGCCAAGAACTCTAAGGAGCATTTTCTTTAATTATGGACCAGGATCTGACTCTCAGCATTATAGGCCCAGAAACTCATCTTAAACAGGACCCCACAAATAATCAGACTCAGAGATGCTAATTCACTCTTTCTAAACTTCCAACAAACTGAAGTAGATATATTATGGCACTGTGGTAGGCAGAATTTCAAAGATGCACCCCTTTACCCCCAAGATTCCTGTCCCCTGATTATTCAATCAAATAGTAACTAGATATTACTATGAGGGGAGGCTGCTGATGGGATTAAGGCACTAATCAGCTGATCTTAAAATAGGGATAGCTGCCTAGATTAATTTGGGTGGGTCCAATGAAATTACACAAGGCTTTAAAAGTAGAAAAGGGGGACGCCTGGGTGGCTCAGTTGGTTAAGCAGCTGCCTTCGGCTCAGGTCATGATCCCAGCGTCCTGAGATCGAGTCCCACATCGGGCTCCTTGCTCAGCAGAGAGCCTGCTTCTCCCTCTGCCTCTGCCTGCCATTCTGTCTGCCTGTGCTTGCTCTCTCAACCTCTGATAAATAAATAAATAATCTTAAAAAAAATAATAATAAAAGTAGAAAAGGGAGGTAAGAGAGGAGAATTTGTCTGGCTTAGTCAGAAGAACATGTGACTCTTGATCTCAGAGTCATGAGTTTAAGCACCATGCTGGGTGTAGAGATTACTTATATAAAATTTCCTTTATTTTTTAAAAGATATTTTATTTATTTGACACAGAGAGAGAGAGCACAAGTAAGCAGAGTGGTACGCAGAGGGAAAGAAGCAGGCTCCCCACTGAGCAGACAGCCTGATGTAGGGCTTGATCCCAGGACCCTGGGATCATGACCCGAGCTACAAGCAGACACTTAACCAACTGAGCCACCCAGGCACTCCAATAAAATTTCCTTTAAAGAAGAAGGGGGGCACTTGGATAGCTCAGTCAGTTAAGTGTTTGCCTTTGGCTCAGGTTGTGGTCTCAGGGTCCTGGGATCAAGCCTCAGCAGGGAGCCTGATTCTCCCTCTCACTCTGCCCGCTGCTCCCCTGCTTGTGCTCCATCAAATCAATGCATAGTCTTTGAAAAAGTAAATAAGAGGAATGGAGGCAGGAGATTCAGCACAAAGGAAGTAAGAGAGATCAGAAAGACTCCAGGCATTTTTCTTCAATCACCCTCAAGAACTCCTGATCCCTGCTAGCTTTGAGGATGAAGAAAGGAGGTCTCTAGAGGTTGAGAGCAAGCCCTGGCCATCAGCCAATAAAGGAAGAGTGGCATCAGTCCTATAACCTCAAGGTAGGGAATTCTGTCAACAACCTGAATGAGAACAGAAGCAGACTAGAATCAAGACTCTCTCCCGGGACCTCTAAATAAATACCCAGGCAGGCAACACCTTCATTTTTGACATTATAGGAACTGCAGCAAAGCAGGTGAGCCTAATGGTCTTCTAACCTACAGAATTGTGAGACGATAAATCTGTGTAATCTTACACCACTTAATTTTTGATAATTTGTTGTGGGAGCAAAGAAAACTAACACAAGTATAAGTGGATTAATTCACAATGTGAAATTATTACTGTTAAAATGCCCAGCCAGTATTTTTTCCTGAAAAAAACAAAAAACAAAAAACAAACTGAATGGAAGGCCAAATGTAAGAAAATGACTTGGTGCCTTGTTATTTTCTGTAACCGACAAAACTATCTCTAAGAAGATATATACACCTGCCAAGCAGACCAGATACTCATTTTGGCTTATTAAAGTGCCCATTCGGGATGTCTGGTTGGCTCAGTCAGTTAAGCATCTGCCTTTAGTTCAGGTCATGGTCTCAGGGTCCTAGGAGTCCCATAGTGGGATCCCTGCTCCATGGGGATCTTGCTTCTCCCTTTCCCTACCTGCCTCTCCCCTGCCCTCTGTTCCTGGTCTCTCTCACTCTCTCAAATAAATAAATAAAATCTTTAAATAAATAAATAAAGTGCCCATTCCTCTGACTAGAGCTTGGAAGGGATACTACCACCACCTGCCTCTCATTCCTTCTTTAGAGGCAGCAGTACAATCAATCAGGTTCCAGTCAAGTCTTATTCTGGCCTATAAGCCAGTCTGTCATATTCACTCAATGTCATTTTACAACTTCACCCTCAGAGGGTAACTAATTTCCCCAAGGCAGGATGTAAACTTCACCACTGCCCACATGAACCACATAATAATATCATTAGCCAAAACAGCAACAGCAACAACACATTTACTGTATGTTTATCAGTGAACCTAAAATGCAGTGTACCTCTTATCGTTATATCAGTAAATTTCAGCAAGTACTTTTTTTTTTAACCTTCAAATTTTTTTAAAGGGAACTCTACCCCCAACATGGGGACTGAACTCACAACCCCGAAGTCAAGAGTCACATACTCTACTGACTGAACCAACCAGGTGCCCCTCAATAAGTACTTTCAAATTCCTTCCAAGTTTGAATTAAAAATCTGAGTATATAAAATGATTTTTGGACTTAATGACTTAGTAGGTCCATAAAACCCTAAAACACTTACTAGGAAAAGATTACCTAATTCAGAAAAGGAAGAAAGAAAAGGGAAAGAGATACTTGAAGATGAAGAAAAAGATATTCCCAGTACAATACTTGACAAATGAATGGAAATTCCCTGCAACTTCACCATTACCATGATCTCGTAAGTATGATCACTTTGATGTTTCTTGTACTCAAATCCTCGAGTGAAACACTGCAAAAGAAAGGAAAAGTAGGTTACCAAAAAGCTACTTTCTGAAACGCTTTCTTATAGGATGAAAGATGGTTTGGAGGTACTCTAATCTTAGGATGAGTTTTTAAGAATTCATTTAATCTTATCTGCAGCCACAGTGGATGGTTAACATACCTGATCACAGCTCTTCAGTGGCCCTCACAGAGGAAAAAATAATCTGAAAAACTGACTTTTTCCTAGGACATCTCCTCTTTGGATAAGAGCATAAGCCCTGGGGCGCCTGGGTGGCTCAGTGGGTTAAAGCCTCTGCCTTCGGCTCAGGTCATGATCCCAGGGTCCTGGGATAGAGCCCCACAGTGGGCTCTCTGCTCGCTGCGGAGCCTGCTTCCTCCTCTCTCTCTGCCTGCTTCTCTGCCTACTTGTGATCTCTGTCTGTCAAATAAATAAAATCTTTAAAAAAAAAAGAGCATAAGCCCTGGAATCAGACTAAGAGTAAATTTGAAACCTGGTTCCAAACTTAAAATATTTAGGCAAATCTAAAATGTGTATTTTTCCATATTTTATAAACTCTAAAATCAGGCTTCATCTTATAATAAAAAGGGTATTAAAATTTCCATCAGCCACTTGTCATTTTTAAAACTGGGATGCTTCTTACAATCAATAGCATCTTGGATCCAATAAAATATGGTATTTGCTCTGTGACCTTGAGCAAACTCTCTTTGCCTGAGTTTTCTCTATAAAATGGGGATGCTAATCATACCTACTTCATAGGGTTATAGTGATGAACTAAAGGTTAATTTACGCAAATTACTCAAAAGAGTGTTCGACAACAAAGTTAGCACTTGTAATTAGTATTATTACTATCATCATCCACAGAATGACTTGTTCCCTTGTCACCTGCCCAAAGATCACTCTTCAGTAACAGTGTCATTGGTGCTACCAAAAGGAATAATCCTCCAATTCTGTTTCCCAGAGTCCCAATACTTTATTTTTATTTTTTTTAAAGGTTTTTATTTATTTATTTGACAGAGAGTGAGAGAGCACAAGCAGGGGGAGTGGGAGAGGGAGAAGCAGGCTGCTCGCTGGGCAGGGAGCCTTATGTAGGGCTCAGTTCCAGGATTCTGAGATCATGACCCAAACCAAAGGCAGACACCCAACCAACTGAGCCAACCAGCAGTCCCTTTAGTCTCAATACTTTAAATCTGACAAAAGCAATGTTGAGCATTAAGCTGATATAGAGATGTAGAATATTCAACAGTCTATGTCATCCAACTGCTCTGTTCCCCAACTTTTCACTGGTGAACTGTGTAATGGAAAAGTTACCTGTAAGCACAGGAAAAAAGGAGGTGGCCCACATTCAGCACATTTGATATAAGGCTCCATGAGGTAGGAGGAGCAGCCTCGGCAAGGTGGCTTATCAGAGGGATCATCTAGAACAGAAAGAAAAACATGTTATGATTACCAAAGGGTAAGAAGGTGAAAATCTGCAAATAACTACATAGGTGGTGAGCTCTGCAGAAGACTCAGCTTGTCTTGGAGACAAGATGAGCTCATTCTAAATTAGAAAAAACAAAAACTACGTTTTTCTTTCAAGGCAGCTTTGTTCCTTCCTGTAGTAGGATCTACTACTATAAATGGCATTAAGTAGATAGGACCCCTGCAGAGAAATTTACAAACATAAGCTTTCCCTCCTAGTTATTCTTCCAGGAGAGAAAATGTCACATACTTACACAACACACACATATATTTTTAGATAAAGCAAATGTGACAAATGTTAATGATTGTTGAATGTAGGTAGTGGCCAACTGTACTGTTCTTTCGACTTTTCTGTAAGTTTGCAAATTTTCATAATAAAAAGTTGGGGTGAAAAACTCTTTTAAGTATCTGTTTGCAATATCCTACTACATATCTGAGCTGAGACTTAAACCCAGGAAAGCTCCCTTTCTCTCATGGTAAGTAGAGAGTTTAGCTCACCTTCCTATAGTTTCAATGATTGTTACTGTATTGTCTCTAAAATATTAAGGCAAGAAGTAAAATCTAAATTGTCTAAAGTGATTAAAAAACAAAACAAAACAAAACAAAAAACAGATACTGTGTGCCTCTCTAGAGCCAAGGCAACCTAGAGAAGTTGTTCAGGAGGAGTCAGGCTCCTGAACAGCAGGAGTCTAAGAAAACACAGGCTTTGAAGGTAGATTAAAGAATTTAATCTGCTTGGCCTGAGGCAGGATTTCTCATATTCTGTAATAGCACTTTCCTTCCTAAAGCCCAAGAAACACTCTTCAGGGCACCTTTCCCTCCTTCAAGTGATGATTATTGTTCTTTTCATTTGTTTCCTTTTTTAAAAATTTCTTTAAGAAACATAATCCTGGCAATAGCTTCAAAATAAGTATATAGAACAGCAACTACCCCGCTTCTCCCATTTTAAATTTTGACATGGAAGAACAAAGTTGTTTTACATTAAATGCCCGATGACAATTTTTACCAAATTACCTTCTTCCTTACATCCTTTTAACGATATAAGCTGTTTTTCTTTCCTCAAGAAAAATATCCATCACTGACCAAAGCAAAGAGCTTTTAAACCCTTACATCAAGAAGTAATTATTTTGTAAAAGTAACCCAATTTATAGTTTTAAGAATTTTAGACAACAAAAGCATAAAGTCATCCTTATTAATGTTTTGAGTTCCAGCCTTTCTTCAATGGATATGTATGTACATATTTTAACAAAAGTGATACTATACACAATGTTTTGTAGGCTTTTTCACTTGATGATATACTGTCAATATCCTTCATGACCTTACGTGTACATCTTCCTTGTTCCTTTTAATGTATGAATAATATTCCATTGTACCCATCAGCTAACCTAATACTTTTCAACTGTTCCCTAAGAAGGCATTTTGGAAATCTGAGGAAATGCTTTTTTTGTTGCCACAAGGACTAGAGAGTACTACTGGCAATTAGCAGGGTTGCTAGATGCCCTACATGGCTCAAGACATTCCTACACAATGGGGAGCCTGGGTGGCTCAGTGGGTTAAAGCCTCTGCTAAGCTTAGGCCTGGGTCATGATCCCAGAGTCCTGGGATCCAGCCCCATGTGGGGCTCTCTGCTCAGTGGGGAGCCTGCTTCCCCCTCTTTCTCTGCCTGCCTCTCTGCCTACTTGTGATCTCTGTCGAATAAATAAATAAAATCTTTTTTTTTTTTTTTTAAAGATTTTATTTATTTATTTGACAGAGAGAAATCACAAGTAGTCGGAGAGGCAGGCAGAGAGAGAGAGAGGGAAGCAGGCTCCCTGCTGAGCAGAGAGCCCGATGCGGGACTCGATCCCAGGACCCTGAGATCATGACCTGAGCTGAAGGCAGCGGCTTAACCCACTGAGCCACCCAGGCGCCCTAAATAAATAAAATCTTAAAAAAAAAAAAAAAAGACATTCCTACATAAGAAGTGACCCATGTCCTGTACAACTTTCAAATATCCTACCAGACATTCAAAGTTGGTGAGAAACCCGTTCATAATTACATAACCGAGAACCCAATTCCATGTTACCTGTAAAACAAAATGTTTTTGACAGTTTTAATATATATTGAATTTTCCAGGAAGGCAACTGCATCTACTTCTACAGATTATATCTTGTTTTGTTCAGAACTTTACCAAGAGTTATTCAAGCTTGTGGGATTTCTGAGTCACCAATACAACACACATGAATCACTGTGCTTTTGTAGTTGTAAGATTCACAGTGATTCAACATATGGGTGCAAGCATCTGACTACTTAAGTCATTATGTCTTCTACTAAAATCGTGTCTAAACATATTGAGATACATATTACTTTATAATATATTACATTAGTTCATTATCTCTTTTGTTTATCCTTTGTATTATAGTTAGGGCATTATTATTTGTTTCTTTGACATCATGGGTATAGATGTGTTATATTATCTAGGCATTTCGTTTCCAAAGAGTAAATGGGCTCTAAAAATATTATAAAAGGAAAACATGGGGTCTCGTATGGTTGAGAACAACTAATCAAATCTGTTTTCTACTGGTGGGCATTTATGTTGTTTCTAATTTTTCACTATTATGAAAAATGCTGTTGTGTTTCTTGGAATATGTATTTTTCTAGAACTAGAACTGTTGAACATACATATTGATACACACAGCCAAATAGCCAAACTATCCTTCACAAAGATATTCTAGAGTAAGGAAAGGCTTTTTAAAAAATCATCATTCAAAATCTAAAGGCAATGAAAAATTAATAAATTTGATTACACAACACAAACAAAAAACTTCCTTGGCAAAAAAACACCATATGCAAGATAAAAGGGCAAATAAGCTATAAGAAAATA
Organism: Mustela erminea; assembly: GCF_009829155.1. Lineage (NCBI taxonomy): Eukaryota > Metazoa > Chordata > Mammalia > Carnivora > Mustelidae > Mustela > Mustela erminea. Next base: position 25,217,295 of record NC_045631.1, read on the forward strand.
TCTGAAAGCATATTACAGATAAAGGGCTAAAGTTCCCAATATACAATGATAAAAACTTAAAAACTGAGGGGAGGAAAAAAAAGAACAAAAATCCTATTGCAAAAGAAATGAAGAGATAATTAGAAAAAGAGAAAGACAAAAAAAATGGCCCTTAAACATATGTATGAAAAGACACTCAACTTCACTCGTAAGAGGCAGTTACACAGAGATATAACTTCTCACGCATCAGACTGGCAAAAACTCCAAGTCTTAATACTACTTTCTTAGTAAGAATGTAGAGAAAGCGGCATTCTCATATACTGCTGATGGGAATGCATTAGAACATTACCTGGCATTAAAAAAGACTACCTAAATAAATATATCCAAGCCCAGGAGAGTAGTTGAACAAACTATGGAGTACCCCCACAATGGAGTACTACGCAACTATTAAAAAAAAAAAAGGAATGAGTACAACCTTTACAAACTAAAACAGTATTTCCAGAAGATTCTATTAAGTGAAAAAAAATTTTTTTTCAAAAAAAGCGCACATAGCATGCGCTATGCGCTCACCTCATCCTGTACAAAATGGGGGGAAAAACCCCCAAACATAGGTGTGTCTGATTATCTTTGCAAAAAGAAATATAGGACAGTTAAACTCAGAACAATGAAGTTGGATACCTACAAGGGTTTGGGGGAGAGGGAATGGAATGGAGTGAAAGAGACATAGGAAGGAGTAACAATTCTCCAAATACATATTTTTCTACAGTTTTGGCTTTTGGAAGTGTAGTTATGTTCCTTGAATTTAAAAAATTGAAGTAGTAAATATAGAAAGGAAAAACTGAAAGCAGTATGAACAGATGAACTTAATAGTATTTCAAAAGAATACTATAACCACACTAAAAAGGAAAAAAAAATCTAAACAGCTTATGGACATTTAACAATATAACTTCAGTCTTCAATGATGCTAACAAATCCTGAACTTGTTGAAGGAGGTCTGTTTCATGTAGTAGTATGTGAAAAGCAACTCTGACACAATTCTGGATGTATTAGAAGACTGTGCTGATGTTGGGTGTCAAGGTTCTCACCAAGGAAAAGACACACAAATAAGGAATGGAGCAAAACAAGAAAAAAGCTTATGAAGATGAACTGGAGGTATCAATGGGAACTCATGATTTCTTACAAGTGTATATATGGGTAAATATGTATGTATGTTGGTGTATATGTACATAGCATGTATCACAGATATTTCACAGCTCTGTAGGTCTAAGAGCCAAAATACAAAACATGCTAGTAGCAATGACCAGATCTTGGTCTCTAATATCAGTCCTCATTAAAATGAACCAGGGCCGGGCGCCTGGATGCCTCAGTCGGGTAAGCGTCTGACTTTGGCTTGCTTGGTGATCCCGGGGTCCTAGGATTGAGCCCTGCATCAGACTCCCTAACTCAGCAGGGAGCCTGCTTCTCCCTCTCCCTCTGCCTGCAGCTCCCCCATCCCCTATTTGTGTGCTCTCTCTCTGTCAAATAAATAAATAAAAATCTAAAAAAAAAAAATGGAACCAAGGCTCCTCAGGGGAGTGGCTGATTCCAGGGCTGGGGCAAGGAAGATAAGAGATATACCCAGAACATGCGGCCAAAAGGTAAGGAGATGCTCAAAAAAGTGATTGGTGTTACTAAGGACGTAGGAGCCAGAATAAAGGAGATTACAGAGGTCAAACTGGGACAATCTGAGAACCAAAATAAGTATGATAATGAATTATAAACCCTTGAAAAAATAGGAATTCCCATGTCCACACTTACAATAAATACATCAATGAAATAAGGGAGACAGGTCTCTTGATTATATAATCAAGAAATTATATAATATGTATTATATATATTACACGTAATACATATAGCTGTATAACATATATAATTCTGTAAGTGCTAAGCAGCAAATGTGGAGAGTGCTGGATTTGAAAAAAATCATCATTTTGCATGACATTAAAGACTGGATTAAGGGAAAATAATAATGGATATTAAATCCTGGGAGAAATTTTGATGAGGAATGTGGTACTTGGGACGCCTGGGTGGCTCAGTTGGTTAAGCAGCTGCCTTCGGCTCGGGTCATGATCCCAGCGTCATGGGATCGAGTCCCACATCGGGCTCCTTGCTCCGCAGGGAACCTGCTTCTCCCTCTGACTCTGCCTGCCACTCTGTCTGCCTGTGCTTGCTCTTGCTCTCCCTCTCTCTCTGACAAATAAATAAATAAAATCTTTAAAAAAAAAAAAATAAATAAAGGAGGCTAAAGAGGGTGCCTGGGTGGCTCAGTTGGTTGAAAGCCGCTGCCTTCGGCTCAAGTCATCCTGCATCAGGCTCCCAGCTCTGCAGGGTGTCTGCTTCTCCCTCTGACCTTCTCCCCTCTCATGCTCTCTCTCTCTCTCTCTCTCAATTAAATAAATAAATAAATAAATAAAATCTTTAAAGAAAAAAAAAGGAGACTTAAGGTTTTTTTTTTTTTTTTTAAAGATTTTATTTATTTATTTATTTGACAGAGAAATCACAAGTAGGCAGAGAGGCAGGCAGAGAGAGAGGAGGAAACAGGCTTCCCGCTGAGCAGAGAGCCCGATGAAGGGCTTGACCCCAGGACCCGGGGATCATGGCCTGAGCCGAAGACAGAGGCTTTAACCCACTGAGCCATTCAGGCGCCCCCGGACTTAAGGTCTTAAGGCTTAAGGTAAGACCTGACTCCTGGCTGTGTCCTGTCTTAGAAGGAAAAAAACACCATAAAGAACATTGCTGAGTCAACTTACAAAACTGAATGAACTAGATGGCAGATCGGATAGATCTATTTCATGTTGATGTTAAATTTACTAGTTGGTAACCCTACTGAAGTTAAGAAATAGAATATCCCTATTCTCAGGAAATAAACACTGTAATGCTTAGGGGTAAAGGACCATGATATATGTCCCTTACCATTAAAAAAGATTCTGGAGAAAAAAAAGGGGGGGTATCCATATCTACTTACACATAAAAGAACATATAAATACATATTATATACAGTCTATATATTTACAGAGAAACAAAACACAAAAACGGAGTAAGAAGTTAATAAAGGGCCTATGGGGATTTTTTGTATGATTCTTATTCTTCCAACTTTCTTGTAATTTGAAATTATTTCCAAATAAAAAGTTTAAATATAATATATATATATATTTTTTTGTATTTTAAAAAAGGGAATGGGAGTGGTTTCAGTTTACATTTTTAGCATCAGGAAAATTCATTTCGGTTTTCTCCATGTGTAAAATGAGAGATTTGAACTAGAGGTTTTGAAGACTTCATTCTGTCCTAACTTTATATAGATATGTGTGATGAGAGAGTAACTATGAGGTTCTTTAAGAAATTGGTGAAAAGGAAATACCCTAAAAAGTGGCTTTCTGTTTCTTCTCATTGGAACACTACTAACATCTAACAATAGAATTTCTATTTCTGCCAAATCTCTTATCATCAGAAACAAAAAAAAGGCAGTGTATTTTTTTCTCCATAGCTATGGCTGCCTGAATTTATTTCACACACACAGCATAATTTTCTGCATTACTATTATAATACTGTGGTTCACTCTTAGAGCACAAATTCCCCCTAAAAGGGAAGGAGTAGAGAAGCATGTCTTTTGTTCTATCACTTACTTAATTTTTTATCAAGACATCTAAAATGTGTTATTGGTTCTAAAGAGAAATCCAACTGCTTTCTTAAATTAAACTGTAGGTTAATCATATTATGCCTGAGCATAGTTTTCTTACAAGACCTAGGATTATATGTTTGTGTCATGTGTTTAGTGGGCAATCAATTAAGTATTGGTTAATTTTATTTTGATTTGATATTCTTATTCCTTTAGGATTAGATTCACAGGGCTTTAACTTCAAAGTGCTTATTTTTCTTCTTTGATTAACTTCCACTTGAGTTTGCTGTTAATATTCACCTGGGACTTGTTCCCACTATACTTACTGCTAAAGGAACCCAAACGGTCCATTCCCTAAAATTTGCAAACAGTCTTGTTTTGATCTTCCTCAATGCAGCGCTCCTTCAAGGAGATGTCAAAACTGGCCAGCACATACACCAAAGTTTGATGACCCCTGTGAACAAACCAAAGTGGTATATAGATCAGAAAATAAATCAAAGGGACAAGATGCAGAGAAGACAATGCAACATATTCAGAGCTACCACGTCCTAGCTTTGTAATGCTAAGCAAATTATTTTATCTTTTTAAAAATTTTGTCTTATGGGTTTTTTTTTTTTTAAGATGTACTTATTTTAAAGAGAGAGAGAGAGAAAGTGTATGGGAGAGCAGCAGGAGGGGCAGAGGGAGAGAGAAAATCTCAAGTAGACTCCCCACTGATCACAGAGTCCGACACAGGGCTTGATCCCAGGACCCCAAGATCATGACCTGAGCCCAAATCAAGAGTCAGACACTTCTGCCGTCGACTCAGGTCATGATCCCAGAGTCCTAGGATCAAGCCCTGCACTGGGTTCCCTGCTTGGCAGGAAGCCTGCTTCTCCCTCTCCCACCCTCCCTGCTGTGTTCCCTCTTTCGCTGTGTCTCTCTCTGTCAAAAATAAATAAATAATTAAAATCTTATTAAAAAAAAAAAAAAAAAAGAGTCAGACACTTAAATCAACTAACCCCCCAGGTGCCCCCGTTTTAAGTAATCTCTACACCCATTGTGGAGCTGGAACCCATGACTCTGAGATCAAGAGTTACACGCTCTTCCGACTGAGCCAGCTAGGCTCCCCAATTATTATTGTCTTTATAAACCTTGTGTCTCCCTCTGTAAAGTGGGGATGAAAAATAGTATCTAAGTCCTTATTAAGATTAAATACCAAAATCCATATAAATAAGACACAGTGGTACCTGGCTCTCTATAAAGGCTACATACCTCTAACAAGCAACTATTGTTTTTCTCTATGCATTATCACTTCTCTCCTTAACCCTCTTTCCCTTGAGAAACTGACCCACCCACATTTCATATGGTTCTGGTAGGTACTGTATACCTCACGCTTATAGCTAAAGTAGCCATATCTCCTGTGAAAATCTTAATCATGGAGCGCCTAGGTGGCTCAGTCATTAAGCATATGCTTCCACTCAGGTCATGATCCCAGGGTCCTGGGACTGAGCCCTGCATCAGGCTCTCTGCTCAACGGGAAACCTGCTTTTCCCTCTCCCACTCCTGCTGTGTCTCTGTCAAATAAACAAATATTAAAAAAAAAGAAAATCTTTTTTTTTTAAAGACTTTATTTGACAGAGATCGCAAAGAGGCAGGCAGAGGGGGCGGAGATGGGGGGGAAGCAGGCTCCCCCTGTAAGCAGAGAGCCTGATGCGGGGCTGGATCCCAGGACCCTGGATCTTGACCCAAGTCTAAGGCAGAGGCTTTAACCCACTGAGCCACCGAGATGCCCCAATAAAAGAAAAATCTTAATCTTGTGTAAGACATACAAGGACAGAAGTCAACAGGAACCCAGTCATTCATTAATCAAAGAATTTGGTCCATGAGCTCTGGCTATTGAGATCCTCATCCCCAAGGATGGCCCAACTGTTTGGATTTTTTCCCATTTATCTTTCTAATAATACTTTAATACGAATGACCTTCTATTACTAGAAACCAAGGAACCCTATGACGACAAACGTTTGGTCACTTACTCTTTGAACAAATACTTAATGTTTAAACAACAGTATAAAGTATTTTCTTGAAGGCAGAAATGAAGTCATACTTCACTCTAAGTCAAGAAAACATTTCTCCTTCTATGGTCCCACAGCTTCTTGGCTATCTCTTTTCTGGCATCCCATTCTACTTTGTGAGGATTACTTCTGAATGCATATTTTTTCCCATATCTAGACTAAATGAAAGCAGGGATTACTATCCAATACACATCTGTACGCTTCAAAGTGCCAAACACAGAGAAAGAACTCAATAAAGAAAACGTAATGGACAAATGTTAGTTTCACAAAAGGTGAATTCATCTTTAGTTCTCCTGGAGTGACTTCTTCCGCCAGGTACTCCGAGCTTGGGGTATAATTCATCCTTAAGGCTATATGACATTCAGATAACCTGGCTATCAATGAACTTGTCTTTTCTTAAGTGGGCTGGGATAGGAATGGTTCTCCCCCTGCTCTAGTCCCAGGAAAAGTTAGTCTCTGAAGAAAAATGGGTTTAGCAAAAGGTATTATGCGCTCTGTAATTTAAAAAAAGCCAAAATTTACTGAACTTTCCTCATTTATTCTGGTACCGCTTACTGTATGTGGAGTATCTCCAATTCTTCACAACCTTCAGGCCTGCTGCTTTTTTAAAGAAGAAGTGTTCTGAAAGACTGCTACTTGCACATGTCTTAAAAGTAGTGAGCAGCAGCGACACTTCAACAAAGGTTAAAAGAGATGGTTAAGGGGCGCTTGGGTTAAGTTGGTTAAGCAACTGCCTTCAGCTCAGGTCATGATCCCAGCGCCCTGGGATCGACTCCCACGTCAGGCTCTCAGCTCCATGAGGAGTCTGCTTCTCCCTCTGACCTTCTCCCCTCTCATGCTATCTCTCGTACTCTCTCTCAAATAAATAAATCATTTTTAAAATTTTATTTATTTGTCAGAGAGAGAGAGAACGTGAACACAGGCAGACAGAATGGCAGGCAGAGGCAGAGGGAGAAGCAGACTCCCTGCCGAGCAAGGAGCCCGATGCGGGACTCGATCCCAGGACGCTGGGATCATGACCCGAGCCGAAGGCAGCTGCTTAACCAACTGAGCCACCCAGGCGTCCCAATAAATCATTTTTAAAAAAGAGATGGTTAAGTAAAAAACGCATAAACATTCCATATCATAAGCACAATATTCCAATAAGCAGATTCTTCTTCTTCTCCTTTCTTCTCACGAGAGACATTTCTGACACTGACGTTCATGAAAGGATGGGTGGTAGCTCCAAATTAATCTGCCAAATTCAGAGCCACTGGGAAGAGGAAGACAGGCATTCGCTGTGATGCAGGGGACAGGTGTAGGGTTTGGAGATTTGCAGACAAAGCGGAGCTCCTCACCTCGTTCCTTAAGCTGGATGATCTTGGGCAAGTCATTTTACCTGAGTCTCAGTTCGGCCTCAGCTCCAAAATGGAGGTGAACTACCTAGTGTGTAAGGCCGACTTGAAAACTCGAAAAGTAACGTCGGTCAGGAGCAAAGACACCAGGGCGTCTGTTCCCAGCGTAATTAGGCGCGCCACCGCAGAGACAAGAATCCCGGGGCTGGGGCCGCGCAGGGCCGCGCAGGGGGCGGGGCGCGCTAGGCACGCCGCGGGGCGGGACGGACGGGTCAGGCCGAGCCCGCGCCGCCCTCCCCCAAACGCGGCGTGGCCCAGCTCCGCCAGCCTGCCCGCCCGCGCGCCGCGTTTTCCCCCGAGCCCGGGGTCCGCAGCCCGCCCCTGTCGCCACCGCCCCTCGCCGTCCACACCACCCCCTCGGCCGCTAGAGGGGCTCGCGCCCTATCCCCACCCGCCCCACAGCACCTCGTGCCTCACCTCGCCGCGTCCCCCGCCTCCGCGCCGAGGAGCCGCCAGCCGCGCGCGCCCCCGGGGGTACGTGCTCGCTCTCGAGCGGCCCAGGCGCGAGCGCGCCGCCGCCCCTCCCCGGCTCTCGCGGCCCCGCACTGCCGCCCCCTCGGCCCTCGGCCTTCGGCCCGCGCCCCGGCCTTGCGGCGCGCCCGCCGCTGTTCTCTGGCTGAGGCCCGGGGGGTAGGGCGGACGGAGCAGCCTGCCTGACTTGAGTCCGGGCAGCAGTCCCTTTGGCGTGAGGCGCGTTGCCGGTCGCCAGAGGCTTGCCAGTGCGTGGCGCCGCCGTTCGATCCGCTCCAGAGCGCGGTGAGGTGGAGCGGGCCGGTACCGTCCTGCTTTTGTGTTTCTAACATTCCCACTCCCCCCTGCCCGCCCCTGTGGCCGCGAAGGCAGCCGAGGCCGAGCGGGTCTTGTAGTGGGGCTCGTGGATTAACCAGACTGACTGAACGGTGTGAGGGTAAACAGGGTACGTTTTATTCAGACGCTTCTGGAACGTGGAAATTCTCTTCTTTGGGAAGAACCATCCCCTCTTTGGGCTTCAGGGGCCCAGACTGAGGCGCAATGATGAGAGGATGTGGTGGTCCACTCTGATGTCAATCTTGAGGGCTAGGTATGTCCCAGCATCTCTTATTACTACTACTAATTACTGTAATAGCTACTATTTGTCGAGTATTTATTGCATGCCAGGCATTGTTACAAAGGAGGTGACATCCATGGTGTCATTGAATCTTCAAAAACAACCTATGAGCTAGGCACTATTATTGTCCCCATTTTCCCGGTGAAGACATTTCGGCTGGCATATGAGTGACTTGGGAACACACGGCTGGGAAGTGTCGGGAAGGGCATTGAAGCCGTGGTTATCGTCCCCATGAGGCTCCTACATCTGTTTAGAAGTCTGTCTTTCATAAATTTTGCCCAACCTCTCTTCAAATTCATTTGCATTTTCTGCTGGTGCGGCCTCTTGATTGATCTGTTAATATATGAAGGCTACAAATTTGTTCTGAAAAATAATCAGAAAATTCACACAAGCGAAAATTCACCCCAGCTCCCACTGTATTGATTAAACAGTTAACGTTTTGGTATACTCTTCCAGACATTTTACTATGCATCATGTCAGTAGCTCTATTATAGCGTAGTTTTACATTTGCTGTATCCCGAAAGTCAATTTCGTCATTTAGTCAACAAATATTTAAAGAGCAGACCCTGTTCTAGGTGCTGAGGACTCAGCAGCAAACAAAACAGTCTCTGCCTCATACCATAGTGGGGGGGATTGACATGAAGCAATACACATACTACTAAATAAGAGGTAATTCCCCGGTAATGTGTTAAGTTTTATGGGAAAAAAGATAAATCAGAATAAAGGAATAAGAGTGATGTGGGCCTGGTCTTTTAGATGAGGTAGACAAGGGAGGCCTCCTAATTGAAAGAGTTCATAACCAGAAACCTAATCGTTAAGGGAGGCAGCACGTGGATTTCCAGAGGGAAACTAGGAGAAGAGAAGGAGGAATTGCAGTGGCCCTGAGATAGGGACTTGCTTGGCCTGTTGGGGAAGAAGTAAGGAGACAAGTGTGACTTCAGCACAGCAACATAGTGAAGTAAGTTGCGAAACAGGCAGAAACCAGATCATGCATCATCTTGTAAGCCGCAGTTGGACTTTGGATTTGGGGGGAGATATGGTAGAGTACCTCACAAGGGTTGAGAGCAAAGTAATAACCAGATTTCTTTTTTTTTTTTTTTGACTGAAGGAGATTTGTTTTTAGGGTTTACCAGTTTGGAAAACATTTTGCCAACGAGTGTGGATTTGAATGTTAAATGTTTTAGAGTAGGTTCCTTGCAGAGATGGCTCATGAAAGATTCCTTAGTGTGTGGTGAGAGAGGTAATAAGATTTATTTTAAAAGGATCACTCTGGCAGCTGTGTGGAGAATAAGATGATAGAAACATTAAAGTTACTTTTTAAAGAAATAATTGTCCTTTTATACAGCCATTGTTCAACAGTCAATCAACACTGATCTTTCACCTACACCTTTACACATCTGCAACCACTCACCTTCTCCACAAAGAGGAGATAGGGTCAGACTCTTGAGGACTTATCTTCATGTCTTTCTCACCTAAACTGAAGTTTTTTGAGACAGCCTAGGGCATATATCTAGATCTGGATGTCATGATTGTCAACAAATTGAATATGAGTCATCAATGTTGTACTATTCTGGAAAAGACAATCCCACATTAACACTGGGATCTATTTGTTAAAAACATAGCATTTAAACACTTGAAAATTACCCTTCTGCTTCAATTGATCTTGGGCCCTCATTAGAATTCTAAGCCCCAATTTAGTCATTGTGCTTAAGAAAGGTGGAGAAATTAAAATGCATAGTGAGAAGAAGGATAACTCTGTTTAGGGCAGTGCTTTTCTGGGCTTTTGCCTTTAGCAATGTAGTGGATAGTGGCATCAATTTTAAGACTAGCTACAGGAAGAACAGATTTGGAGAAATTAAATGTTCTGTTTTGGACTTGTGTTTTGCAATCTGAGTGGAAATGATAGATGTAAGAGCTCAGAGGAAAGGGGCGCCTGGGTGGCTCAGTGGGTTAAAGCCTCTGCCTTTGGCCCAGGTCATGATCCCAGGGTCCTGGGATTGAGCCCCGCATTGGGCTCTCTGCTCAGCAGGGAGCCTGCTTCCTCCTCTCTCTCTGCCTGCCTCTCTGCCTACTTGTGATCTCTGTCTGTCAAATAAATAGATAAAATCTTTAAAAAAAAAAAAAACAAACTCAGAGGAAAGGCCAGGACGAAAGTTGTATAATTGTATTAAAATTGTTTCTTTGGATGTGTGTCTTTAGACAGAGCATGAGGGCAGGCACTATGTCCTTTCTTCTTTGTAACTTCTGTGCCCATAAGTTCATCCTGGACAAATATTTGTGAAATGAGCAAGTAAAGGCAAAGGTATGGAGAAAGTCACTTAGGCAAAATGTATAAAGTAAAAAGTGAAGAGATCCCTGCTTTCACTGGAGGTCAAGTACCTGAACATGATTTATAAATAGAGTAACCAGAAGTCTCAATTTGCTCAGTAAAATCCTGGTTTATTCTTGTTGTCCCTTACAATTAGTAATATTGTCTCGTTTCACTCTCAGAAATGTCTCAGTTTGGGGGTGCCTGGGTGGCTCAGTTGGTTAAGTGTCCGACTCGATTTCGGCTCAGGTCATGATCTCGGGGTCGTGAGATCAAGCCCTGCATTGGGCTCCATGCTGGGCTTGGAGCCTGCTTAAGATTCCCTCTCTCCCTCTCCCCCTGCCCCAACCTCCACCTCTCTCTGCCTCTAAAAAGAAAAGAAAGGGAAGGGAAGAGAAGAGAGGGGAAGGGAGGGAAGCGGAGAGAAGGGAAAAGGAATGGAAAAAAGGGAGGGAAGGGAAGGAAAGGAAAGGAAAAAGAAAAAGAATGAAATGTCTCAGGCCAAGGTACCTCCACTTTAAATTAACAGAGACATCACTTCCTCAGGAACATCTTTCGTGACTGTACCCTCTCCCCAAACTCTGGGTTAAGTAACTCTCCAATATGCTTCCAGAGCACTTTGTACTTAACTTGTCATAGCAGAGATGACCAAGTGCCTTCTTTCTCCTCTTTCTAAACATCTATAAAGGAATCTAAAAAACATCTTTTTAATACATAGATAGATAGATATAGGAATATATATAGGTTTGTCGTTTGTTTGAGAAGGAGAGAAAAGGGGGTGGGCATAGGGAGAGGGAGAGAATATTTAAAAAAATTTTTTTTATTTATTCACTTGAGAGCAAGAGACCATGAGCAGAGGGAAAGGGAGAAGCAGACTCCCCACAGAGCAGGGAGCCCTACATGGGACTCCATCCTAGGACCCTGAGATCATGACCGGAGCTGAAAAAAGATGATTACCTGACTGAGTCACCAAGGCATCCTTGGAGAGAGAGTCTTAAACAGGCTCTATGCCCATCACAGAGCCTGATATGGGGCTTGATCTCACAACCCTGAAATCATGACCTGAGCAGAAATCAAGACTGGGACACTTTAACCAACTGAGCCCCCAGGAACCCCTGAAAAAAACATCTTAAGAGAGAAATTTGCCTTAATAATGTCCCAGATCAGTTTATGTTGAACTAATATTTTGAAGATTGACCTTCAGGACAAATTGATATCACATTCTCCAAGCCCTCCTATTCTTTCTTTCTTTCTTTCTTTCTTTCTTTTTAGAGAGAGATAGAGCACGTGCAAGGGGGTAAGGGCAGAGGGAGGGGAAGAGAAAAGAATCTTAAGCACACTCCCTGCAGAGCACCAAGCACCATGCAGGACTTGATCCCATGACCCTGAGACCATGACTTGAGTGGAAATCAAGAGTCAAATGCCTAACTGACTGAGCCAGCCAGTGCCCCAAGCCCTTCCATTCTTAATGGAGGAGGTTGGCCTTTGAACTTGAAACCCAGTAGGGAAAATTGTATCCTACTGCCAGGGTCTGTAAGGTAGCTGCCATTGACAGTCCAGAATATCCCAACAGCCCCTCTTCAACTGTTAAGCTGCTGTGTTTAGAATCAGAAATGTAGTTTCTAAGCTTCCCTTCCTATGGAAATGATTCTCTATCATTTCTGTTTACTCACTTGTCCTGAGCGCTGAAAGAGTTTATAAACTTTATCTCATCTGATATTTATTTTTCCTCTAACCGAGGTGGTTCTTTGTCGTTTGGTATACAAATAGATATAAACAGAGAGTAAAAGTCTATGCTTTCTTCTGGATTTCAACTTCTTCTCCTTTAAGCTCTGAGGTATAACTAGTGCATGTAAGTGAGCCAGAAATTTGGGTCCTAGAGCACAGTCCTTTGCCAATTACAAGGGCTCTTCAAGGCAAGGTATCTTCCTATGATGCGCTCAGAAGAGAGGGTTTCACCCCACAGAAGGCGAGAGCCTCAAGTATTACAGCTCTTAGCTCACAGCTCTGTGAGTTCACACACATGAAGTCACTTTCCCAGAAGCACAGGGTTCCCCTGTGGCCCAGTTGGGAACTGGTTCCAGCCTCCCCAGGTTCTGCTGCTGCCTCATACATTCGAGACCATTTCCTTCCTCCTTCCTGCACTGCCCCCCCCACTCCATACTCCACTCTTCTTTATCTTTCTTTGTGACCACCCTCGTCCAAGGAGTTAAGGAATCAATCCTTTTCTTTGCAGAAGGTTCCTAGACTGCTTATTTAACTTGATCCCTCTCAACTAGGACCATTCTGCAGAGGAAAGGTGGAAGCACTCCTGCTAATCTATTTACAGAAATGTAAGGTCTATATAGCCATTTCTCCACATGGTGGCATGTCTGGCTTGCTTCTGCGTTAAGGAAAAGGGCCCTAAAGATCTCAGAGGTGAACGAGAGGGGGAAAAATTTCCTAAAGGGTCCTGCAGATCCTACATTACAAAAAAGGAAAAATAAGTCTCAGAAAGGTAAAACCACTTGCCCCAATTCAGCTAATTATGGGGTAGCACAGCCAGAATGAAATGAAAACCAGATCTGACCAAATGTAACTAATAAAATGCCTCTGACTCATTCAAACTGAAGAGTTAACAGATGTCAGGATTTTCATAATGCCATAGCCATTTAGCAGAGTGTCCATGAATTCAGGCTTTTGCTACCCATCTCTTTTCCCTCTTTCTTATGACTTCTTTTTGATCTATACAAAGTGTAGAATATCTGCCCGAGTCATCAGGCTTTGGATAGAATCCAAAACATTAGGTGAACTAGGAATGTGTTGTTGCTGTGTGACCTGTTTATCCAAAAAATTTAACTACAAAATCTAACTACTACCCTTTACCACCTTCAAGTACTTAGGTGAATTATTATTTTTCTGTGCCTTTTTTCTCCTCATGTGTAAAATGAAAATTATAATAACTAACTCAAAAGAGTTTTGTGAGGATATGACTATATATATATATGAAATATTTAATTCGTGGTGGGGGTCAAATAAATTATAATTGTACTTCTAATTCTAGAAGTGCTCCATAGGATGACCCTGGGGCTTGTTTAGAAGTTGTAGGGGGCAGTGCTCCACATTAGAATTTTTTTCATTATTTGAATCATATCTACTTACTAGAAACCTGTTTCCAGAAGACTGAGCAATTAAATAGAATTTCTTTTGCTGCTTGCTTCTTTAGTACCTTGGTATACATCAGTAAGGAAGTGTACTTTATCTCACAGGTCACAGAAAAAAATGCATGGTTGCAATCAAGGATGGATAATCCAGCTTTACCTCCAGTGCAGAGCAAACTCAGGAGCCGTGTCCCATTTACTTAATGTAAATAGTGAACAGACTTAGGCATTGTGAGCAATTAACTATAAGACTGTTCCTTACCATACAGAATGAGTACTTTACTATTATAATCAAATAAAATTTACAACGAGGTTAATCTGATGCATATTTAATGATATATGTAATTGTTACTCTGCTGCATGATAATTAGGACTTAAATGTTAAGCTGTATCCCTAAATGACTGTAATTGGTTATGTTTACACAACAAAACACATTTTTTAGTGTTTGTCCACTCACTTTATTAATTTTCTAGAATCTACCATCATGCCAAGGACAATAGTTTTCTCTGAGTCTTTACTGTTTATTTATTTTATTTTTTTAAGACTTTATTTATTTGGCAGAGAGAGAAAGAGACAGCGGGAGAGGGAACACAAGCAGGGTAAGTGGGAGAGGGAGAAGCAGGCTTCCCACTGAGGAGGGAGCCCAATGCCTGGCTTGATCCCAGGACTCCAGGATCATGACCCTAGCTGAAGGCAGACACTTAACAACTAAGCCACCCAGTCATCCCAAGTCTTTAGTGGGTTTTTGTTGTTGTTGTTGTTGTTGTTTTAAATTTTATTTATTTATTTGGCAGACAGAGATTACAAGTAGGCAGAGAGGCAGTCAGAGAGAGGAGGAAGCAGGCTCCCTGCCGAGCAGAGAGCCCGATGCGGGGCTCGATCCCAGCACCCTGGGATCATCACCTGAGCTGAAGGCTGAGGCTTTAACCCACCGAGCCACCCAGGCGCCCCCAAGTCTAGTGTTTAATCATGCATTTACACACACACAAACACACTTTCAAAATGACACAACAGAGCTCTCATCCCAATTTGGTACTAAAAGTAGCTATTGCTCAAGGCTTTTTATATATGTTTTCTCATTTTAGTCCTTAAAAACCCATTAAGGGAGGTGTTGTTACTCCCATTTTACTGATGCTCACGAGAGTGTAAACAGGCAGCACAGTAGAGATTCAGATTTCTGTCTCCAACTTGTAGCCACTACTTTATAGAACCTCAGAAGGTGATGAATCCCAACCAAGATATGTAAAGATATTCCAGGAAATGGACTGGCCCCCGAGAAATACTGAATATGTATAGTATATCCAAAAAGAAAATGAGTCATTCAAGAAGTAATGGAAGGTTTGAAGCCAATGGAAGCTGACTTTCTGAGTGCCCATTCAAAGAAAAGAGTCTTAGCCAATGAATTTCATGCATAATCACCCTATTATAGGCTCTGATATTATAGAGACACATATCTGCCTAATGCCATCAAACATCTGAACTTTAGAATTAACCCTGCTAATTCTGATTCCTTAAGAAAGAATCAGTATAGGAGTTAAACTAGTATGCCTCAAGCTTTTTATCATTACTGTCAGCCCTAAGGAGCCTTTTAGATAATCTTTTTCGGAATTGCTTCCCCCCCGGGAAGTTTAATACTACAGATATGCCAGATAGCTATCTGTTTATATACTATATGTCTACCTGTAATTTATATATAAAGAGAGTAAGTTTTTTTTTGCCCCTCTATAATTAGGTTTGTTTTATTTCTTCCATGGAGTGTGCAAACAATTATGCATGAATAATGCATCTTCCCATACAGGCTTACCTTCAGGTTCAGGATAGGCTAGTTACACATAAAATAGTATTTTTGTACTTATGACAATTGTATTACTAGTTGTAATTAATAAATTGTTAAATTTGTATATAAGCTTGGTTAGTATGAATCTGCTCCTAAATAATGGGACCATTTTCTCTGTGTGGAAAATTTGGGTTTCTAAGCCTGTAAAACAGCCTGAAAGTCCTTCTGACAGATAGCCTACTAGTCTTCTACAAGTCAAACTATAGAACATATCTTTTTTTTTAAAGATTTTATTTATTTATTTGACAGGCAAAGATCACAAGTAGGCAGAGAAGCAGACAATAGAGAGGAGGAAGCAGGCTCCCTGCTGAGCAGAGAGCCCAAGGTGGGGCTTGATCCCAGGACCCTGAAATCATGACCTGAGTCGAAGGCAGAGGCTTTAACCCACTGAGCCACCCAGGAGTCCCCAGAACATATCTTTTTATTTGAAACTTCTAGAACATTCTTTTTAAAGATTTTATTTATTTATTTGTCATAGAGAGAGAGAGCACAAGCATAGGGAGCAGCAGGCAGAGGGAAGAACAGGCTCCCCACAGAGCAAAGAGCCCCATGTGGGACTCAATCCCAGGATCCCTAAACTGAAGGCACATGCTTAACCGACTGAGCCACTGAGGTGTCCCACTTCTAGGACATTCGTATATGTTCATTCCTTTACCTTATAAATATTATTTGGCCCTACTCTAGGACAAGGACTATGCCAGGTACTAGAGATTCAAGAACTAATAAAATAGTCTCTGCCCTCAAAGAGATGCTCACTGTCCAGGGGCACCTGGGTGGCTCACTTGGTTAAGCATCTGACTTCGGCTCAGGTCCTGGGATCAAGCCCAACATCAAGCCCAGAGCAGGCTCTGCACTCAGCAGGGAGTCTGCTGGTCCCTCTGCTCCTTCCCCTGCTCATGTGCTCACATTCTCTCTCTCTATGAAATAAACAAACGAAATATTTTTTTTTTTGAAATATTTTTTTAAAAAAGGATGCTAAGGGGCGCCTGGGTGGCTCAGTGGGTTAAAGCCTCTGCCTTCGGCTCAGGTCATGATCCCAGGGTCCTGGGATAGAGCCCCACATTGGGCTCTCTGCTCTGCAGGGAGCCTGCTTCCTCCTCTCTCTCTCTCTCTGCCTGCCTCTCTGCCTACTTGTGATCTCTGTCTATCAAATAAATAAATAAAAATCTTACAAAAAAAAAAAAAAAAAGGATGCTAAGGGGCGCCTGGGTGGCTCAGTGGGTTAGGCCTCTGCCTTCAGCTCAGGTCATGGTCTCAGGGTTCTGTAATCAAGCCCTGCATCGGGCTCTTTGCTTGGTGGGGAGCCTGCTTACCCCTTTCTCTCTGCCTGCCTACCTCTCTGCCTACTTGTGATATCTCTCTGTGTCAAATAAATAAATAAAATCTTTTAAAAAAAAAAAAAGGATGCTCACTGTTCAGTTGGGAAGACAGATATGCCTGAAAATAATTATAATACAAGATAATATGTGTTGTAATAGAGATGTTTTGGGTACACTAAGGGCTCCACGAAGAGATTAGTCAATTGTAGGGAGAATTAAAGTGTAAGTCTCTGGGAAGTGATGAGTTAAGTCTTGGAAAAGAGTGGGAAGGAAATTCCAAGCAGAAGGAACAAATTATTCAAAGGACAGAAGCATGAAGGAGGGTGGCCAGCTTCTCTATATGATTGGAGTACAGAGCACAAGAAAGAAGGGCCACTGTACATGACACCGTACGGGTAGACAGAGGCCAGACCATAGTGGGTTTGACACTTTACTCAAAGGCTATGGAGAGCCAGTGAAGCATTTTGAGTTGGGGAGCAGTGTTATCACTCATCTGAGTTTTAGACCTTAATCTCTCTGGCTGTGATGTGGACTGAAAATAGCAAACTGTGAAAGGCCAGGAGGTTCAGCAGTCTAAGTAAGAAGGTGATGAGAGCTTGAATTAGCATAATTGGAATAAGGATGAGGAAGAAGAAATAGATTTAAGGTGTTTAAAAAGCAATTAATTAGGGCAACTGGGTGCCTCAGTTGGTTAAGCATCTGCCTTCGGCTCAGGTCATAATCCTGGAATCCCAGGTTCGAATCCTGCCTTGGGCTCCCTGATCAGCAGGGAGTCTGTTTCTCCCTCTGATCCTCCCCCATCTCATGCTCTCTCTCTCTTTCTCAAATAAATAAAATCTTTATTTTATTTATTAATAATATTATTTATATGCATTAATATAGTATTAATTATTAATTTATTAATAATGTTATATATTAATGTAAATATTATTGATATTAGATATTTTATTTAGATATCTTATAGATACTATATTAATAATATATTATTAATATATATAAATATATTATTATGTTAATATAAAATTATATGATTAATTATTATAGATAAATTATTTAGATTTTTATTTATTAATAATATTAATTATTAATTTGTTAACATTATATAATAATATAATAATATTGATAAATAAAATATATTTTTTATTATATATTTATTAGCAATTAATTAGGGAAAGGAAAGCGATAAATAAGAGGTAAAATTAAAAATGATTTTCCAATGTCCAGCATAGTTGACTAGAGGGACTACTCGCCAAGAGAAGGACCTTCAGGCAAAGAGCAGACCTGAAGGGGAAGGGGCAGATTTTGTTCTGGATATGTTGAGTTTGAGGGTCTGTAGGATGTCCAGGTGAGAGGTCTAGATCAGATATGCAGATTAGCACAAACTGGTGGAAATTATTGAAGCCACAGTCTGGCTCAGTCAGTAGAGCATATGATTCTTGATCTCAGGGTCATTAGTTGGCGCTCCACGTGGCGTGTAGAGTTTATTTAAAAAATATTCTTTTGGGGTGTCTGGGTGGCTCAGTTGGTTAAGCTTCTGACTCTTGGTTTCAGGTCA